>NW_026000338.1:3017128-3028511 GCF_001458135.2 Marmota marmota marmota
GCTTCCACCGCCGGCGGGGCCCAGGCTGCTGTAGTCGGGCGAGCCAAAAGCAGCAGGGCTCAAGGTCATGTCGTTCATGGGCACTGTGCCCATTGTACTGGACGGCCCCGGGTACGCGCTCCAGTCTTCCCGCGGGGGACTGTAGGGTGAACTCCATGTCCCCAGTGATGGCCCATGAGGATCCATGTTGGTCATATGAGGATACCCCATATAGTGCGGGTAAGCTGGGGCAGCAGCGAAGTTGGAGGCTGGCAGCGGACTTCCACCGCTCCCAGTGCTGCCCACCCCCGCGGTGCTGCCTCCTCCCGGGCTTCTGATAGTGCCCGGATACATGCCCGCTTCTTTCTCCAAAAGGCAGCTTCCATACATGGTGGCTTGGGTAAAAGAAAGAAGCTCCCTAAGCCATCCCGAGGTCCCTGTAAGGCCCCAGCCCGACTTTGAGAAGCAACAGAGAATTAGTCAGTAGCTGTGCGGCAAACTCTTCTGCGCCCCTTAGACTACTCCATCCCGATTCCTGCCCCGAAGGTTTCCAGGTGACTGGTAGAGGGGGTATAGTTGGGCCACCAATGGCTGGGCTGACGTCAAGGGGCTTCAGGCTTTTACATAGCATTTGCATTCAAATGAAGGGCCATTTCACTTTCACAGGAACTTGTTCACTCTAATGCTCGCTCTCCCCAAGCTCCCAGGGCCTTTCTGTCTCATCTTTTTGATTCTGTCCATCTGGTCCCGGTAGCATCAGTTTTGTGCTTTTGGAGGCAGGAGCTCCTCCAGCGGTTTCTGACCGGCTTCCTCCAACGTGAGACAGAGACGTGCAGAAGTAGGGCAAAATCCTGCTCTCTGGTATTCAGCCCTCACAGGGAGGCCTCCCTTCCACGATCTTCCCCAGCCCAGCCAGCATCCACAGTCTCCACTCTGCCTGCGCTCCCTGGTAGGGATTTTCCACATTGTACTGGCCCACAATGTCACTGAAAAGGACTTTTCCTTTTTCTTCTAGGACAAGAGCTTTGTTTCCAAAGGCAGATATTAGTTTTACAAGCATATATTAAGCACATACTGTGTGCTGAAAACTATTGCAAGCACTGAGGATATAGCAAAGAACAACATACAAAAATTCCTGCTCCACATTCATTCCTAAAGTTGCATTCCAGAGGATAGTAGGCTGGATTAATTGGATGCTTAGCAAATATGCACAAATGAAGGCATGATGAAGAGCATAGGTTATGTAAAAGGGAAGGAGAAAGAGACAGAAGAACCATGTGAATAGTGGCTTGTTCTGTTTCCACCCATTAGTATGAGATATTCCTCAAAGCCAGGTATGGCTCCTGTCTCAAAACTGGTGCCCCAAGGGAACAGAACTCTTGCATTCTAAAATCCATTGCAGCTGCAGCAAACTTGAGATTTAATTTGTAAATCTGCAATTGTGGAAAATTATGTGGGCTTGCCAAAAGATGCCAATGAACAAGATCTTGCCTCAGGAAACGAGGTAACCTTCTGTATTCCTCCTCTTCATCCTCTTAGGCAAGACCATCATAACCTTTAATTCAGGCTGCTCCTTAATAGAGAATATGCTGCCCCACAATGTCCAACCCAAGCCAGCACTCCCACTTAGCTATTCCTTTTCTGGCTTTTGGAAAGTCACATGACTTCTCTGAGTTTCACTGACTCCTACTGTTTTAAAATAAAAATCCTAATAATATTTATATTACAAAGCAGGATTTACTGAGATGATGCATATATTGTTTAACTTAGTACTTGGCACACAGTATGAGATTACTACATTCATTAATTCACTCAACAAATGTTGATTGAGTACTAGGTGCTGTTCTGTGTATGGAGACATCAGTGTGAACAGGGAAAGCTTCTGACCTTATTAAACTTATATTTGAGTGGGGAGAGATATTTATAAGTAATTAAACTATGGTATCTCAGTAATAAATGCTATGAAGAAAAAGGAAGGAAAATATAAGGAATACTGGAGAGGTGTTACAATTCTAAATGTGGTGGTCTACAAGAACTTCAAGAGAAGGAAAACAATTGGTCATCAATGGCTTATTAAAACCTTGTGCTAGGGAGAAGAAACCAAGGGGCAGGAAATAACATGCACATAGGTATGTTTTACACACAATCTCATTTATTATTTAGTCTTCACAACAGCCCCGTGTGTTGTTATCATTCCCATTTTAGAGATGAAGAGACTGAGCTCAAATAGGTGGCATGACTATTTAAATTAAGTACACACAGCTGGTGTGTGATAAAGCTAGGTTCCAAATCTAGGCTACTCTGACCTGCAAAGTGCATGATCTTAAGATAATTAAAATTGGTATGAGGCTACATGTCAAGAGTTAGTCCCAGGACTTGGCTTTTTTTTCTTAGCTCCTGGACATGTTAATCAAGAATTTTCATAATGTAGACCAATTACTCTTTCACTTGTTGTATCCTGAGGCAAATTACACTGCCTGATATTCGACAATATATGTCAGGGGGGAAGATATTTAGAAGTTAGCTAAATTGATGTTATCATTTTATACATGAGGAGACTAAGGGCTTGAGGGGGAAGGTAATTTTTTTTGAAATATTAATGCACACTTTTTATTATATTAAAATCAGGCAATGGTCTGAAAAGAAAAAGGCTGTTTATGGAATACTGTTATGTTAAACTTTACTTACAGGATGTTAAATCCTTAGAACTAAGATTTCCCCCAGAAATAGATTAATGGGAATATCCATTGCTTTTGAGACTTGATAGTTGCTATTTCAAAAGATGGTTTTACACAAAATAGTAAGAAAAAAAATAAACCCTTCAGAACACCATGAATTGCCTTTATTTTGTTTGCATCCAGATCTCAGCATAGTGGACCTGAACAGGAAGTGGGAGATGCAGCAACGTGCCAGGAGGCCAGGCCCCGCCAATGCTGGGATCTGCTGTGCTCCTCCTCAGTCCCTGCTGAGCACCTGGGAGGCAGCGGCACCAAAACCAGTATCTGTGCTGGGTCCAGGTTTCTCTGGTTCCAGTTGTCAGATTCCACACTCGGCCGTGGGGATGGCAGGCGAGCCCCACAGGGAGCCCTGTTCATCCTTCTTCACGGTCTGAAAGCCACGTCATTACAGGAAAGGGAACAATTCAGAGGGGCCCTGTGTGCTCACAGGCGTCTCCAGGAGGCCTCCTGCAGGTCTAAACAGAGGGACTCTGAGGGCTGGCAGGTCTATGTCATCCTAGGGACTGCCCTGTCCACCTTACAAAGACCTGGGCCAAAGAAACATTGGCTGAGGGTGACAGCAGAGTGGCAGGACCCAGGACCCAAAGCTCATTTCCCAGGCTGATGGAAAGTGATCAAACGTGGTTCCAAATGTGGAGGAGGAGGTCAGAAATTCCAACCTGACCTGATGGCTCTGGCCAAGCAGGGAGGGAGGTGGAGAGTGCAGGGTGGTGAAGGTGGACAAGGGAGTTGAGGAGGAGGGAAAAAGCAGCACCTCTCGATCAAGGTGGGGGAGGGGGAAAGCCCTGAATTCATCGCAAAGGCCAATTTCAAAGGGGGCTGAGAGTTACAATCTATGCTTTGGCCAAGGACGCAAATGGAGGAGAGTGGGGCAGGACGATGGCTTGGAAGGGGGCATCACTTAAGACTTAAGAAAGTAACCAGGGTGCAGGCAAAGCACCCCACACCCAGCAGTAGTCCCCAGGGTGTGACCTGAAACCTTTGCTCTACTCTAGCAAGCCTCTCCCTGGAGGGCTGTTCCAGGGCTGTCCCAGGGCTGGCAGGGCAGGGAGGGGAGAAGGCAGAGCCCCCAGGCTGAATAATCAGCAGCAAGGTGATTGTGTGACTGTGTCTTTTCACAGTTGAGTTAGATGTGCTCCACTGGTCATGATGGGAATCAATTTAAATAGACTCTCTTGATCCCAGAAGTTCAACTACATGGACAGTGGTTACACTTGACAGGATGATTTGTTTTAGCACAACTTATATATTTCAAATGGAAAAAATATTAGTATTATTTACAGCATCTTAAGACAAATTGCCTTCGATTGGAAGCTTCCTTTCCTGTAGACTTTGAGGTCTACAAGATGTATCTAGAAAATTTACTAAGGTGGAAAATGAAGACTGCTTAAATCAAATGGGGGGAGGGCTTGTGGTTTTTCTTTTTGATTGATTGATATAACACTGTCCTTCCAGAGGCTGAGGGAGTTTCATATTTTCTTTAGACATCATTAAGTGCCGCAGCTCTTGCAGAACAACTTTGGTGCTATATGAATTCTGCCACTTTGCTAGCACTGATATGGCTCTTGGGTCCATCACTCCATTAGAACTATTAACTCCATTCATATTAATTTTTTGTTACAAATATTACAAAGGGGGGTGCTTCTGGGTATTTAGGTCCACATTCTATTTTAAGGCTGTATATTCGGTTTTCATAAATTTTTCTTGGAGGCCCAATTATCATCCCTGTCCATCTCGTAAGTGTCATGTCTTCGTCATCTTCTAGACCCCAGCTAACTGTGCTATCTCCTACTCCTTTCTGGCCTTCTTCGAGTTATTCCAACAGTCGGAAATTGCAAGAGACTTTTACTCCCGAGCCCATGGTGGCTGCCATCTTCCGTTGCTGTCACTCGAAGGCCAGCCCCTTCTTCTTGGGGAAGGTAATTTTTAAAAATATTTTTTTAGTTGTAGATGGAAACAATACCTTTATTTTATTTATTTTTATGTGGTGCTGGGGATCAAACTCAGTGCCTCACACATGCTAGGCAAGTGCTCTACCACTGAGCCACAACTCTGCCCCAGAAAGGTAATTTTTAAGAAAGTGAATGACAGAATTGTGATTCAAATTAGGTCTGTTGACTACCACATCAGCAGTCTTTTCAGTAAAAGAATGTGTTTCTGTGTATGCAATTCCCTCTGCCTAGACTGTTTCTCTTCATCATCTTCATTTTGTAGAGAGAAAAATTGTTCAAAATCTCCCTATTCTTTAAGGCTCAGTTGAAAAACTCTCTCCTCCAAAAAGCTCCTTGTGGTAACCCTCCTCTCAGAAAGCATTCTTCCTCTCGTCTGAATCCCATTATCAACTCCCCTCCCCAAATGACTGACACTATTTGGTTTGCCTTAGAATTATTTGAGGTTTTATTTGAATCTTTTTGTATTTGAGCACCTCGAAGGGGATTGGAGAGGTATGTTTGAGCTCAGGGGAGTAGAGTGTCCTTATGTATATGGTAGGGTCTTAGGAATTTTTAAATACTGAATCAATAAATGACCTTGGACTATAGATTGGAAACCATCATTTGACTTCAAGGATGTCTGAGAAACCGATAAGAACATTGCCCAGTGCTTGGCAGAATTTGGCTTCAGGATTGCCCCCCCCCCCCAACTCTGTCTCTCTCTGTGAGTGTGTGTGTGTGTGTGTGTGTGTGTGTTGGAAGTCTAGTTTATTTGACTGGAACTTTTGATTTCTTTCTTAACCTGAAGATTAACCAGAGAGGCAGATTTGCTGTTGCAATCTTAGTACCACTAGGGAGTGTTCTTAGAGAGGCAGGGGTCAAATGGGGCCTCAAACTCTGAGCTGACCCTCACTGATCAGGCTATTTGTAATATCTGAGGAATAATGAAGGTGAAATTTCTTTGTAAACAATGCAGTGATGGACTATGGAGATTGGGTGAACTTTTTCTTTACCAGACTTAATGCTTGGGAGAATCTCACTGCCTGATAGTTCATAAACCTGTTCTATCCTCTCAGTGCTGCCAGAGTAGCCCAGGGCTACTTTTCATCTTATAACACCCCTCTTTAACCTGCTACCCTACTTCCCTGTCCCATATGCAGGTCTGGTTGAGGCCTCTATTAGGGTATAGGGAAAGGAGAAGGGGTCTCTTTGTATTACAGAACTTGGTTCCAATTGTCAATCATTGGGCCCTCCTATTACTGGGAGGGAGATGAGGAATGCAGAACGTAAGTCCCTTTTTACTGATATGCCACTGAAGCTGAGAGTAGGCAGGGACTTAATAAGCACTCATTAGTAGGTGATCTGAGTAACTGGAATTTAAACTGAAGCATAATTAACTGCAGGTTTCTACAAGGCACTCTACTTCTTTCAGCCTCAGTTTCCAACATGAATAATGGAACAGAAGATAGAAATCATACTGTGAGAGGATTCAATGCACAAGGACTGTGTCCAATAAAGGGCCATTATTATTTTCATTCACACAGTGGCTGGGACTGCACAGGGCACAGACCTACCATGCCTCCCTTGGCCTACATCCATGCATGGAAGTGTGCAGTGTTTGGCGTGAAGACCAAGAGCAGTTTGGACATACCTACCTGTTGACTCTCCACTGAAGCTTTGTACTCTAGCTATGAACCTACTCTCTTCTATTCACACATTCCCACCTCCCTCCCTGAGCTTTTTGGACCCTTACTGTTGTTGGTGCTTGGGTCTGTGGTAGGGCAGGAGTTCCATGCATTTTCTGTCCATCTTCATCACTGCAATGGGCTTTTGCACTTCCAGGGAATGACACCTTGGAGAATGAGCACCACTAAACTTTGGTCAAAGCAGGACAAAGGTATATTTGAAGAAAGAGTGAATGTTTTTATTGGGGAAATGTGAGTAGCTAGGGTAACTATAGAGTGGAGTGGTGAAAGACTGGGGCTCTAAACTGACCATGCCCCTAGAGGCAGCTACCCAGTTCCAGATTAGGAGAATAAGAGAAATGAGGAAGGTCCAGAAATAGATAAAGGTCAAAAGATAACATAAGGAAGAAATAGGTTCTAGGATATGCAAGGACAGCTTTTAGGATTCACATCTTCTTAAATTACCTATATGCTCTCATATGTTGTCTGCCTTTCCTATTAGGGCCTTTTACATGTTAATCATAGTTTTAAAAATTCCTCATCTGGTAAATCCAACATCTATACAATATCTCACTTTTCTTCTGCTGCTTGTCCAAATCTTTCAGACTGTGCTTCTTGCCCCTTTTTAAAATTTTTAAATAAATATTTATTTTTTAGTTATAGGTGGACACAGTATCTTTATTTTATTTTCATGTGGTGCTGAGGATCGAACCCAGTACCTCTTGTATGCTAGAGGAGCACTTTACCTCTGAGCCACAACCCCAGCCCCCTTCTTGCCTCTTTTAGTATGGCTTTTGATTGTTTTGAAAGGTGGGCATGATATACTGGGTGAAAGGAAAAAGCATAAAGTAAGCATTTAGTGATGTGGTGGTGAGGAGTAGTGGGAGGAGAAGCATTCTGAAGTTCTGTGATTAGGTCTTAGAATTTTAGTGATGCTTTACCACTGGATTGTGAACTTGACCAGCGATAATCAGTTCTTCCCCACCAGTGAAATCAGACAGCTGGAACGGATGAGTTGTATATTATTCTTCTCTTATGATGAAGACTAGAGCAGGCAGGGGTGTTTTTCTTTCACTGTGATTGATTAGTCACTGATAAATATGCCAGCACATTGGGCTTTGGTAAAATAGTTTCTCCAAAGAGAAGGCCCTTTTAAAAACAAAATTCTCTGTCATATTTTAAAATTGTTCCTTTGTTTCCACCCATGCTGGAAGCATGAGGGGATTTTTCTCCCATATTCATGGTAGTCACTGATAGAGCTCCTAGAATAGGGGCTCTCTTATGACTGGGTTTCCATGAAATTTTTAACTCTCAGACTCCTCCACATTGATTCTCCAAATTTGTCAGTTACAGTTTAGGCTTTCCAACACAGCTAATGGTTCCTGTAGAGGTTGCTAATATGATTTCTGGTCAGGAAAATTATGATTCTCTATATTAACCCATCTTTCCAATTTTAGGAGCAGTGTTTTGTCCAGTGACTTAACTTCTCTGAGGGATCTAAGAAGAGTTCTTGATTTTTCAGTTTGTTTAACATTTACTTATTAGGATAGAGTGACAACTTTTTTTTTTTTAAAGAGAGAGAGAGAGAGAGAGAGAGAGAGAGAGAGAATTTTTTAATATTTATTTTTAGTTCTCGGCGGACACAACATCTTTGTTTGTATGTGGTGCTGAGGATTGAACCCAGCGCTGCGTGCTACTGCTTGAGCCACATCCCCAGCCCCGACAAAATAATATTCTTAAATATACTTTTTAAAACTAAAAATAACACTTAGAATATAGGCATCTGTCTGGATTTTTAATATGTTATTCTTGTATGTGTTTCTACATTTAATCTGTTGCCAAATTTATTTTGGTTGAAATATAAAAAGAAAATTTATACCAAATAGGTAAATACTTACAAAAGGGCATGATATTTCCATATATTTTTTTAGAGATCTATAGATACTTTTCTTTAATGCTAAACCAAAAAAAAAGTAGTAGTTACTAAAAGTGAGTTGTGTTGTGGAATCTGAAATCTTATCAGTGAACTTTTTGTGTTCTATTATATTAAAATCCATTGACTGGTTTAGACTTTTAAACACTTTGGTGTTATGCATGATTTAAAAATGTAACTTTGTTCACATAACACAGATCTTCCCAATAGTGACACTATTTCATTATATATTATCTAAAAAAACACATTCATGAATATAAATACCCATTTCATTAGAAAAAATGTTAAGTATTAAAAAACAGTCAATCTCATAACAGTAGATAAAAATTTTACAAAATTGAGCTTCAGTTGCAAGCTTATTTACATTTATGATTGGCAACAAGTGCTGCCAATTTTTGTTTCCCATAAAATGATAAACTTACTTTCTTCATTTTTGAGCAAAACTTGACAATACACAAACCAAGTTAAATGTAGTTTGTAGGAGATCCAAGATGGCGGACTAGAGGGAGGCTGCATTCCTTGTTGCTCCATGACCTGGGATTCAAGCAGTGGGAATACTGTTTCTTTGCGAGTTATTAGAAGTTCCCCAACAGCTGATCCTGGGCAGGACCCCTGGCCATTGCTCCCATGTGGACCCCATCTACAAGCATGGGGCTCCCATCTTGGGACACTGCAATCACTGCCATAGTTGCCTGCTCCTGGGGACACCAGACAGGGTCTGGAGACAGCCACCAGCCATAACACTGCATGCCACAGAGCTATATCTCCGAACATGCCGTCCAACACCACTGCCCGGCCTGACCCAACACCCCATTTCTGAAAGCAGCCGCCTCTATCTTGGGATATCCTTGCTAACATGGGTTATCCTTGCTACCACTATCACCAACTTTAGTTGGGGCAACTCCCAGCTTGGAACACCGACTGGGGCCTAGAAGCAATATCAAGGTACCTATAGTCCTCCAACTCCCCCTTTCCCCTGCAGCCACTAACCTAGCACAGTGCTTTTGGCTACTTGGCTGGTCAGTAGCTCCCAAAGACTGGTCCTGACCTACCCCATACAAAATAGCTCTCTGCAACAAGGTGTGCAGGCCCCAGAGCACAGCTCACAAGACCTCTGGAGAGAGAGGTTCTGATTGGTAAGTTGAAAGGGAAGGAGTGAGTGAGATACAATTTAGAGGCTAAAGAAAAGACCAGGAATTGCGAGGACTACAGGCGATATAAGGAGATAACACCAGGTGCCCACCTCCCACAAGTGGACTACAAAGGAGATCCTTGGGGTCCAGTCTCCCAAAGGGGACTGGCAAGTGCTACACCTCACATCCAGAAGTTCCACTCCCCAAACCAACCATTTCACCCTAATAACCTTCACCATCCTGAGGGGAGATACCAGCAAACAACAGACAACCACACATATTGGATGAGTTAAAGGATGATATAAGAGAGCAAATACAGAAAGCAGGAAAGATACTGAACTTCAACAGAAAAAATCCTTTAATTTTTCTTTGAATATTTTTTTTTCCTTTTCTCTCTCTCTCTCTTCTCCCAACCTCACATCCTCAATATTTGCAAAACCAACTACTTTTCATGGATTAGGTTATTGAGGACTAGGATGTCTGAATAGCATACTACAGTTGTATTGTATATTGTTTTATCTCCTATTTTTACATTTTTTATTTCTCTTAATTTTTATGTTTGTTTTTTGTATTCTCTCTATAGTCTTCTCAATTACTTGTCTCCCCCAAGTCACTTTCTCTCTTTTCTCCTGCTACTAGCCAACTTCTTTTGATTCCTCTTTCTCGCTTCCTATTATCTAATAACTCTATATCCTCACCTTCTAAACATCTCATCCTATACCACACCCCAGTTCTCTTTGTCCACCATCAGAAACTATAGACCTTTTTGCAAACCTACTGTTTATATTGTAGATAATAATTGAACTCACCATTTCTGTAATATTGTGATAAAACCATAAATGTCTTAATAGGAGCTATTTGGTTTAAGGCAGTATATTGTTTGTATTTGGATCTGTTAATATTGATCTCTCCCTTAAAGGATAGGTACTGGAACCCTGCATGGACACAATAAACCTATAGGATAAAAACTTTAACACCTCGGATCCATAGTGCTAGAAGGGAAGACACACAAACAACATGAGAAAGCAAGGGAAGTAAGTGCCCCAAACAAATCAAGATACTATGTTATTACAATCCATGGCCAGTAACACAGAAGAAATGCCAGAGAAGGAGTTCGAGATGTACATAATTAAAGTGTTCTGTGAGTTAAAGGATGATATAAGAGAGCAAATTCAGGCAGCAAAAGATCATTTCGATAAAGAGCTACATAAGCAAATACAGGAAGCAAAGGATTACTTCCATAAGGAGATAGAGACTCTGAAAAAATAAACAAACAGAAATCCTTGAAATGAAGGAAACAATAAATCAAACTAAAAACTCAATAGAAAGCATCACCAATAGATTAGATCACTTGGAAGACAGAACCTCAGAAAATGAAGACAAAATATATAATCTTGAAAATACAGTTGACCACACAGTGAAGATGGTAAGAAACCATGATCAGAACATTTAAGAGTTATGGGATAACATGAAAAGATCAAATTTAAGATTTATTGTGATAAAGGAAGGCATAGAGTTACAAACCAAAGGAATGAACAATCTATTCAATAAAATAATATCAGAAAAATTTCCAAACCTGAAGAATGAATTGGAAATGCAAATAAAAGAGGTTTGTAAGTCTATGCCTTCCTTTATATTTGGTTTATTTATTTTTATGTGGTGCTGAGGATCAAACCCAGTGCCTCACCTGTATGAAGCAAGCACTCTATCACTGAGCCACAACCCAGGCCCTGTGAATTGTTATTTTGAGGGGTTCTGAGGGAGCTAATTATACAATTCACATTTCTCACTATACTTGCAAAATGCTTTGTGCACAGGTAAAATACTATACAAATGGATATTTAAGTGTTTAGGTATTTTATTCTTTTCTGTTGGTGTATTATATATAATAGTGTGATTCATTGTGCCATATTCATACATATGTATAACATAATTTGATCAATCTCATTCTGCAATACTCTCCATTCTACAATACCCCCCCCCC
>NW_026000338.1:3028536-3042537 GCF_001458135.2 Marmota marmota marmota
CAATTCCCCCCCCCCCTTTTCCTCCCTCTCTCTTATCCTCTTCCTCTATTCTACTGGTCTCCCTTCTATTATAATTATCTTTATTAGTACATTATAATTATATATTAATTGGCATTTATTATGGTGTATTGTACATAAACATAGCATAATTTTGTTTATGTCATTTTCTAACACTTCCTCATGACCTACTGGCCTCCCTCCCTCTCAATCACCTTCCTTTGCTTTGTCTTCCATCTATTTTTTATAAGTGAAAGAAAAGTGGCACAGGACTGATCACACAGGCACACTCCAAGGATAGAGGCATAAGCAGATTTATTGTCAGGCCCCTGACAGGGTGCTCCACACAGAGAGAGGAGCAGCAGTAAGTGAGGGAGAGCAGCAGGAGAGAGAGAGAGCAGCAGCAACTCCCCCTTGAGCATTACTTTTTATAGGCCAGAATCATGGGCACCATCGGTTAGGGGCAGGTTTAGCTCTTGAACCTGGCATAGCAAGCATCACCTGATTTTGTAGAAGGCAAGTTACTGTTTCTTGAGAACAGAGAACAACTTTTTATCTCTCAAGGAGAGAACCGAGACTGGCAGATTTCTATCTCTTGAGAATAAGAACACTATTCATAAAGTAGGGGTGGGGAAAGGAAGATGGCTGTAGTTATGCCAACAATGAGATATCTTTTTTATTCCTTTATTCATCTTTCTAGCTTGAATACATGAGATAAACATTTGATCCTTGGCTTTCTGAGTCTGGCTTATTTCATTTAGCATTATGTTCTCCAGTTCCATTCATTAACCAGCAAATGCCATAATTTCATTCTTCTTTATGGCTGAGTAAAACTCAATTGTGTACATACACCTCATTTTCTTTATTCATTCATCTATTGAAGGACACCTAGGCTGGTTCCATAACTTGGTTATTGTGAATTGTGCTGTACACTATAGTATGCTGATTTTAATTCTTTTGGATAAATAACAAGGAGTAGGATAGCTAGGTCATATGGTGACTTCAATATTGCTTTTGAGGAATAACCATACTGATTTCCAATGTGGTTGTACTAAATAGCATATCTAACAACAATGTATAAGTGTACCTTTCCCCCACATCTTCACCAGCATTCATTATTATTGGGTATCCTTGATGATTATCATTCTATCTGGAGTGAGATGAAATCTCAATGTAGTTTTGCTTTGCATTTCCTGATTGCTAAGGATGTTGACCATTTTTGACCATTTGCATTTTTTCTTTTGAGAAATGGCTGTTTAGTTCATTTGCCCATTTATTGATTGGGTTTTTTTTTTGGTGTTTTTCTTTAAATATCTTTATTTTGTTTGTTTTATGTGGTGCTGAGGATTGAACCCAGTGCCTCATATGTGCGAGGCAGGTGCTTTGCCACTGAGCCACAACCCCAGCCCCTGGTGTTAAGTTATATATATATATAACTGGCACAGATTTTCTCCCATCCTGTAGACTGTCTCTTCATGTTATTAATTGTTTCCTTTGTGGTTCAGAAGCTGCTGCTTTTTTTTCTGTTTAGAAGCTTTTTAATTGAATGCAATCATACTTATTGATTCTTGGTTTTATTTCTTGAGCTTTAGTAATCTTATTAAGGAAGATGATGCCTGGATGGACTTTTTTTTTCTAGCAATTGCAGTGTTTCTGGACTTCTAGAGCCAATAAACAAATTCAGCAAAGTAGCAGGATACAAGACCAACATATATAACTCAAAAGCTTTCCTGTACTCATAATTAACACTGTTGATAAAGAAATCAGGAAAATGGTTCCATTCACAATAGCTTCAAAAATGTAAAATACCTGTTAATATATTTAACCAAGGATGTGAAAGACCTACATAATGAAAATTATAGACCACTGAAGAAAGAAAGTAACTGAGGAAGACCTTAGAAAATAGAAAGACCTCCTATATTCTTGGATAAAAAGAATTAATATTGTTAAAATGACCATATTACCAAAAGTGATCTATAGATTTAATGCAATCTCCATCAAATTACCAATGACATTCTTCACAGATACAGAAAAAAAGTCCTAAAATTCATATGGAAGTATAAACAGCCCAAAGAATTCCAAGCCGTAAGAGCAATGCTGAAGATACCATAATGCCTGATTCCAAATTAAGCCACAGAGTTATGGTTAAAAAAATGAATGAACAAACAAACAAAAACAACATAGTATTGTAATAAAAACAGATATGAAGACAAATGGAATAGAAGATATGGAGACAAACCCATACAGATACAATCATCTGATCCTTAACAAAGGTACCAAAAACATGCTGGAGAAAAGACAGCCTTTTAAACAAATAGTGCTGGGAAAACTGGATATCCATATGTAGAAGAGTGAAGCTAGAGCTTTATTTCTCACCCTGTGCAAAAATTAACTCAAAGTGGGTCAATGACCTAGGAATTAGACCAGAAACACTGCAACTACTATTTTATTATTCTTTCAGTTGCATAAATTGATGGGACCATGTAATAATTTGATGCATGTATATAGTGTGTAATGATAAAATCATGGTAATTAACATTTTCATCCCTTTAAAATTACAAAAAATTATTAGCATTTGTGGAGTAGGATATGATATTCCAATACATGTATACAATATGTACTGATCAAATCAGGATAATTAAAGTTTACATCTCCTTATTATTTGTGTTTGGTGCCTTTGAGCTCCTCTGTTCTGAAGTTTATAATTAATTAAATTAATTAATTCATTAATAATTAAATAAGTAAAATTTATAGATTTTATTATTCATAAAATTTACAATATATATTGTTAACTATAGTTATCTCACTGCTCTATGTCTCTCATCTATTCAAGTAAGGGCCTGAATAGATTAAAAAAAAAGACTGTCCTTCACATGAAAATGACACCTTCTCCTGTCTGATTGCTTTGATTTGAGACATTAGTTTTTCTAACCTTTGGACTTGAAATGAAACCTTGATTCTTGTGTTGTATGCCAGCTTTCAGACTTGGGGTTA
Source organism: Marmota marmota marmota (assembly GCF_001458135.2). NCBI lineage: Eukaryota > Metazoa > Chordata > Mammalia > Rodentia > Sciuridae > Marmota > Marmota marmota. The sequence goes on from NW_026000338.1 coordinate 3,031,528, forward strand.
TTCTATCAGTTCTCTAGCTTTTGGACACAGATTGGAATTTCACATTGGGTCTTTTAGGTTTGCAGATATTGATACTTAGCTTCCATTATCATGTGAGTCAATATCTATCTATCTATCTATCAATCATCTATCATCTATCTGTATCTATCATTTTGTGTGTCCATTTGGTACCAAGAGTTGTTCTAGAGGAACAGAATTTTAAGGATGAGTTTTCTGAATTGGTCTGGAATTTCTAGAATTGTCTTTCTAATCTTGTTAGATTTAAAGATGCTATTGACTTTAATTCCAGTAATACAAAGAGCACCATGGCAAGATCTGATAAGAGAGATGCACAAAACATCTGCATTTGGGTACTCTAATCAACCACTTTAAATCAAGGAGCTGCATGATTGTATATAATACTTTAGAACATTTTTTTGGAAACTAATGCATATAATAAGACTGGATGGTTGCCTAAATGTTTCTGGACAAAGTGGTGCAAGAAAAATATGAGGTCAGGGATTCAAAATCTCAACTCATGTGCTGCACATAGGATTTAAGTTCTTCTGGTTGTGCTCTGAAGGAGAACCTCATTTCCTATAGCTGCAGGGCTGAGATTGCATTACCAATGCAAGTTGAAATCCTAGCCTCACAAAAGATCTACTGTTCAAGTGAGGATGCTGATTGGGAAAGAAAAGAATTCTGTAAATTAAGATGAGGGTATGTGGAAAGATCTTGATGAAGCTGTGGACATTGAGTCTCTAAATCCTGAGAAGTCTTCTTTATCAGTGGAACTAACCTCACTAATCTCATCAGAAGCAGCTTCCCCAATCCCAGTAGTATCAGTCTCTCCACTTCTTTCTAATGGAGTTATCTCTGCATTTCCTGGAATAAATGTAATGGCCTCCCTGCAGTCATTTCCATGTAGGACAATTGATTCTCCTCAGGACCTACTGCTATTAATCCCTCTTAGCTTCCAGACCTATAATTAGACTCATCTACCTACAAGCCCCCAAAGGTCAGGTATAAAGTATGAACTGTGAGGAAATGCAACATACTCTATTAGGCCTCTGAATCAGTAGGCAAAGACGCATGATTGATCCCGATTACCAAGGGTAAATTGGACTACTGTTCCACAATTAAGTTGAGAGTATGTTTGGAATATAGGAGATTTTTTAGGGTGTCTCAGTATTATCATGCCCTGTGATATGTCAATGAAAAGCTACAACAGTGTAATTGAGGTAGGACTGCTAATGGCCCAGATCATTTAGAAACCAGTGTTTGGATAACCCTATTAAGTAAAGCTAAAATGCTTGCTGAAGGCAATGGAAACACAGAATCAATAGTAGAAAAAGACAGTTATGAAATATCAGCTACAACCATATTCCCAGGTACGGAAACAAAGACTACAATTTCATGTGTATTTCCTTCTTATTTTGTTGTGAACTTTTAAAAAAATATCTTAACTTTATTTATTTTTATGTGGTGCTGAGGATTGAACCCAGGTCCTCACACATGCTAGGTGAGTGCTCTATCACTGAGCCACAACCCCAGTCCTTTGTTGTGAACTTTTTTTGTGTGTGTGTTTCTCTATCTAGCTATCAGTCATCATTTTGTTTTCCTCTCTTATCCCTCTATCAGGTAGCATAAAATGTATGTAACATAAGACTTTATTTCCTCTTTTGAAGAAGAAGTTAGTGTATTTTTGGTTGTATGCAGGTTAGTTGTATCATGTTAGGAGGACTTGAGATCTTATAATTTGATTTGGAGATTGAGTATGATTTAAGGGGATTCATATGGGTGGCCAGATACTTGGTCAAACATTATTCTGTGTATTTTTTCCTCCATAACATGAATAGGCTTCATCCAATCAGTTGTTGGCTTAAATAGAATAAAGAGCTTGACCCTTATATGAGTAGGAGAGAATTTTTCTGGACTGGCAGCCTTTGAACCAGGGCACTGGATTTTTCCTGAATTAACTAAGTCTTATTCCATTAGTGAGGAAAACGTCAAAATTATCACTATTAAGGATGGTGAGATGAAGGTTTTTGTGTGGATATTCTTTAATCAAGTAGAGATTTTTATCATAAATATGTGTCAGATTTTGTCAAATGTGTTTTCTGCATCTGTTAATATGATGATGTGATTTTTCTCTGTTAGCCTGTTGATATGACAGGTTTTTGAATGTTGACCCACCTTTGTATATCTGGAATAAATCCTACTTGATCATGTGAGTGTAATTCTTGTTAGATTTGACTTGCTAATATTTTGTTGAGGATTTTTACATCTATTGTTCATGAGAGAGATATTGGTCTATGGTTTTTTTTTTTGTATTGTGTTTGCTATTAAGGTAATGCTGGCCTCATTTGAGTTAGAAAACATTTCATTTTCTTTCCTGTTCTGGAAGGGATTGCTGATAATTGGTAGTTTCTTCCTTAAATTTTTGGTAAACTTCATTAGTGACCAGTTCTTGGCCTAGCTTTTTTTGTTTGTTTTAGAAGGCTATTAATTGTTGATTCAATTTCTTTAATAGATATGTGTTTATGCAGATTTTTTTTTTTACATTGTGTGGGTTTTGGCAGATTGTGTCTTTCAAGGAATTAATCCACTTCATGTAGGTTATCAAGTTTGCAGAAATAGAGTCATTCATAATATTCCTTTATTATCATTTTGTTGTTTATTTGATCTATAGTGATATTCCCTTTTCATTCTGATATTAGTAATTTATATGTTTATAATTTTTTTAGAAGCTAGACCAGAGGCTTGTTGATTTTATTCTATGAACCAGTTATTTAGTGTCATTACTTTTCTCTATTAATTTCTTGTTTTCAATTTCATTAAAACTGAATTTTTACATTTTACTTCTTTTCTTCTGATTATTTTTAATTTTTTTTTTTAGTTTCTTTCTTTGTTTTCCTTTTTTGGTACTAGGGATTTAACCTGGGGTCACTTAACCACTTAGCTATATCACCAGTCCTTTTTAATTTTTTATCTTAAGACAGAATCTTACTAGAATGCTGCAAGTTTCACTACATTGGCAAAGCTGGCCTTGAATTTGAGATCCTAATGCCTCAGTGTAATGGTTGATTTGAATTGTCAACTTGATTGGATTAAGAGATGCAAAGGATTAAGAGGATTATGGGTGTGTCATTGATGGTGCATCTAGGAATGATTAGCATGTGGGATAGCTAACTGAAATGGAGACCCTCCCTAAGCATGGGCAGCACCAACAAATATGATGATGGCTTGGATGGAATAAAAATTGGAAGAACAAAGAAGCAGGGGCAGATGCAAGCTCAATTTTTCTTGAATAGATTATTGATTGCTGCTGTGTTCATCTGAGGATATTGGACTCTCATTTCTTCACTCTTCCAAAATGGACTCTGACAGTGATTCTCCAGAAGGGTTAGGTCTCAGACTAGGGTAGCACCATTGATCCCTCTTGTTCTGGGGCTTCCGCCTCTTGGACTGTGCAGCTACTAGTTCTCCCAGCTCTCCAGCCTGCAGAGGACCATTGTGGACTATCCAGCTTCTGGTCACATAAGCCAATCTAATAAGTTCCTTTTTATAATTATACTTCCTGTTGATTCTGTTCCTCTAGAGAACCCTGACTAATACACTCAGCCTTCCTAGTCTCTTGCATGTGCCACCAGTTTCTTAGAGTGAATGCTTAGATTATTGATTTTACATCTTTCTTATTTTTTAACATGTGTATTCAGTGTATATATTTCACTCTAATATTTTTCTATATTCCATGAATGTTGTAGATTCATTTTCTATTAGTTTGGAGTATTTGTAAATTTCTCTTTAGATTTCTTTTTTGACCCATCTGTCATTTAGAAGTGTGTTGTTTAATCTCCAGGTATACTGGGATTTTCTAGTTATTTTTTTATTGTTAACTTCTAGTTTAATTCTAGTGTGGTCTGAGAGCAAACATTGTTATGATTTTATTATTTTAATATTGTTAAAGTATTTTATGGCTCAGAATGTCATATGTCTTGGTGAATGTTCCATATGAACTTGAGAAGAATGTTTATTATGTTGTTGTTGGATGAAGTAGCATATAGATCTCAATCATGTTTGATTGATGGTGCTGTTGACTTCAACTGTGTTCTGAATTTCTGCTTGATGAACATGAACATTTATAATAGAGAGGTAATTATTGTTTTATTTTGCATTTCCCTGATGATTTTAAGTATCTCTGCATGGGCTTGTTTGCAATTTATATATATCCTTTGATGAATTTTCTGATCAACTCATTTGCCCATTTTAAAAATTAGGTTGCTTGTCATTTTTCTATTGATTGTGAGATTTTTAACATTGTTCTGGACTACAGACCCCTACCAGATATATGAAATGTAAGTATTTTTTCTCCCATTATGTGAGTTGTCGTTTTACTGTCTAAGAATGTCTTTGGTAAGCAAGGTTTTATCTATTTTTTCTTGTTTCTTGTGGATTTGGTGTCATGTGAAAGTAACCATTGTGAAATCCAAATTCTTTTTTTTAAAAAAATTTAATATTTATTTTTTAGTTGTAGTTGGACACAATACCTTTATTTTATTTATTTATTTTTATGTGGTGCAGAGGATCGACACAAGGCCTTGCACATGCTAGGTGAGCACTCTACTGCTGAACCACAACCTCAGTCCTCAAATCCAAATTTCGGAAGACTTACCTCTATGAATTTTTCAATGAATTTTATAGTTTTAGTTCTGTTGTTTAGGTACTGGTCCTTATTGAGTTATTTATTTTATGTGTGAGTTAAGCAACTACCTTTAATTTTTAACTTGTCCATTAATATTGAAGAGATTATTCTTTGTTATTGAATGATCCTGGCACCCTTGAGGATATAGCTTAGTGTTAGAATGCTTGCCTTAGTATGTATGAGGCCCTGAGTTCAACTGCCAGCATCACTCACACACATAAAAATTAAATACTCTCACAGCATTGTGCAACTATCAACACCAGATCAAAGAGAAACTCTGTATTAGTTAAAGAATGATTTACCCATTCTCCTAAATCTCCCAGCCTGGGTACCTCCTAACTTGATTTATAAATCAATCCATACTGAAATTTCATTTTGGTTATTACAATTTTTTAACTTCAAAAATTCTACTTACTCTTTTTTAATTATTTCTACATCTTCCTTAATAATCTATATTTTCTGAGACATTGTCATCATGCCTTTCTTTAGTTCATTTGACATGATTTTCCTTAAGTTCTTCAAATAAATTTATAGTAGTTTAGTTATATTTGCTCAGTTTAAAACCAATTCATGCTCAAGGAAAATTTATTTTTTCCTGTCTTTGGATTATATTTTCTTATTTATTTACATGTCTCATACTTTTTCTTTTAAAGTATATTTTATTTTTAATTGACACAGTAATTACATGCATTTATGGGGCATGGTGTGGCATTTTACTATGTGTATACAAAGTGTAATGATAAGATTAGGATAATTGGCATATGTATCACCTCAGACATTTATAATTTCTTTATATTGGGAACATTCAAATTCCTCTCTACTATTTTGAAATATTCAATTAATTGCTGTTAACCTTAGTTGCCCTACTGTGCTTTAGAATATTAGAAGTTATTTTTCCTATCCATCTGCACCCCTTTTCATTCATTATCTCCGCACTACTCCCTTCTTAAACTCTGCTAGCCAATATTCTATGTCTTACTTTTAGGACATAAGCTTTTGCTTCTACATATAAGTGAGAGCCTGTGGTATTTGTCTTTCTCTGCCTGATTTATTTCACTTATTTCCAGTTCATTCACATTGCTATAAATGACAGGATTTTATTTTTATGGTAGAATAATATTCAATTATGTATATGTAAAACACATTTTAAAAAATCCATTCATCTACTGGTGTACAATTAGGTAATTCCATATCTTTGCTATTGTGACTAGTGCTGGCTATAAATATGTGGGTTTGTTTCCAGATTCTCTATTGTGTTCCGTTGGTCTATCAATATTTTTCCAGTACTGGGGATTGATCCCAGGGTCTCACACATACTAGGCAAATGCTTTTCTACTGAGCTACATTTCCAGCTGTTCCATTGGTCTATGTGTCTGTGTTTATGCCAGTGCCATGCTTATTATTATAGTTTTATTATATTATTATTGTAGTTTTGTAGTGCATTTTGAGTCAGATGTTCTAATACCTCTAGGTTCATTATTTTTCTCAGGATTGCTTTGGTTATTTGAAATAGTTTGTGGTTCTATTCAAGTTTTAGTTTTTTTTTTTAAAGATTTAAGTTAGATAATTCATGATATGAATGGGAAATTCAGAAAGGAGATAAAGATCATAAAAAACAACCAAACTTTCCTTTGTACATATATGAATATACTTTAAGTACAGTCATAATGCACTAATTAAAAAACTACAAATAAAGTTCAATAGAGTAGAGAAAGGGGAAAAGGAGGAGGGAAGAGGGAAGGGAAGGAGGAAGTACTGGAGATTGAATTAGACCAAATTATGTTCCATGTTTGTATAATGATGTCAAAAAACCCCAATATTATATATAACTATAATGCACTGATAAAAAGAATATATAGGAAAAAAATAAACAAGCAGAAATCTTGGAGTTAAAGACCTCAAATATGCAATACAAATACAGTTAAGAATCTTAACAGCAGAATAGATCAGGCAAAAGAAATAATTTCTTTGAAATAATGTCATCAATATTTTGATAGGAATTGCATTGACTCTGTAGATTGCTTTTTAAAATACCTTTATTTATTTGTTTATTTTATTTTTTTTATGTGATGCTGGGGATTGAACCCATTGCCTCATGCATGCTAGGCAAGTGCTCTACCACTGAGCCACAACACCAGCCCTGTAGGGGCATTTTAAAAAAAAAATATTTATTTATTTATTTTTTTGTTGTAGTTGGACAGAATACCTTTATTCCATTCATTTATTTTTTATGTGTTGCTGAGGATTGAACCCAGGTCCCCACGCATGCTAGGCAAGTGCTCTGCCACTGAGCCACAATCCCAGCCCCCTGTATGGGCATTTTAATATTATTTCTTCCAATATATGAACATAGGATGTCTTTTCAATTTTTAGTGTCCAATTTCTTTTATCAATATTTTATAATTTTCATTGTACAGATTACTTACTTGTTTTTAAAAAATATTCCTAGATATTTTATCTTTTTGTAGGTATAGCAAATAGGATTGCTTTATTTATTTATCAGCAATTTCATTATTGATGTATAAAAAAGTACTGACTTATGTATGATGATTTTGTATTCTGCATCCTTACTGAATGTGTTTATCAGTTATAACAGGTTTTTTTGATGTGGAGTCTTTAGGTTTTCCTAACAAAATCATTCCATCTGAATATAGGGATAATTTGAAGTCCTCCTTTCCTATTTGGATGCCCTTTATTTCTTTATCTTGTTTTATTTCTCTATGACTTCCAATATGATCTTCATAAAATGAACATTCTTGTCTTATTTCTGATCTTAGAGGAAATGATTTAACATTTCTCTATTCAGTATGATGTTGACTATAGGTTCATCATGTTAGTATTTATTGTGTTGAGGTATATTTCTTCTATAACTAACTTTTTGAGGTTTTTATTATAAAGGAATGTTAAATTATCAAATGCTTTTTTGGCATGTTTCCAAATGATCATATGGGTTTTGTCTTTCATTCTATTGATGTGATACATTGAATTTATTGATTTGTATATGTCAAAATATCCTTGTATCCTGGGAGGAATCTCACATGATTAAGGTGAATGTTTTTGTTTTGTTTTGTTTTTGAGAGGGGGCTTCACTGAGTTGCTGAGGCTGGGTTTGAACTTGGAATTCTGCAGTCTCAGCCTCCCAAATTGCTGGGATTATAGGTGTGAACCATTGCACTCAGGAGAAGAGCACTTTCATTCTGGAACACTGGTGGGAGTCATTTTTCCATGTTCAATCATAAAGAGTTTGGTCAGCATGGTTGTATTTTCCCTTTAAAACTTAATATACCAAAAATTTTCATTAAAATCAAATTTGGAATAGATTATTTGTGTGTAATACAATCCTGTTTCCAATTATCATTCTCTCCCAATATTGTTAAAATATTATTTAATTTATGAAAATTCAGTTTTTACACAGTTTAAGTTACTTTATAAAAATAGTACTTCTGTATTAGAATATTTTCTTATGTTCAATCCTAAGTTACAGTGGTAATTAGGAAAGTAATTTACATTTCTCATAAGGAATCTCAAAACTATGGAAATGCATAAAGTGGAAGGTAAATCTTCATTCTCCTTGTGACTGTCTTGGTTTATATTCTCGCAAACGTCTGCATTTATAGAAATGTGTAACTTATAAAACGTTTTTATATATACATATGTATGTTAACAGTATTTTAAGAATACTTGGCCCCTTTTCATCAATTTTGATTGGTTGGAAAATGTGGCTATATCTTCTATTACCAGACAGTCATTTCTCATAATTTTTTAAAGGCTTTGTTAGAAAGTGGAAGTTTGTTTGATGTGTTTAAAATGTGGATTTGATATAGTGTACTGACTGGAAAATATCAGGACTATTGTTTATTGGCTCAACTGATGAACCGGTCACATAATACTCTGATGCTGAGCAGATAGAAGCTCCGTAACTTTAAGGGGTGGACTAAGAGGCAGGGTGAAGGAGTTGGCCCTGTCCAGCTGAGGAGCATTTAAGGCTTGTGGGGAGAGTGTGAGCCTGGAGGTGTTGTAGGTGGAGGAGCAGTTGGACTTGGGCGTGTGTGGTTCATTGTCCAGCACCAGCTCCTCAGGAGGAGCTGGCAGAAGGAGGAAGTAGGGAAGGTAAGAAGTAAGCAAAAAAGAGCAAGTTCTTTGTAGTCATGGCTGTTTTGTTTGGCTTCAGCAGGAGTGAGATAAAAGGCAGGTTTTTCTACTGTCCTTCCTTTCCCCCCTTTCCCTCCCCTCCCATCACTTCTCTCTACCTATTATTATGTGTGTATATACGTGACTGTATGACCAATATGATTCTGCAACCTGTACACTCAGAAAAATGAGAAATTGTATCCCATCTGATTCAAATGTATGATATGTCAAGGTCATTGTATGTCATGTGTAACTAATTAAAACAAATAAAAAATTAAACAAAACAAAAAGGCAGGTTTTTGAAGGTGAACCAAAGAAAACGTGATTCCAGCTTTCTTTGAATATCAAGCTGAGAAAGTTTAACTATTTGATAAATAAGTAGGAGCTTGAGGTGGAATGAGATTCTTGTTTAACAGAACAATGTTTCTTGTAGCTAAACTCAGTGAAGTTGGGACAGTCAGACTCTTAGGTAGACACCTGCAGAGATGTCCTTTGGTGTTCACTCTTGAATTCAGAAGGAGCACATCAGTAATAAAGTCTGGCTGTCGGCACACAAGGTACACAGTATCTGCCTTTTATTCTTTCTCTTGCCTCCAGTGTTGGGTTCGATTTGGAGAGAAGGGTCAGAAAGGGAGACAGCCTCACAGCAAATTGGGAGAGACCACAGCTGAGTATCCGCTTTAATGCTTAGCTTACCCCTGTGTGTCAACCATACATCCCATTCCCGATCTGACTTTTAGAGTGTTGAGCTACTCTACAGCAATGGAAAGAAATGGCAGATTACCCATTGCAAATGAATTGCACGTAATTAATTTTGCGACTTTATTCGATGGGTCTAGCAACTCTCCAACTTTCCTCACTGAAATCCCTGACTTTCCCAGTTCCCTGGGAAAACTGGTTCCACCTGGGTCAAAATTCACCTTTCAAAACTGACAGAAACTTATCCCCTAAAGTCCAGTGATCATCTCTAGCAGTTTCTTTCCTGACTTCTAAGCCATTCTCTGATTCTGGAAGGTTGCTACCCCTTTGGTTTTTGCTGTCAGAATGGACTCAAGCTAACTTAATCTAGAAGCCCTCCAGCTCGGCTCATGGTTCAAGCACAGTAAGTACGTCATGCCGTGTAGTGTGAAGGAATAGGGCCTGCTCAGGCTTGTGGACAGGAAGGAGCCAGAGCACTGCCAAGCCTGCTGCCGCTGCTGGCTCTCCTAAAAGTGCCAGGGCCTCCAGGGGCTGGTGGGCTGGAGTAGTGCCTTAGTTAGGCCTCTGTGGGACCAAGGCTTGCCTTCTGCTGGGTGGCACCCTCAGTTGTTTGTACTCAAAGGTGAGAGGTTGAGTTGGATCTCAAGACCCCTTCTTGGAAATCCCCCTACCTGCCATGAGAATATTCCCTGCCCAGCTGCTCGGCCTAGTCCAGCTTCCTCTTCTGTAGCACAAGGTCAGAGCTTTAATTGGCTAAAGTGCTTTGTAGCTTAGGAAAGCTTTGGACATCAAGACCTTTCTCCCCTCAGTCACCAATACAGACTTGCCTGGGATCTACTGTACCTCTAAACCAAAGTGTTATCACAGCATTGGTGTGGCCTGTGTGCTCTTCCTTCTTTGAAAACTCTATGTCTGTGGCCAAAACAGAGCTAGCCTTCTGCTGTAAGGATGCTTTATTTAGCTCCAACAGCAGAAAAAAATATGTTTTCTGCTTTTTTTCTAAGTAGGCTTATTTTTGCCTTTGCAAACACTTCTAGTACACAGGTCTAACCTTGGAGAATGATAATGCACACTTGGGAGGGGGTGGGAGACCAGGTGGAGATGAGCTCTTGAAGAAGGGCATCTGGCTGGGTAGAACTGAAAGGGGACAACAGAAGGAAGAGGTGGGTTCTGAAGGCTCCGAGTCTAGATTTCTAGAACATGAAGATGGCTGTGCTAATGATGATCCTTTCAAAGAAGAGATTGTTTTTGTGTGTTCTGTGATGTTTCAGACACCAGGAACAAACATCTCTCTGGACGGTGGGAGGCAGAGAAGGTTCTGGGTGGCATTTGTTGGCTCTTGGCTCTTCTGCCTTCAAGTTCTGAAATGGTGAGCCAGGGGCCACACCTTCCAGCTTTCCTCCTCCAAGCTTTGGAGCAGACTGTGTTAAAGAAGCCTCATGTAAACACAGGACACTATGAGAATACAAAATAGCCTGCAGGGTGTTTATCCACAG
>NW_026000338.1:3043287-3054390 GCF_001458135.2 Marmota marmota marmota
CCCGGTAGCTGGTGCAAGAGACCTCAGTTGTCAGCACTGGTGGGAGCGGTAGCCGGGGGTCTGCGCCGCAGTCCTGCGCCACTCCTGATTCCCTCTGTCTGACTATCACGCTCATGGGAGAGCTGGGAGGGGCCCTTGAGGTTTCCCCGCTGTGTGGAGAGGAAGGGCTAGGGGGTTACACACCTGTCGCCGCTGGTTTCAATGAAGTTATCTCCTCTGCCACATTCTGGTGACGTCAGTTCTCTGCCATGGTGGTATCCCATGCAAATGGCGAAAGTTCGTTCCCTTTGCTGGGTGGCCAATGCAACGGGTGGGCCCTGACTGGCTCTCCCAAGCCCCGTCTCAATCCTGTGGCCACTGCCTATGAAGGCTCGGTTGGTATTAACCTCTGCAGGTTCAGAAGGGCCGACCAGTTGTTTCAGCGGGATCGTTTAGTGCTGAGTCACAGCGGTTTGTCTGCAAGATGCAGGCGAACGGGAGCTTGAATTCAGCCGATCCGGGCTCGGTGTGTGTTCTGAGAGGCCCAGACTGTTCGCCCCAGATCCACGTCAGCTCAGCATTGCCTAGTGATCCTGAGCAAACAGCATTTAGATGGTTTACGACTCCCTATGCCCGCGCAGCTGAAGAGGTCAGAAACTTGATCTCTCCGCGCCCGCCGCCATGTTGGATCTCCGAGGTGAATGTTTTTAATGTGCTCTTGGACTTGGGTTTTTAGTATTTCATTGAGAACTTTTGAATCTATGTTCATCAGGACTATTGTTCTATAGTGTCCTCTGGTTTTGGTATCAGGGTAGTGGTATCACAGAATGAGTTTGGAAGAATTCTCTCTCTTTCAGTACTTTGGAATAGTTTGAGAAGAATTATTTAATAATTTGGTAAAATTCCGTAGTGAAGCCATGTGTCCTGGACTTTTCTTTGAAGGGAGTTTTTTAAAAGCTTCGTTAATCTTGTCACTTGTTTTTGGTCTGTTCAGGTTTTCTATGTGTTCATAGTTCAATTTTGCTAGGTTATGGGTATTCAGAAAATATCCATTTCTTCTAGATTTTCTGATGTTTTGGCATGTAATTATACATAATATTCCCTAAAGATCCTTTGCTTTTCTGTGGTTTCAGCTGTAATGTCTTACTTTTCATCTCTGATTCTATTTATTTGTCTTCTCTGTTTCTTCTTAGTTTAGCTAAAAACAGGGTCACCCTGGTGGTTGATAGTTCAGAGAATTTTCAGTTTTGACTATTGTTCATTTAGGGAACAATGGCTCAAATGTTTCCCCTTCTAATTTCTGAGACTGTGCTTGTATGTAGCTTTCCAGTATTCTAGGATGAGTGCCATTTAAGTCTTGATTTCTATGTGCTGCTATTGCTTATGAATATGGGTATCTTGTGAAAAGATTTAGTTTTCCTCACATTCCAATTCTGATTCCTTTTGAGTGGGTGAAGACTAGCATATGTTTAGAGCTTTCCTGACTCCCAGGTTTAGTATAGTCCTTTTAAGTTCTTTCGTGCTCTTTTGGTTAAACTCTGGTTGCTCTGCCATTTGGGTTGTTGTTACAATATTATAAAGACATAATCTCTCTCTTTTTTTCTTTCAGTGCTGGGGATTAAATCCAGGGCCTCACACATGCCAGGAAAGCACTCTATCATTGAGCCACACAACCAGCCCACATCTCCAAAATTGCTGTCCTCCAAGATCTTCAGGTTTTATTTTCAGTGCTGGAGATCAAACCCAGGGCCTTGTGCATACTAGGTAAGAATTCCACCACTGGAATGGAGCCAGCTGTCTGTGGACTGATATCTCTGAAACTATGAACCCCTATATAATCTTCCTCCTTTATAATTGTTCTTGTCAGGTCTTCTAGTCACAGCAACAAAAAACTGACTAAATAGATTGGTATCAATGCTTCAATGAGTGGGCATTGGGCCAATATTGTAACCCCTGGCCATCTTGGGTTTTCTTTCTTAGAATTTATTCTCCACTTTATGAGAAACTTGGTTAAGGCAATGAAAACATCAGTATTATTGTCTTACAATGCATGGGATAAACCTTTATACCTACAAGTTGGGGTTAGGTAGAAGGGAGCCCCTATACTTTTCACTGTGCCCACCCAGAATAAAGTTGTTATAATATGTAATTGGATGTATAAGTGAGTATGATGGACTTCTACTCCACATGTGAAACCATATCCCTAGAGTGATATTTGGAGGGACAGGAAACCCCTATCTTTTTGGCTATTTCCACATTAAGTAGGGATCCTGGAGTGTAGCTCCCAGTGAGCTGGAAGTCTTGGCTCAAACACCACAGATTATCACTGTTATTATTGAGATTTAGTAGATATTCTTGAATAAATATTCCACTATGGATGTAAGTTCTTAGAATAATTTCCAGAGGCTTTCTATTTTATGTTTCAAATAATTTATTTTAATTGACATATAATAAATGTCTATACTTATGGAGTATGATTGATATTTTACTACACATGTACACTGTAACATGATCAACCCAAGATATTTTGGTTATCTGTCAACTTAAGCATTTATCATTTATTTATGATGAAAACATTTGAAATCCTTTCTTCTAGATATTTTGACTTATATGATACAATATTATTAACTGTAACTACTCTCTATGTAATAGTACAGCAGAATTTATTCCTCCTTTCTAGCTATGTTTTTGTACCCATTAACAAATCTTTTCCAATCTCTTTTTCATCCTCCTTGGCCTCTGGTTACCATTGTTCTATTCTACACTCCACTTCCATGAGTTTCAGCTTTCTATGAATCTACACATGCATGAAACTTTGCAATATTTGTCTTTTTGTGCCTGGCTTATTTCACTTACTATGATCTCTTAATTCTATATATGTTGTTGCAAATGATAGGACTTCCTTATTTTTACAGAGGAATAGCATTTCATTGTGCATATACACCACATATTCTTTATCCACTCATATCCACTCATTAGTTGATGGACACTTTCTATTTGAGGGCTACTATGACTAACGCTACCACAGCTATGACCCAAGCCCAGCTATTGATTTTGATTTTTTTTGGGGGAGTACCAGGGATTGAACTCAGAGGTGCTCAACCACTGAGCCACATCCCCAGACCTATTTTGTATTTTATTTAGAGACAGTGTCTCATTGAGTTGCTTAGTGCCTCACTTTTGATGAGGCTGGATTTGAACTCATGATCCTTCTGCTTCAGCCTCCTGAGCTGCTGGGATTACAGGTGTGCACCACCAAGCCCAGCTAGATTTCTTTTTTATTAGTTATTAAGGTTGTCCCATGATTCTGTTCATACCATATATTCAGCTTCTGATTTTTTGAAACACTTGCGTAAATTTGAAGAAAATACCTTCCTGTACTTTTGTAGACTAATATGTAGGGATCTAACTTGTCCTATGTGGGATAGAACTAACTAAAAGATATAACAATTGCAAATGGATATGCAACTAATGCTGGTGCACCCAATTTTATACAATAAACACTCGAGATAGATTCCAATACAATAACAGTGAGTGCTGTGGTTTGGATATGTAGTGTCCCCCCAAAACTCATGTGTGAGATAATTTAAAAATGTTCAGAGGTAAAACAATTAGATAATGATAGCTGTAACCTAATCAGTGGATTAATAGAGTTCAATGGATTAACTGAGTGATAAGTATAAGCAGCTAGGGTGTGGCTGGAGGAAGCAGGTCATTGGGAGGACGCCTTGTAATGTTCTGCATAACATGAGAATCAACAAAGAAACAACCTATAGAATGGGAGAAAATGTTTTCCTACTATTCATCTGACAAAGGATTATTATCCAGGATATATAAGAAACACAAAAATCTTTACAATAAAAGCCAATTTAATCCAATTAAAAATGACCAAATGATCTGAGTATATATTTCTCAAAAGGAGAAATACAAATGGCCAGCAAATATATTTTAAAATGCTCAATAATATTGGCCATCTGGGAAATACAAATCAAAACTATAATGCGATATCATTTCACTTCATAGAATCACCATTATAAAAACTAACACATGTTGGCAAGGATGTAAAGAAAAAGGAACTCTTGCACACTGTTGGTGGGCATGGAAATTAGTACAGTCATTATAGAAAAAATTTTGGAACTTCCTATAAAAACTAAAACTAGATGTATCATATGATCTAGTTACCCCACTTTTATGTTTATATTCAAAGGAGATGAAATCAACATACCAAATAGGTATTTGCATCACATTTGTTGTCCCATCTTCACAACTAGGATAAAAACTGACCCATTGATGTGCCCATCAATGGATGAATAAAGAAAATGGAGTATACATACACACAATGTGTTCAGTCATAGAGAGGAACGAAATCCTGTCATGTGTGGCAAATGGATGAAACTGAACGATGTTGAATTAAGTGAAATAAACTAAACAAAGAAAGACAAATACTGCATGTTCTCATGTGTGAACTAAAAATTCTAATTGAATGTAGAAAAGTGATTGCGAGAGTAGGAAAGGAGAGAGGATTGAGGTAGGATGGATTGGATCACTGTAGGTTGTATTTATGTGTTGAAATATCGCACTGAACCCCAAACATGTTAATAAAAAAACTAAATATAAAATAAATAAAATTATAAAAAATACATTGGAGTGTAGGTGTTCCTTCAAAATACTGATTTTTTAATATCCTTTGGATGCATGTCAAGTAGTGGGATTGCTGGATCATATAGTAGTTCTGTTTAATTTTTTGAGGAACCTCCATGCTATTTTCATAATGGCTGTACTAATTTCTATTCTCACTAACACTGTGCAAGGATTCTCTTTTTTTTCTATGTCCTTGGCTACATTTGTTATGTTTTGTCTTTTTGATAATATGCATTCTAACAGAAATGAGGTGATATCTCATTGTGGTTTTTATTTGCACCTAATGTTTAATGATGTTTAATTCTTCATATAAACATTACTTTTTATTTTTAACATTACTCATATATCTTCTTTTGATTAATGTTTATTCAGGTCTTTTGCCCACTTAATTTTTTTTAAGTGTAGATGGACACAATACCTCTATTTTATTTATTTATTTTTATGTGGTGCCTCACATGTTCTAGTCAAGAGCTCTACCACTGAACTACAACCCCAGTTCCCTTTTGCCCACCTTTAAACAAGAGTATTTGTTTTCTTTCTATTCAGTTGTTTCTGTTTCTTATATAATTTGGATATAAACTCCTTGTCAGATGCACAGTTTTCAAATATTTTTTCTAATCCTGAAGGACTTTGTGCTCTCGAGTATTCCTTTGTTTGTGCAGAAATATTTGATTTTAAAAAACAATTGTAAAACAAAAATTTTCAACTCCAAAGTGTACCATCATTAATTTACTGAGTATTTTTCCTATTTAGTTCTCCAGCTAGAGGAATTTTTTTTAAAAATATTTTTTAGTTGTAGTTGGACACAATATCTTTATTTATTTATAATTTATGTCGTGATGAGGATCGAATCCAGGGCCTTGCACGTGCTAGACAAGTGCTCTACCACTGAGCCACAATCCCAGCCCAGCTAGAGGAATTTTAAGACATTCTCCCAATCCCAAGATTATATAAGGTCTTTCCCAAGTTTGGAGTGGGTTTGGAACAGTATAAAGTCAGTAAGTATGCTTGAAGATTGAATCTACAGTCCTGGTCTCCCATTCACAGAACTAAATTTCTTTAGTTTTAGATTCAGGGGAATTGGCCGCTCATCTCAATTTTCACTGGCAACAGGTTACATCTATTCCTTAGGGTTCAGCTTCCTGAGCTGCAAAATGGGTGTTCTCCATTAAAATTTCCAGGAGTTGATGTAAGGAGACTGTTCATCACTATGTGGCCCCCTGGTGGTAAGAAGGTACATTCTCCACTGGGATGTTACTTCATTATCCTGCCCCTCTTATTTTCTCATTTAATCAATCTGAAGGTTACACTCTTACTCATCTGTGCCCATTAAAGAGATCTGAATGACAAACGCAAATCTAAGCTTCTCTTGAATGCTGAGCTTTCCTTCTTTGTCCTGAAATTATAAGGACTAAGAAAATAGCTTCCTGGGGCTGGAGTTGTGGCTCTGTGGTAGAGCACTTGCCTAGCATGTGTGAGTCACTGAGTTTGATTATTAGCTCTGCATATAAATAAATGAGTAAAAATAAAGGTCTATCAATGCCCAAAAATTTTTGAAAAAAAAAAGAAAAATAAAGTAGCTTCCTATTTTGTCTAGGGGTTTGAGGTCTTATCTGTCATATTGGAGCAACAGACCCTTTTAACATTTCACATGGCTTTGATATGCAGCAGGGATCCTCTTCAACCCTCATTTCTTCAGAGGTTATATTGCAGGAAAAGGTGAGGATTTTCACAGCAAATAAAAAGGGCTATCCTAGTCTTTATTGTTTTCAGGGGAAAAAAAACTGTTAGAAGGGAGGTGTTTATGACCCATGGGTTACACTGGAATAAACCACACTAGTTCCTTTCTCTCATCAATTTGGGTCTGGCCTCCGGTGGATATATAATTGAGGAGAGTCCAATAATCTTTCTTGGAGAGGTGGACTCTCCTCTTTTTTATCTGATGAGAACAGAAAGGAGGGAGAATGGGTTGTTTGGGAGGAAGCACCTCAGATTAGTGAGGAAAAGAGCTGGATAGCAATGTTATCTGCCATATATTCAGAACTCTCATTTATTCTTATCTTTGTCCTTTTGTGAGGAGGGGGTTGAAATTGATGGATTATGCCTGTGTAAATGAGTTTTTGTGATTCATTTTCCGATTTTACTTGTATGCTTTTAAAGATATGTATACATCATTAAAAACTGAGATATGATTTAGAGATTGGGGATAAAGATAATAGATTTTAATTCAAAGTAAGTTTTCCCCTCAATTAAGTGTTGTGGAATGGGGGTGGGGTAATCCAAAGAAGCAATACAACATCCCCAGTGACCATATGCTAAACAAATAACTGTATTCTCAAGGACTTGAAAAGTCTGACAGTTTAGCTAAGTGGCTCAAAACATAATACTGTACTTTTCTTGCACTGTTTCCTTAGTAATCTGAAAGAGATTCACATATTAACATCTTGAGAAAGAAAGGAAGAAAAGCAAAGAAAGTAATAGAAGAGTTGTCATCCATTCTAATGCAAGGGTTTTTGGCTCTCCAATTTTATAATCCTTTTTTTTTTCAGCTTTCTCTATTATCTTTCCTTTCCCCCATTACTTTGCTTACTTTTGCTTTGTTTGTTTTTCTTCTTTGCCCCCTTTTATCTCAATTTTATGTTAGGAACATTGTTCAGTTTTTTGAGTTTCCCATCAATCCTTTGAGGAGAAAGGTCTAATTCAAGTTCTGTCACTTGGACACTTACATTTTCTGCAAAATGTGTTTTCTCATCTATAAAGTAATAAAGTTGAACTTTAAGAGACATTTTAAATTAGATACTTTGTTAACTTGTGGTTCTCAATATGGTATATTTTAAGTGAAGAAAATGAGAAATCAGGGTGAATAAAAACAGGATGTTAAAAATGAAGGGGTACCTACTTTTCCATATAGATTGTCTACACAAGATATTAGAGACTAAAACTAAAGGAAGATTTTTCTACAATTATATTACTTGACTAAGGAAGACTTAATTAGTTACTACTGTATGGCTTACTGACAAGTTGGTGGGGTAAAAACAGGATTTTTCTTTCAGTATTTTTTCCCATCAGAGAATTAGCAGAAGATTAGTGCAGGGGGAAGAAGTTAATAGCCATCTTTAAATACGTTAAAACACGGGTGAAAATTGAAGTACAGTGTAGACTCTTCCTTAGAATCATTTAAAAAGATTCTTATTTCTCTGGGAAATTTATATGTGCCCTGCTTTTTTCCCTCTTTTCACATAAATGTGCTATTTTTCCTCCCTCCCTCCCTCCCTCTCTCTCTTTATATGTGTGTGTGTGTGTGTGTGTGTGTGTGTGTATGTGGTGCATGTGCTGCTGGGGATTGAATCCAAGGCTTCAATGCTTGCTACAGAAGTGTTCTACCACTGAGCTTAATCCTCAGCTCATATATATACACATTATGCTTTGTGATGAGGGATTTGGAGTTCCTAAACTTGGTAGGGTGAGTTTTATAAAAGTACAAATTCTTAGGTCCTACCTCAGCCCCAGTGAATTGAAATCTCTGGCTTTTTTTGGGGGGGTGGGTGGGTACTGGAGATTGAACCCAGGGGTGCTTGATCACTGAGCCAAATTCCCCAATACTTCTTACTTTTTATTTTCAGACAGGGTCTCACTAAGTTGCTTAGAGCCTCGCTAAGTTGCCGAGACTGGCCTCAAACTTGAGATCCTCATGCCTCAGCCTACTCAGCTGCTGGGATTACAGACAAGCACTCTACCGATTGAGATATATCCCCAGCCCCCTATTTATTGATTTTTGATTTTACTTCTTATGCTTTAGAAGTCTTGTTAAATAACCCAGTATGTAGATTTATCTTTGTGTCCTTTATTCTGTTTCATTGGTCTTCATGTCTATTTTAATGCCAATATCATGCTGGTTTTATTACTGTACAGCTCTGTAGTATAATTTCAGATCAGGTATTATGATTCATGTCTGATATGGGAAAAGTTTTCCATAACTATCTCACTGAAAAGGTTATTTATGCTTTTAGCTTGTATCTACATGTTCTCTTCTGTCCTAATGATTTTCAGGTTTGGTCTTTTGATGTTGTCCCAGAGTTCTTGTACATTCTGATCATGTTCTAAGATATTTTCGCTTTATTCCATTTTGTGTATTCAAGATCATACACCTTGTTTTAAGGCTTCAAGTTCTGTCTTCAAGGTCTGAGGTTCTGTTTTCCACGCAATCTAATCTGTTAGTGATGCCTTCAGGTGAATTTTTAATTTGGCTGATTGTGTCTTTCATTTCTAGGATTTCTGCTTGGCTTCTTTTCACTCTATTTCTTTATTAAAGTGCTCTTTCATTTCCTGTAATTTCTCTCTTAGTTCCTTCCTTATATCTTCTTTTAGTTCATTGAACTCGTTAATAATTATTTTTTTTTAAATAATCTTTCCCTGGGCTTTTGTCCGTATCACTATTAGTGGGATCCTTTGTTGAGGGATTGTGGATTTTGGTCGGGAGATTTGGTTTCCTGTTTCCTCATGTTTTCAATGGTCTTGGATTTGCACATCACTTAAGATTAATTCCCTTACCTCTTTTTTATACATGTCTTTTTGTGCATAATTCTCTTATTTGTTCTGGGTCTTTGGTCTGTTTTAAATGTCAAGGTGTGGGACCTGAAGTCCCTTGCTAAGAGCCACAGCCAAGTAATATGATGCATGGCATTTTTGGTTGAAAGGTGATGCCAGCAAGCCATTGAGATGATATGATTATGTTAAGATCTGCATTAATATGGATATTGGACTCCTGCTGTCCACCTCGGCCTGCTACGGGACTCCTGGAGAGTTCCCATTGGTTGGGGAAGTACGGTAGGAGGAAATTCCGGAGGAGGGACTTCCTGTTGGGGTCTGGGAGAACACTTCATGGGTCGGTTGGCAATCTGCCCGGGAGCATATGGGGCATTGGCGGCAGTTTCAAAAATAAAGTCTGTTCCTGCTTGAGTGGCTCGTGATTTTGTGCCCAGCCAGACTGCGGCAGTCCCTCTAGAATTGTTCCTCCTTGGGTTCTTTGCAATGGTTGTACCAATCATCGCAAATGATACTAAGCATTAAATACCTAATTCCTACTATGACAGCTTCAACATTAATTACCAACAAAACCCAGAAATGGTGGGTTCAGCAATTGTCAATAGTAAAAAACAACCATGAATTAGACCTAGCTTTAAAGCAAACAGTAGGTGTCAACTATGTAATCCATAGTAGTAATGATGGCATCAGCATTAATGGTGGGGGCAGGAGTTATATAAACCAATTAGTTCTGAAAGATGGTAAAAATGCAGTTAATTAGGAGAAAAGAAAATGTTCTAGGCAGGTAGAAGAAAGTTTATGATTTCAAAAACTGAACAGAGAGAATGCAGAAGAGATGTAGCAGCAGATGTTTATAAGGAAAGAGTGGGGGAAATAGGAGAAGTAAAGTAATGGGAGAGAGGAAGAGAGAAGAATAGAATCTGGCAATTAACAGAGAATAAAAGAAAGAAAAAACAAGATAAATAAAAAAATGAAGACAATACAAAATCAACCCAAAATATGCACACCAAAACCCTTGGCACTCAATAGACAAGGCAAGGAAAAATAACAACATTTTAAAAAACGCTAAAAACAAGAAAAAAAGAAACAAATAAGTATATATATAAATGTCCCTTTACCAATCAGCACAGCAAGAATTCACACATGCGTGCATGTGGGTGCATGAGCGTGTGTGTATGCACGTGTGTGCGTGCGTGCGCACACACACACACACACACACACACAGAAAAAAAGATTCTTAATGAAGAGTGAAGGAACCGTCTCCACTGAGGTGATCAAAACAGTTGACCAGAATGGATGGTCACTATCTATGCCCAATAGTATTTCTTTGCCGCAGTCTGGCTGGGCACAAATCACGAGCCACTGAAGCAGGAACAAACTTTATTTTTAAACTGCAGGAAAACACTTCACACAGCTCCCGGGGAATCCTCCCGAACGCCACGAGGCTTCTCCAGAAAACCCCCAGCCGGAAATATCTCTCTCGGAAATCCCTCCTCCTGCACTTCCCCAACCAATGGGAACTCTCGGGGAATCCCCGGAAATCCCCACGAGAACTCCAAAATAGTGCGAGAACTCAAAAGTTGCGGCAGAGGCGGATAGTAATGCCTCGCCTGTCAATCAATACTGTTGGCAAAATGCCAGGGACCATACAGACTCGGCCGTGGCTCTCAGCATCTCCCCCTTTTTGTTTAATTAAACAACAAGCAATGTGGCTTAGGGACCGTGCCTGTTAGGCAGTCCAATTCAACATATGGTCCTTACCCGTCATCGGATGAACTGACCTCTAGGCGTCAGCCTCCTGTCTTAGGTTGGTACCACTGCAATTGGATCATACCCGTCACTGACTACCGGTCCAGCATACAGCCATACTTGTGGATAGGCCTTTGCACCAGTGGGGGGGTGAGGTTCTTTGCCTCACCTCTGTTGGCCCCCAAATTT
>NW_026000338.1:3057591-3079818 GCF_001458135.2 Marmota marmota marmota
TGAACAACTTCAAACCTTGAGCCAACCATTTTTCCCAATCTGCCTGAGAAAATTCTAGGGATAGGCAGCTTGAAACAAACACAAAACAAATCAAAACAAGAACACATTGTTTTTTAAAATGGTCACCCATTCTCTCGCCTTCCCTTAGGGGCAAGCAATTTCACTTACCCCGAAGCTTCAGACGTTCCCCGCAAGGGCCACCAAATGCCGCAGTCTGGCTGGGCACAAATCACGAGCCACTGAAGCAGGAACAAACTTTATTTTTAAACTGCAGGAAAACACTTCACACAGCTCCCGGGGAATCCTCCCGAACGCCACGAGGCTTCTCCAGAAAACCCCCAGCCGGAAATATCTCTCTCGGAAATCCCTCCTCCTGCACTTCCCCAACCAATGGGAACTCTCGGGGAATCCCCGGAAATCCCCACGAGAACTCCAAAATAGTGCGAGAACTCAAAAGTTGCGGCAGAGGCGGATAGTAATGCCTCGCCTGTCAATCAATACTGTTGGCAAAATGCCAGGGACCATACAGACTCGGCCGTGGCTCTCAGCATTTCTTTTCAGTTCTTCATGAGCTATGTACTAAAAGAGCAAGGGGTTAGGGTTGTTAACACCTTCCTGTTTTTGTGTTGCTCTCTGACTGCCAATTGGTGCTGCCTAAAATTAAAGTTCTTTGATATAAGACTCAGCTTCCCTTCTCATCAGTATGAAGGGGGATGGGTTAGGATGTTCTGTTGGTTGGTGTTTGGGCCATATTAGTGTACTCCATGAGTAAAGTTTATGCAGAGTTCTATAAGGGGACATTCAGCAGTTGAGGCTTAGGTCTAATCAGGCTTCAAGGGCTTTTTGTTGGGTGGTGTCTGCTTTGGAGAGATTAGATCTCCAGTTTTTAGGGTTCAGCAGTAGCTGATTTCTGATGTGAATCTGGATCTCAGGATCTTATGGTATAATTCCTTAAAATTGTTCATTTTAACTTTGTCATGGCTAAAATTATCATCATATATAATTTGGAACCAGCTTGTCAACATTAATAACAGTAATCATACTGAAATTTTATTTGTAATTACATTGAATCTATAAGTCAATTTGGAGAATATTGACATAATAACATTTAGTCTTAGAATCCATGAACATGATACATAGCACCATTTTTTCAAGTCTTTAATTTATCTTGGCAATAATCAATAGTTTTCAGTGTAAAGGACTTATTGCTACTAGGTATTTTTTGGTTTTGATACTTTTATAAATGATATTTTTACATTTATATTGAGGGATAGTTGATATACATTAAATTTTGAATGGTGTAAGTGTACAATTTATGAATTTTGACATATGCAAACACCCTTGAAATCATCATCATGTTCAGATTAGAACAAATTTTAACTTCCCAGATTTCCTCATGCTGTCTTTTTTTATTTTCTCTCACTCTAGCACATCATTATTCAATCACAAAACTGCTCTTTGTAATAATATATGTTTGTATTTTCTAGAGTTTTAATAAATGGGAAGATTCAGTAACTTTTGTTTTCTGTCTTATTTCATGCTTCATAAATATTATGAGATTCACTGATATTTTCATGTGTGTTATTAGTTTATTCTTTTTTTATACCAAGTAGTAGAACATTGCTTGCATATTCCATTATTTGTTTTCCTATATACCTGTGGATAGACATTTTTTGGTTATCACAAATGAATGTTCTTTAAGTATTCATGTAAAAATATTAGGGCAGACAAATGTTTTATTTCTCTTAAACAATGCTAATCAAAATGTTGCAGCTGGGCATTGTGGCATACACTTGTAATCCCAGCAGCTCAGGAGGCTGAGGTAGGAGGATCATGAGTTCAAAGCCAGCCTCAGCAAAAGCAAGGCACCAAGCAACTCAGTGAGACCCTGTCTCTAAATAAATTAAAAAAAAGGGCTGGGGATGTGCCTCAGTGGTTGAGTGCCCTTGAGTTCAATCTCTGGTAACCCCCCAAACAAAAATAAAAACAAAACAAAAAAACTCCTAACTTCAAATAAACAACATTAAAAAATGTTGGATTGTATGATAAGTGCATTTTAACTTAAACTAGTCTCTTATAAAGCACAAAATTATTTCCTAAAGTGATTGCACAATTTAATGTTCCATTTAGCAGTATATTCTTTAAATACTTTTTTAAATTTAGTTTTTAATTGATAAAAATGATGTGTTTTATGGGGTGCAAAGTCATGTTTTGATATGTTTGCCTTATAACAATCAAATCAATATATCACTTTACATACCATTGTTTGTAGTGAAAACATTAAAATATATTTTAGCAATTTTGAAATATACCTTTTTTGTAGTAAAAACATTTAAAATCTATTTTAGCAATTTTGAAATATACAATATATTATTTATTATAATCACTTTTTTGTGCAATAGATCGCTAAAACTTATTCTTCTTGCTTAACTGAAATTTTGTACTCTTTGATCAACACTCCCCTCTTTCCTTATTCCCCCTCTCCCAGACCCGATAAACTTCATTCTATTCTCTACTTCTATCAGTTCAACATTTTAAGGTTCCACATATACAGGAGATCATGTGCTATTTGTTTTTCTGTGCTTGTATTATTTCACTTAGCTTTCATTTTCCATACCATTGCTAATTTTCATCTGAGTGCTCACCAGCAGTGCCTTATCATTCATAATTCTAGTCACAGTCTTTTAGTGATGATTTAGGCATACTCTAAGATGATGTATTTTTCTCTACCCCGTTTCCACTTCCTTACATGTTTTCATTAGTAGAGTTGTTAAAATTCATATTTTAATTAAAAGTCTATTCAAGGCAGTCTGTTTTGTCTATCATGCTCTTCAAAGTTTATCAGATTATTTCCATTTTCTGATTAGAAAAACCACTTCCACATTTCTAATTTTTTTAGAGCAACACTCCACTTACAGATACCAAAAATTTATTGATTTTATATTAATATAAGTATGAATAATGTTGCATTTAAAATATATTAGCTTCTATTAAATGAATATAATAAAAATGATGTTATTTTTATCTTGTTATTATAGTAAACTACCACAAACTTAGGGACTTAAAACAAGACAAATTTATTTATCTCTTTGGAACATCAGCAATATAAAATAGATTTTATTGAACTAAAATCAAAGTGTCAGCAGAAATGCATTCCTCTGAATGACATATTTGAGAACCTGTTTTCTTTTCTAGCTTCTTCATGCTGTCTATAATCCTTTGCTAATGGCCCTTTCCTCTGTCTTCAAATCCAGCAATTGTTTGTTTGTTTTTGTGGTGCTGGGGATTGAACCCAGAGCCTTGTGCATGCAAGGTAAGCACTCTACCAACTGAGCTATGTCCCCAGCCCCCAAATCCAGCATTTGAATCACTTTGTTTCAGTCTTCTCATCCCTTTTCTGACTCTGAATCTCTAGTCTGCATCTTAAAATTACCATTGTGATTACATTGATCTCACTTGGATAATGCAGCATCTCACCATTTTAAGACTTTTAATTTAATCACATTTGAAAAATTAATTTTGTCATGTAAGGTAACATATTCATTGGCACCTGGGATTAGGATGCAGACATCTTCAATGGAAACATTTGTCTGCCACTACATAAGTTTTTGCCCTATAATCAATAAAATGAACTGCAAAACAAACCCAAAATTTTAGAATGAGATGACAATAAATGATAGAAATAAATACAATAAAAATAGATTTATGGGGCTGGGGTTGTAGCTCAGTGGTAGAGCACTTATCTTCTCCATGTGAGGTACTGGTTCAATCCTCAGCACTACATAAAGAAATAAAATAAAGGTATTCTGTCCATCTACAACTAAAAGTATTAAAAAAAAGATTTACAGTAAAAGAAACTAGCAAAACCAATGTTATTTGAAAAAATTGATAAAAGTATAAATAAATTACCAATTACCAAAATAATTAATGAAAAAGTGGCCACCTCAACAGATTCAAAATTTATTAAAATATAATAAAATGTTATGTAAATTAAAAAATGAATGGAACTCATATACTAATGGAATGAAGAGAGAGAGAAATAGTATTTGGTAACATTTAATACACATGTATAATGTTTCATTACATGCTGAAAATTTTGGAATAGAAGGGAACTCCATTAGTAGGATATGTTAAAAATCTCAATAGGTGGAATTGGGACTATAACTCAGTGGTAAAGTGCTTGCCTTGCATGAGGCACTGGGTTTGATCCTCAGCACCACATAACAATAAATAAAGATGCTGTGTGTTCATCTACAACTAAATAAATATTTAAAAAATCCCAATAGGTAACACTCAAAGAGAAAGTATTAAATTAATTCCTATGGGACTTCAGAACAAGATAAATATGTCCACTATCATCACTTTAATTCCTTATTGAAAAGGAGGTTTTGGCAGTAAAATAAATAGTAAAAAGTCATAAGAGATATAATGATTGTAAAGGAAAATGAAAAACTGTCATTATTCACAGATGACAAAATTGTGTTCATGTATGGTCCAAAAGAATCTATAAGTGGATTATGCAAATTTGTGTCAATTTAGAAAGATCTTTGGACACCATCAGTATACAAATACTAATTGTATCTTCTAATTGTATCTTCTAATTGTAAGAAGAAAACTAAATTAAAAAATATACTACTGGGGCTCGATGACTGCTACTGACTGCCCTCCATTTGCCCTTTTGCTTGCCCACTGCCCACTGCCTGATGTCCACCCACCTATTGTCTGCCATTTGCTTGCAGACCACCTGTGGATTGCCTGCTGCCTGCTGCTTGCTGCTGCCAGGAAGTCCATTGTCAGGACCTTCAGGTTTGGTTACACATGGCTGCTGCCATCTTGGAACACCAGCTAGGGCCTGGGAGTGCAGGGCCAAGGGGCTTGCAGGTGCTGCTATCTCCGAGCGTGGCTGCTTCAGTCTAGCGACTCTGGCTAGGCCCTGGAGATATATTGTAGGGGTAACTGCAGGTCTGGTTGCACTTGAGGTCTTCTTGCTGGCTGTGCTATTGGCCACCACCTGACTACCTCTTTGCAAGGTCACACTCCTTGGTGTGAGCATATCCCTGGTGTTCTCTGCAAATTGAAGTGGCATTGAGATCTTGGGACTGCAGCAAGGGACAGCCTGGGGAATCTGAATCCCAGATCTGTCAGATTGCAGCTGGGTCTGTGTGGGCCAGTCTGGGCTAGCAGACCTGTGGAAAACTGGAGACTGGGGTCAGTTCCCTGGGGAGGGGGAGCAGGTTGGAGAAACTGGAGAAAACCAGACTCTCTCCAGCTTAGTGAGTCCTGAAGTGCACGGGAGTGAAAGGGGCCTGCTACAATAGGTGGGAAGACTGAAAGAGATTGGGAGGGCATCTTGCTATCAGCTGGCACAGCTAATGGTCCGGCACCCACTAGACTGGAGCTACCATCAAACTTCAGACAACCTCACCTATTGGTGCAGAAGGGAAGCTGAGAAAATTTTTGAAAGCCAACAGAAGCAATCCTTCAATTTTCTATTGAGACACCCCCCCATTTTTTTGCCCTCTCTCTCACATCTCTACCATCTTTGAATCCAAATATTTTTCATGCATCAATTTATTGAGGAATGGGATGTCTGAATAGTATATTAGAGTTATATATTATTATATTTTTGCCTTTAAAAAAACTGTATATATTTTTTTCTCTCACTTATCTGTCTCTCTGTATTCTCTTTCTCACTTCTCTCATACTAATAGCCAACCTTTATTACTTCCTCCATTACTCTTACTATAAATTTTTACCTCTATCTTCTCTCCTTCTCCCTCATAAACATCATATCCTTCACTACTTCTGTTCCCTCTTTGCCCATCATTTGAAATGGTAAGCCCTTTTAGCAAACTTACTGTTTATATTGTAGACAATAATTGAACACATCATTTCTGTTTATTGTGACAAACCTGTAGATGCCTTAATAGGAGCTACTTGGTTTAAGGTTGTATATTGTTTGCAGTGGGTGCTGTTAATATTGTTCTCCCACTTAAAGGTGAGGTACTGAAAGCCTAAAGGGACACTATAAGACTACAGGGTAGAAACTGCACTGCCTCAGATCCATACCACTAGATGGAAAGACACAAACAACATGAAAAGACAAAGGAACTTGCCTCCAAAAAACCAAGATGTTCCAATAATAGAATCCATAGACAACACAGTAGAAGAAATGTCAGAGAAGGAGTTTAGAGGTACATAATTAGACTGATCTTCAAAATAAAGAATGGTATCAGAGAGAAAATACAGGAAGAGAAAGATCACTTCAATAAAGTGATCTTCAATAAAGAGGCAGAGATTATAAAAAGGAAGCAAGCAGAAATCCTTGAAAAGAAGGAAACAATAAAACAAATTGAAAATTCAAAGGAGGGCTGGGGTTTGGCTCAGTGGTAGAGCACTTACCTAGCATGTGTGAGGCACTGGGTTTGATTCTCAGCACCTTATATGAATAAATAAAAGAAAGATCCATCACAACTAAAAAATATTAAAAATAAATAAATAAGGGCTACACTTAAAAGCAATTCAATGGAAAGTATCACCAACGGACTAGACCACTTGGAAGACAGAACCTCAGGCAATGAAGACAAAATATACACTCTTGAAAATTAAGTCAACCATGCAGAGAAGATGGTAAGAAACCATGAACAGAACTTCCAAGAAATATGGGATAACATGAAAAGACTAAATTTAAGATTTATTGGAATAGACAAAGGGATGGAGATACAACAAAAGGAATGTATAATCTTTTCAATTACATAATATCAGAAAATTTCCCAAATCTAAAGAATGAAATGGAAAGTCAACTACAAGAGGCTTGCAGGACCACAAATATACAAAATTACAGCAGTCCCACACAAGGCACATTATAATGAGAATGACCAACATACAGAATAAGGATAGAATTTTAAAGTCTGAGAGAGAAAAAAATCAAATTACATATAGGGGGAAACCAATTTGGATCTCAGCTGATTTTTCAACCCAGATCTTTAAGGCCAGGGGATCCTGGAATAACATATCAAGCTCTGAAAAAAATGGATGCTAACTGAGAATTTTATATCCAGCAAAAAAAGATTCAGATTTGAAGATGAAATAAAAACCTTCCATGATAAACAAAAGTTAAAAAAATTCACAACCAGAAAGTTTGCACTACAAACATTCTCAGAAAAATAGTCCAATAAGGAAAAAATGAAAAAAAATGAAAACATGCAAAGGGAGGAAATACACTAAAGGAAAAGTCCATCAAAGACAAGTTAAAAACCAAAAGAAACCAAAATGACCGGGAATATAAATCATATCTCAATGTTAATGGCCTGAACTCATCAATGAAAAGACATAGACTAGCAGACTGGAGGAAAAAAAAAGGATCCAATAATATGCTGTCTTCAAAAGACTCACCTTCTAGGAAAGGACATTCAGACTGAAGGTGAAAGGCTGGGAAAAAACATATCACGCACATGGTATGCATAAACAAGCAGGGGTCTCCATTCTCAGATAAAGTGGACTTCTTTTATTGAATGTAAACTTAAATGAGCAATTTTAAGTAACTGTGGGCTTATAGACCAAGCTATATATCTTTTGGGGCTAAAAGAGCTTGCCATGAAATGGAATTAAATGTTAGCATTATATCAGTACATTTGATGGAATATATGAAGAGCGATGCTTCAGTACTCAGCACAGTATCTGGTGTTTAGTAGGTGCTGTTCAATAAATATTTGTTGAATGTTTATATATATATATATATATACATACACACACACACACACACACACACACACACACACTACTGGATTGCAGCCAGGATGGAGTAACCCCTATTTTCTCTATTCCTTTCTCTTACAACTCCAAAACATGGATACAACAAAACATAAAATACCTTCAAAGAATGGACAAAAAATGGTGGACTGCTTAGGTACCTTGAAACTTTAGGAACTTGGTGAGCTTCCTGTTTTCTTTTTTCCTTCCATAATACTGGATGTGGCACTGGAGAAACCTGTGACTCAGAATTATGGACAGGCACAGAAAAACAGTGGTGTCAATGGGTCTTTATGGGAGAATTAAACTTTCAGTCCCTGCTTGGTGATAGTAGGGGTTACTTTGACTCCCCGTACCTGTGTGGTGTCAGTGGGACCAAGCAGGGACCTGGGGTTCCATCCCTACTCAGCAGTAATAAAGCATAATGAACAGTGTAAGGCAGGGTTGGTCAGCACTTTGGTTTCCCCACTGATGTCAGTGGGTCCCAGTGGGGAGCTGAGATTCCACCCTCATGAGATAGTGATGGGGTATTACCATTCAGCACATTGTTTTCCAAATCTTTGGTGCTAGCAGGATCCAATGAGGAGCTAAACTGCTACTTCCACCCAGAAGCAACAGATGGTGTGTTAGAATTTTTCTGAGCTCAGTGGTAGAGCACTTGCCTAGCATGTGTGAGGCACTGGGTTCAATCCTCAGCACCACATAAAAATAAATAAATAAAATAGAGGTATTTAAAAAAAAGGATTGGTAAAAGTGAGTCCTAACAAAGAACTAAACTTACATTCCCACCAACACCAACAAGGTGATACTTAGTTGGTAAGGTGATTTTCTAATCCTTGGTTTCTTGAGGGCCAGTGGGAAGCTAACTGTGAACCAATAGGTTATGTGAGATGGTGCTAGTCAGCACTTTACTTACCTCCTCCAATGTCAGTGTGGCCCAGTGGGGAATAGAACATCCAGACTGGCCCAGTGGTAATGAGGTGTCAAAGAGGTAACAATGGGGCAGGGCAAAGCAGTGTAAATTGGAGCTCTGCTTTTGCAGGGGTAGTGTCAGTGGGGCCAAGCTATAAGCTCAACTTCCATTCTTACCTAGCAGTAATGAAGTGTTGTGATGTGGTTCTACTTGACACTTTGCTTTTCCACAGTCCTGGTGTCAGTAGAGGCTAGCTGGAAGATGAGATTCACCATCAACCTTCCCAGGAATAGGTGGTGTGAGGCACACAAAGCACTGGAGGTCAGCACTCTAATTTCCCCTACTCTGATATCAATGGAACCTGGAAGATGTTGATCTTGCACTCTCACATAACAGCAACGAGGCAGGAGGTGGTACTACCTGCCACTAAGTTTTCCACTCTACTAATGTCAGTAAAGATAAGTAAGAATATAAACTTCCACTCCCAGTCAGCAGCAGTAGAAGAAAAAAATAAAATAGAATAAGTCACTCAAAAAAGCTATTCCATACTATGCTTTTCTCCAACTCTGGTATCAGTGGTGCCTAGCAGAAAGCTAACCTTCTACCTGTATGGTTCAGCAATGAGACCAGTCAGTGATCTTTTGTTTTCAGGGAGGTATAAGTAGGGCTAAGAAGAAAGCTGAGCGGGGTGTGGTGGCTGAGACAGAATCATAGCAAGTTTGTGGCCAGCCTCAGCAACTTTGTGAGAACCTGTATCAAAATAAAAATAGGGGCTGGGGTTGTGGTTCAGTGGTAGAGTGCTTGCCTAGCACATGTGAGGCACTGTGTTCTATCCTCAGCACCACATGAAAACAAAATAAAGGTATTAAATAAATAATAAACAAACAAACAAACAAATAAATAAAAGGCTGGAGATGTAGCTCAGAGTTAAAGCACCCCTAATTTAAATCTTCAGTACCAAAAAAAAAAGTCTCTGGCCATCATTAAAAAGGTTGTGTGCCTTTGTATTTGTAAGAATAGTGTCAGCAGGGCATAACTTATAGTTGAGCATCCATCCCAACTTGGACACACATGTTATAATCAATAGGGTGATTTCATGGGTGAAAAAACTAAATAGGAATCAGAGGCACACCATAAACTCCAAAATGTTCAGGATGCAATGCAAAATTAACTCTGAGTAATATTTGATTTTAAGCCAGTAATTATGAAAACTTTAGTAATTGTGCTGCAAAAACATATGTATGCATAAATCTCTGAAACATGCTGACTTTAATTCTTTTGGATAAATACCAAGAAAGGGTATAGCTGGATCATATGGTAGATTTTGTTTTAGCTTTTAGAGGAACCTCCATACTGATTTCCATACTGTCTATACTAATTTGTATTCCCAACAACAGTATATAAGGGTTCTATTTCCCCACACACTCACCAGCATTTATTGTTATTTGTATTCTTGATGCTAGCTATTCTAATTGGAGTGAGATGGAATTTCACTGTGGTTTTGTATTTCCCTTATGGCTAAAGATGTTGAATATTTTTTTCATGTAATTGTTGACTATTTGTACTTCTTATTTTGGGAAGTATCTATTCACTTAATTTGCTTATCTATTGATTAGATTATTTGGTATTTTAATGTTGATTTTTTGAGCTCATTATATATTCTGGATATTCATCCTCTGTTAAAAGAGTAGCTGGCAAAGATTTTCTCCCATTCTGTTGGTTGTCTCTTCACTCTGTTGTTTCCTTTTGTGTGCAGCTTTTTAATTTGAAGCCATTCCATTTGTTGATTCTTTATCTTATTTCCTGAGATATAGGGGTATCATTCAAGAAGATTTTGCCAGTATCTATATGTTGAAGTACTTCCCCTAATTTTTTTTTGGAGGGATGAATTTTTATTTGGGCTTCTCACAGTGGTTAGAGCCACTCTGTCTTCAGAACAGGAAATGTGTCACCGAGACTGCCCAGAAAAATCTGACCAGCTGAATCTTATTGCTTAAAATACACATATTCACAATAACTGACAAATGGTGATGTGCCTCACACAGGAATGTGTTAGCATTTGAAAATCTTCTGACTGTAGCACCAAACCCTCCACAAATCCTTTCCTTCTCATTCATTTGGAAAACCAGACTCAACCAAGTCTCTCTGACCCACTGACTATTCCTTCAGTTCCCTGTCTCCTTCTCTGAGCAGGAAGCCTCCAGCAGCTGTAGCCAACTGCGGCTTACTAGTTAAGCCCAGCTTGGCCACTGTGCTTCTTCTCAGGCTTTCAGGGTAAGATGCTTCAGTGAAGCCAACAGTCAATACTCAGACCAGCATAGAGGGTCAGATTCATCCATTTGATCAGTTAAATGAAGAAGGATTCATTTTGGTAAAACTCATTCTCCTTGGAGACACTTCAGTGAGTTGTTTGTGATTTTGAAAGGAAGATGGAAGGTAGGCATCTGAGGGCTGCGGTGCTGTGGCATCCTTCTGGCCACATGCCAGTCTGCCTGTGTCCACTGAACTCAGCAAAGGAAGGACTGTGCTGTGGCACTGTGGAGTCTGCCAAAGCCTCCTGGCTATTCTGGGCAGGCTGATGTCTGGGCCACAGCAAGGCCAAGCTTGTCACTGAAGAGCCAATCAAGTTTCTGTCTGGAATTCCACTTTTGCCTTCGGTACCAAGTGGTTGTGGACACCCTCTGGGGGCTGAGACCGAAGGCAAGGAGTAGCGGAAGGAGGCAAACAGGTTCAGAGCATGCTTCCATTAACAGGGAACAGAACACAGGCCTCTGAGCATCCATGGAGCAATGTGCAAATTGCAGTGGAACTTGTACCTTGAGCACAGTATATCAGGCAAACACAGGGGGGCGCCGTCGACAATGCTGCCAAATACACTTGAGTACACAGTAAGACATTTATTCGGTAAACAGTAAATACATAAAATAAATTACCTTGAGAGGGCCATGTTGCTTCAGACGTGTGGTTAACATGAGCAGGATGGCTGCCATTCAAAGTATCTTCACAGGAACACAGGGTGTGGGGCTCACACACAAGAGACACACACACTACAGGTCATTCAAAGTCATTGTCTATAGACTTCACTTTGTTCGACATGAATTTTGGTTTTGTGGAATCCAAACAGACACTCATTCACCTCACAGCCTTGTATTTATCTATCTATGTACCTAAGTATCTATCTATGTTTTTTTTTCCTTTTTTACTGTAACATCAATGCCTAGCCTGAATATCATCATTCAAAAGTGGGAGAAGAACCAAACTTTTCATATGAACAGGGATGGATTGGGAGTGTTAGTTTCAGCTGATTGCTTTCTCCTTTCAGAGTTTTCCTATCAAGGCTCAACTGGTTATCCAAAACCAGACAACAATAATAAGGATCCTGTGGTCCTTCTGGAGGCTGCCTCCACCTTCCTACCCGGGCCACCGAAACTCCTTACATAGGTTTCAGAAAAGTGAGTCACCCCATCCCAATGGGCTAGGGACAGGGACAGAGCATGGGAACCACAGATAACCAAGGGATTTCTTCCAAGTGGTCAGTTTAAAACAAACAATCAAACACAGAACAACAAAAGACTTATTCAGAATCAAAGAGAAAATACTGTGTGAAAACCAGACTATGGGGGTTCCTTTCCCAGGACCCATAGCTTCCTCAGACCATCTATTCATAAGAGTACAAGGAGATACAAAGTCCTGCAGACCATGTGCTAGGGATGGACAAGGACACTGATCACCTGTGGGCACAGACCAAAGGGCAGAGATGCAGGAAGCTGCACTTCTCTCCACTCCCAGATTTAGGGCTTACTGCTCAGAGCTAACCCACTCCAAGCCCACACACAAACATCTCCTTCTGGCTCAATTGCAGCCACACTTGTGGAAGGCCAACCTGGGAAAGCACAAACTTCCCTTGTCCAGAAGAGAATTCTTGCAAACCCACTGGTAAGGTTCTTGTTTCTAGCTGGTGTTCGTTGTTTGTTTTTAAAAAGAAAAAACAAAGAGAAGGCAGTCTACTCTTCCACACCTGAGCCTGCTGGGAAGGAAGGGGCCCCTCCAGGATGCACAGTGGTACATTTTCTTGTTACATGGAATTTGAGAGATCCAACAAGCCTCCTATCAACCTGTCCACCAGCTCTCATCCTCCCCCAGAATTAGCTCAACTCTGGCTGTGCAGACACTGGCAGCCACAGCTGACAATCCCTAGGCCTCTGTGGGCTTCCCTCTTCAACCAGGGCTAAGATAGGTTGCTTCTGCTGAACTGAGACACAACAAAGTTCTCTTAAACTAAAACCAGAGCATAAATCCACTACATCACCAAGAATCATCTCAGGACACAGTCCCAGTCCCCTTCTTTGGGGGGCTTTAAAACACATCTCTCTGACCAAAGCAGGTAGGTGAGATATGACTTGAAAGGAGGGAAGAATCCCTCCACAATACTGTGCTTTTGTGAGGGAGAGGCACCCACACCCCAAACTGTACTTGGAGATGTAGGAAAAAGCAGGAGAGGAGAAGGGAAAAAACGTGGCTGTACCACTTCCTCTGAAAGTCACTTAATGCTTCTCTCATGAGTCTCCCTTACCCTGGTTGCTTGACAAGTTTCTGGGCACTGGCAGGGCCTACTCTAGCTGGGGTAGCTGCTGCTCTGGGAGTTTGGTGAGTCCTGCTCATTGATGGTGTTGAGCAGCAGGCATGTGGGTGGCTGAGACAGGTGGGAATGTCCAGGCTCTTGAGCCTGCTCCTCAGAGGGCTGGCAGAGGCCTTCCTCCTCATCACCAGGAGGCCTCACATGGCAGCTGTCACAGAAGTCCAGGGGCCCATCCAGAGCATCATCAATGAGTGTGGTGAACTCTTTGAGGTCATCGTCATGATGGCCCTGGTTGCACACACACACCTCAATGCCTGAGTCACCTGTGAAGTGGTGATGTCTGCCAGGTGTCTTGTCTTTGCTATCGGGGAGCACACTGCCATACTCAGAGCTGGAATCTTTCAGTAGCTCCTCCTTACATTCTGAATCCTTGTCCAGGAAGGCCACTGGGTCTAGCTCCCCGAGGCCGACCACTGAGCCACTGGGCTCCATTTGAGGGGCTTTGGTGGCTGCTTGGTCAGTTGGCATGTCAGAGGGCTCAGGATCAGCGATGCTTGGGGGTCTTGTGCTGCTTCTGCTGGGCACAGACAAGGGGCTGCTGGTAGGATCAGCACCTGGAGGGCTGCCCCCTGCAGGGCCCCACTGAGGAGGCAGCATCTGCTGCTGCTGTAGCTGTAAGGCACTGTATGGCGGGGGAGGAGTTGGAGGTCGGTTCACCACTTCCTCATAAGAAGGTAGTAAATAGTTTGGCAAAAATCTGAAATAAAATGGCAGTGCTGAGTAATTGTGGGCTTCCCGGTAGGCAATCAGGTTGATTTTATGTTGCTGCTGCTGGGCCTGAAGGCAGTGCTTGGCTTGGCGGTGGTGGCAGACACAGCAGTGGCTCAGGATGATGATGATGGTTCACACTAGCCAGAACCCAACACTGTCCCTAAGAGAATCAAAAAAGGCCGGCCAGCCCATGGTTTCCCAATGAGCAGAGGCAGTAACCGGGACCCTGGGATGCCAAGAACCTCCTGGGCAAGGACTTACACCAGAGTTCATAGTAATAGTTGCAGCACTGAGACTGTCCACAGCAGTGTCCTGTGTCACAGATGTAGCTTTGATTGTTGGTACCCACACAGGCTTCCTTATCCTGCAGGAGTTCAGCCCTGACTGACAGGGTGCTGGGCAGCGCATGGAGGAGCAGGAGCTCCATGCCACCCAGGAACCTTCTCTCCATCCCCCTCCTGCTCCTGCTCCTCCACCATGTGCCGCCACCTCCCTCCTCCTCCCTCTCTTCTTCCCTCTTCTTCCCTCTTCACTTCCCCTATTTTCTCTTCTAACCATTGAAAGGTGTCCAATCTTGTAGTAAGGTCGTTGATCCTTTTTGAGTGTACTTTTGTACAGTGTGAGAGACAAGTATCTAGTTTCATTATTTTACATACAGATATCCAATTTTCACAGCACCACTTATTGAAAAAGGTGTTCTTTCTCTGTGTATGTTTTTGACACTTTTGTCAAGAATCAGATGGCTCAAGTTTTGTGGGTTTTTATCTATGTCTTCTATTTTATTCCATTGGTCAACATGTCTGTTTTTATGCTGTTCTCATGCTGTTTCAGTTACTCTGTCTCTGTAGTATAATTTGAAATCTGGTGTTGTGATGTTTTAAATATTGATATTTTTGCTCAGGATTGCTTTAGCTATTCTGGGTATTTGTTTCTCAACAGGAGTTTTTGGATTTTTTTTTTCTAGTTCACTGATATTTTGAGAGAGACTGCATTGAATCTGTAGGTCACTTTTGGTAATATGGCCAATAATATCTGTTTTTACTGTGGTGAGGTGATATTGTGGTTTTGATTCTCATTTCCCTAGTGATTATTAGTGATGTTGAGCATTTTTTTCATGTACCTGCTGGCACTCTAAGGATTGTTTATTTTGCTGTGAAGATTTTTTTGTGTGAAGATGTTTTTTAGAAAAAAATAGGGGCTGGGGTTGTGGCTCAGTGGTGGAGTGCTTGCCTAGCATGTGTGATTTCAGAAATGTCTATTTAGATCTATTGCCTAATTTTTAGTTTGGTTATTTGTGTTTTGTTGTTGTCTTTGTTGGTTTGTTTTTGTTTTGCTGTTGGGTAATTTTTTGAGTTCCTTATGTATTCTGGATCTTAGCTCCTTGACAGATGTAGATTTCAAATATTTTCTCCCATTGTGTAGGTTGTCTTTGCACTCAAAGGATTGTTTATTTTGCTGTGAAGATTTGTGTGTGTGTGTGTGTGTGTGTGTAGATGTTTTTTAGAAAAAAAATAAGGGCTGGGGTTGTGGCTCAGTGGTAGAGCACTTGTTTATCATGTATGAGGCTCTAGGTTCAATCCTTAGCACCACATAAAAAATAAACAAAATAAAATAAAGCTATTGTGTCCATCTAAAGCTAAAAATATAAAAAAAAGAAAAAAAGAAAAAATCTTAAACTTAAAAATATAATTTATTCCTATTAAAAACGAAAAAAACAAAGGATTCATCCCAGAAAGAGCCAAATGAAAGAGATTCACAGGGCAAGGTATGGCAGTGGGGGGTGCTGGGAGCTTCCATGCCCTCTCCAGGTGAGCCATCTTTCCAGTGCATCAATGTATCCTCCAACCAGAAGCTCCCTCAATCTCACTGTTTGAATTTTTCATAGCTCAGTGGGTAAGGCTGAAAGTTTCCTCTATCTAATCTATTTGTTTTTTCTGGTGGCCAGCCCAAATCCTGAAACACTCTAAAGACTTCATTCCAAGGCACCTCATTCCTATAAACTCAAGTATGGTAGAAAAGGAGTTGCTGCCTGCTTTTAAAATAAGGTTTTATTGGAACACACACACATACAAAGATGTTTTTAGTTTGATATAATCTGATTTGCCTGTTTTTGCTTTTGTTTCCTGTGATTTTATGGTATTGCCCCCAAATTCCTTGTTGGTTACAGTGTCCTAAATAATTGCCCCTGTTTTCTTATAGTACTTTGATAGTTTTAGGTCTTATACATAAATCTTTAATCCATTTTGAGTTGAACTTTTGTAACTGGTGAGAGATAGGGGTCTTGATTCATCATTTTGCATGTAGCTATCCAATATTTCCAGCACTATTTATTGAAAAGACTGTCCTTTGTCTAAATGCATGTTCTCAGCACCTGTTGAAAAATCAGTTGGATATAGATGTGTGGGTTTATTTTTAGGCTCTCTGTTCTTGTCCAATGCTCTGTGAGTTGTTTTTTATGTAATTGTTTTCATTACTATATCTTTGTATTATGTTTCAAGTGAGATAGTGTAACACTCTCTGCTTTGTTCTTTTTGCTCAAGATGGCTTTGGCTACTTAGGGTTTTTGTAATTCCATATAAATTTCATAATTGTTTTTTTCTTGTTCTGTGAGGAATGTCATTGGTGTTTTAACAGGGACTTAATTGAATTTATAAATTGTTTTGGGTAATATGGACATTTAACAGTATTGATTCTTCCAATTTATCAAAATGGGATGTTTTCCCCCTTTGTGTCCTCTTTAATTTTCCATTAACGTTTTATAATTTTCATTGTAGAGATCTTTCACCTGTTTTGTTAAACTTTTCTTAAGTATTTTTTGTAGCCATCAAAAATGGGATTGCTCCCTTGATTTGTAATTGTACTACTTATTTTTGTATATTTTTTGTATACTTTGCTGAATTCATTTATTAGTTCCAATATATTTTATGGAGTTTTGGGTGTTTTCTTATATAAGATTATGTCATCTGAGAACAGTGACATTTTGACTTCTTTTCCAATATAAAGACTTTTTTTTTTTGCTGTGCTTAATTACTCTGGCTAGGATTTCCAGAACTATGTTCAGTAATAGTTGTGGAAGTGGGCACATAAACAACATGTTCTAAATAGAATGGGTGAAGAAAGACATTAGAAAATACATAGAGAAAAAGGAAAATGAAAAGGCAATATAGTAAGACTTATGGGATGTAGTGAAAGTAGTTCTCAGAGGGAAATATATTGCTGTAAATGTCTACATCAAGAAAGAATAAAGGTCTTAAATCAATAAACTAACTGTGCAACTTAAGGTAATAGCAAAAGAAGAGCAAACAAATCTAGAATTAGAAAAAAAAATGGGATAAAACTTTGAAACATACAAGTTAACCAAACATACTTAAGAACAAGTAGAAAAATCTCAAGAGAGTAATGGAAATAAGAGATTGGCTACATACTAAAAACGTAACATAAAACATAACATAGCCCTTTGGAAGTCTTGGCAAGGGAGCCTAACCATAGCTAGTTTGGGCCTGCTCCCCAAATCCACCCCTTTAGGATTCCTCATGGTACTATCTACACATCTGAAGTCTTCTGCAATGATCCCTTAGTAAGGAGGGGAGAGTCCGGCAACCCTAGGCTATAACAATATAAACTGCAACAACATACAACCAGGAAGCAAGTACTACCACCTAGTATTACTAGGAACTACCTCCAGGTGGTGCCTAATCCAGCCCACCATTCCTGCAAAGTCACCAGTTAGCTGCTGTATGGCTGTTAATTCAGAAGTCATTTGTGCTAAAGCCATACTAATATTCTTTTGGTGACCTGGGATGTATATACAGCATTTAGTACTAAGCATGGCACATACCCCTCCCTGTGCTACTGTTAACAAATCAAGTGCCATATGATTTTGCAGCACAACTTTACACATTTGACACATTTCTTCATTCAGAGAGAAAGAGCCTACTTTGATTTAAGGGTCAGGCTGTGTGCTTAGCCAAGACAATTATTTGCATTTCAGCCACCAATGATGTCCCTTGTGGGAGGAACAATGCCAAAGGATAATACCACCAAAGTGTCTGCCACACTCTGTAATGGGCTGGTACAGTCTTCTAATTAGCAGGCCTCTGAGGCAGTGTTTGGTTTATGGTTGCTGAGAGATATGGGCAACCTTGGGTGCAATGCCCTGTCTGGTTCTGTGGGAAGTATGGCCATCCATGAGTGCCACAAACCCACAGGGTGCCATGAAACAGTGGAATAACAGTCATACTTGTTCTATTGATATCTGGTTGGATAGTCTGACAAAGCTTCCAGGGACCCAACCTACAGGTTCTGTACTTCCTGTTTTCTACAAAAATTTTCATCTGAGAGCCAGGTCATTCCATCCCAAATGGAGTACCCCAGCCATGGGCGAGAGGCATTAAGTTGTGCCCAGACTGCTGTCACAATCATTATCTTAGTTTTATTCCACATTGGAGTAGTAGCAAAAGTCTTTTCCAGCCAATTGTCCAGGGACATAGTCTGAATTTGCCAAGGCAGTCCATTAGCAGAACTCACCGGCACTCTGGTGCATACCCAGTAGGCAGAACTGTTTGCCACTCTGGCATAGGTGTGCCTAGTCCACAATGGTGTTAGCGAGAACACACCTATGGGCAAAAGGACAAGGCACTAGCACAGGTATATCACAACCATCCAGGAGAACGCATACCAGCTTTGAATCCTGGGTCTCCTGTAGTGGCTTCCCTGGGAGGTAATACCACATTCATACAGCTTGGTCCTGTACTTTGGCAGGCTCAGTGTGCACCAGCACCAGGGAACTCATAACTGGCCAAAGGGAAATAACAAACATACCCTTTAAAATCTGGGTCCCATCCATGGGACTTGACCAAGTCACATGTACCTGGGGGCCCATTCACTAGTTACCAATGGTGTCACAAGGAGATCACACTCCAAATCTTTTCCCCTGGGATTAACAGAGGTACCCAGTGAAGGTGGGGGCCTTTATTCAGTCTAGTGGTAGCAGGCAAAGAACATTCTCTTGCTTCCTAAACCCAGGCTTAAGTATGACATCCTTTGTTGTCACCTGGACTTGTATTGGTGCTGCTGTGCTGTGCAGCAAAGGCTCCACAGGTGTTGGTCCTCCTCACTAGGGCTGCTCATTCAGAGCTCTCACAACTACCTTCATGGAAGGTGGATTGACTGCAGTCCTATGTTCTTGCTTAAGCAGGCCATTATATCTCTCTATTATGCTTGCAGCCTGTGGGTGACATGGGACGTGCAGCTTCCATTAAATTTGTAACTGAATTGCCCATTGTTGCACATCCTGACCTGTAAAATAAGTATCTTGGTCACTTTCTATTGTGATGGGCAGGCCATACAAGGCTGTCTACACTATCAAGGTGTGGATTGTATGCTGATTAGATTGATCACTGGGTCAAACAACAAGTGTGTAGCCATATCCACTGCCATCAAGGCCCTTCTGACTTCGGTAAAAGGCCAGTGTAGTCAACCTGCCATTGTGTCAAAGGGATGCATCCCTGCATTACCTAACCATTTGTGGCTCCAAGGTGTTGGGGGTGTGGATGTTCCTGAGCA
Source organism: Marmota marmota marmota (assembly GCF_001458135.2). Taxonomy (NCBI): domain Eukaryota; kingdom Metazoa; phylum Chordata; class Mammalia; order Rodentia; family Sciuridae; genus Marmota; species Marmota marmota. The sequence goes on from NW_026000338.1 coordinate 3,077,172, forward strand.
CAAACCACACATGCCTGGAAGGCCTCTGTCAGGGTATCCCACATTAAAGGCAGATCCCACTGTTTGACTCCATTCCACATAGTTTTCACACCTGCATGCTGTAGGTGGCGATGCAGCCAAGCCGCCAGGTATGTGGGAGGTAACTGCTCTAACCACTGCACCCTAGCCAAAGTATCTGCTTAATCATCCCCTAGGCTAGTCTGAGGGGCTTGGCCAGTAACATGCACTCTTTTTCATGGTCTATGGCCCAAAGGTTTTGCCAAATGGTTTGACCCCACAAAGGTCTATGCCCTACTATCCAATTGTCTACTTTCCATGTAGTAATCCACAAAGTTAACTCCTTAAAAACAGCCCAGCTGTTTTAAAGATAATCAGGGGTTCTGGGTCATGCAGTACCACCATCCTTATGGCATTTAACAGCCCACTGGCTGCTTTGTCCCATTGCACATCACACCACAAGTAGAGCGCTGTGTAACAATAGCAGTCCAATGAGCCAAAGGCCCTCTACTGGATGCCTCAGTGCACCAACCACTTTAGCCCACCAAGGATTCTCCTTCCTTCAAGGGCAATACCTCTACTGACTCACGTGTATTAGCACGGTCTGGTGCTTCCTCAGATGTACATTGCACCAGCCCTAGAATCTGTTGAAGTTTATGGGACAAGGAACTAGTAGACAAAGCATTTATTTGTTCCAAATATGCCTCCCTCTTCACTGGCTACTGTACTCAGAGTGACTGCCCAATTCCACATCCATCCTGCCACAGGATATGTGGTGCACAGCAAAACTTCAGAAGCACCTGTAACAGCCTCCAAGGCCACCAGGGCTTCATACACAGCTGCAAGCTGCTTCTCTATCAGGGTGTAGCAAGCCTCTGCACCCTTCTAACAACTGTGACCAGAAGCCTACTTGTCTCTGCAACCATTCATATTGCTGCCACAGGCCCCACCCCAAACCCTCCTGGGTTACAAGAACAGCCAGTTCAAAGGGGCAAGCTGGGTCTACTACCTGTAGGGCCTGAGCTTGCTTAATAGCCATCTTAGTGGCCTGAAAGGCCTGTTTAGCTGCTTTGGTCTAGTCCCACAAAGCCCCTTTCTTCACTAGGGCATATAGGAAATGTTACAATTGGGCTAAATGGGGAATAAAGGCCCACCAATATGCCAATGAGCCCATATAGGTCTGCAATTGCACATCTGTTGTTGGTTGTAGATATGCCTGAATTTTATCAATAACAGCTTCCAGCATAACTTTTGTCTTATCTGACCAAACAACACCCAATAAATTGACTGACAAGCCAGGTCTCTGAACCTTCGTGGTATTTATTGCCCAGTTCCATGCCTCCAAATGGGTCACTAAGATCTGGGCTACAAGCTCTAAATCTGCAATAGAGTTAGAAGTCAACAACACATCAGCGATATAATGAAACATATGTAGAGTGGGTAACTGAGTCTACTGGGCCAAATCACTGGCCACCAAACCATGACATATGGTCGGGCTATGCAAATAAACTTGTGGCAACACATGAAATGTCCACTGTCAGCCTTCCCATGTAAAGGTCAACTGGTCCTGGCTCTCCAGAGCCAGAGCAATAGAGAAGAAAGCATTAGCCAAGTCCAACACATAGTGATATGTGCCCAGCTGCAAGGTCAGTCAGTCCATGAGATCATGCACTGAGGGAACTGCTGCATGCATTGTATCCAGTTCTGGGTAATCCACAGTCATTCTCCAAGTGCCCTCAAGCTTCTTCACTGGCCACACTGAAGAGTTAAAGGGGCTGTGTGTGGGCTGTATTATGCCCACCTTCTCTAATTCCAAGATAGTAGCTCCAATTTGTGCATGTCTCCCTGGGAGGTGGTACTGCTTCACTGTCACAGTCCTCTTGGGGGTTGTGGCAAGACCTGGGGTGGGTGTTTTTCGTATCCTCTCACAACCACCTTTACAACTCATACAGAAGCCATACTCCCCAGCTGTGGTCTGCAGTCACTGCAGGGCAAATGACCTATTTTCAGTGGTAAGGACACTGCCTTTGCCTTAATTTCTGCCCTCCTAGACATCAATATAAGCATATGGATTTGGGAACTTATCCAGATTCCCAAACACCAAGATGCACTCAGTTCCAGTATGGATCAGTGAATGGCAAATTCCATATGTGGCCTTTGGTCTCTGCCTGTCCCCGCAGGGCTGACACTCTGGATGATTCCTAGTTGTACTGGAACAAAGTCCCTTCATCCCCCCCAGAAGCAAATAGTCTTTCAGTTGCACAGGTTGGGCTCATTGAGGTCCTTGTTTACCTCTGCCTGTTCTTAGGCATTGTTCTCTAGGTGTAGCTGCTTCCATAGCTCAAGAAGAACTGCATTAGGCTGATAGCCCACATCTGCTCATGAGTGATTCTAGATTCTAACAGGCCCCTTTTTCATTTGTTTATCTCACTTCAAGGCCCTTTTCACTCTCTGAACATTTTAAAACTGCAGTCTTAAGATGGCGGCGAGGGGAGTGCATTGCCCCCGTGTGCCGCGTCACTGTGTGGGAGTATGACAAGTCAGGACGGCTAAAGGATATCTTGTTAGGAATTTCCAGCAATAGTGGGGTACTCCAGAACCTGGAGGAAGGATTTCCATCGCACGAGGATCGGCTACGGGGACTCAAACG
>NW_026000338.1:3084608-3107677 GCF_001458135.2 Marmota marmota marmota
AGATAGGAGGAGGAGAGAGAGAGGAGGGTGGAGGTGAGGGGAGGGGGATAGTAGAGGATAGGAAAGGCAGCAGAACACAACAGACACTAGTATGGCAATATGTAAATCAATGGATGTGTAACTGATGTGATTCTGCAATCTGTATATGGGGTAAAAATGGGAGTTCATAACCCACTTGAGTCAAAGTGTGAAATATGATATATCAAGAACTATGTAATGTTTTGAACAACCAACAATAAAAAATTAAAAAAAAAAACTGCAGTCTGCTCTCGGCTTCTTCCAGGCTAGCCATGTTAGTAGTAACTTCATTAATGGGGCGCCCAACATATGGGGCTAAGTTAGCCATCAAGGACCCAAACGTAGGAGGGTGAAGCATTCAGCAAAATCAAATCTCGTTCCACTATTAAATTTTTCATCATCTGGTCCTCCTGTGTTCAGATTAAATATTGCCTGATGCATGCCAAGCTCTTGTAGAATCTGCACCAAATCAGCATAGGATTGCCATTTATTCAGTTTCTGGCAGCTCACCTGCATGCGTCCACACAGTTTGCATGGCTACATAAATCCAGGCTATCAGTGAATGATTATGTTTCCCCATGCCTGTGAACTGTTCTGCAATCACTGTCTCAGGGAGGGGTGGGAGGTGATGGATGCCAGGTGCTCCATCTCCTCTGGGGAGCAAACAATGCTGTCCACCCCTAGATCCCACAGTCAGAAAACCCATGTGGCCAGGGTCTCCCCAGATTGTTGGCAAAACTGCTTACCTAAGTCCACTAATTTTGCCTTGGTGTATGGCCAGTAACTGTAACATTTGGCTGCCCTACTGCCTGACCTTCAGGGGCCAGAGCTGCTCATGTGCTGCACCACAGAGTGGGCTCACAGTCAGGGTTTCTCCTCAGGCTCTTCTTCAGATTCTGCCTCCCCCTCAGAGGTTGAGTACTTGCCTGCACTGAATCCTGCTGACTATACTACTTGTCAGGGTGAAGGCAAGGCTCAGGCCTTGGGACCAAGGTTTGAGGATCTGGAAATTGATACTAGATGCGAGGCATCATGGGAATATTGGTCATCCTTTATTCAGAGATGGCCATAACTATCAGCCAGCCCCCTGAGCCATTTGCAAAGGCTCTTTTTATGTATAGTTCAAACAAAGAAGGTACACTGCCAACAAGTTATATCAGTGGGTGCATGCTCACAAGCAAATACTTCTGACTTTTAACTACACAGTGACCATAACATAGCCAATTCATGGCCTTGGCTGCATTCTAAAATCATAACATAAAATATAACATAGAGGGCCTGGGGTTGTGGCTCAGTGATAGAGTGCTCGCCTAGCACATATGAGGCCCTGGGTTCCATCCTCAGCACCACAGAAAAATAAATAAATAAAATACAGGTATTGTGTCCAACTACAACTAAAAAATAAATATTAAAAAAACCATAACATAGTTTGCCAGAAGTCTCATTGAAGAAGCCTAACTATAGCCATTTTGAGCCTGCCCCAACAGATGCCATCTAGTGCTGAAATAGTGGAAATGACTGTAGGCTCAGAGAAAAAAATGCTGCCAGCTTAGAACTTCTGGAGATAAGCATAAACACTGAAATAAATACCTAATCTTTCAATGCACAGATGATAACATAAAATTAGAATCAAGAAATTTTGGGAGCAAGATACTGAGTAAGATCTTCTATTAATTTTCTCTCCATAGACAAACCAGGTTGAACAGCTATTTATGCACTAAACTACCTTACCAAGAGCTAAGGAAAGCAGGTGAAAGACTAAAGTGCCTGCCTTTACTACAGTAGAGGAAAGTGACATATTAAAGAAGGAAGGATAGATTTGTCTGTGCTGCTCCTCCCCCAACTCTAGGCAGTCCAGTATGGGGAGAGACAACTCCTGCACAGGGGAGGGAGAGTGAATCAAGTCCAGACCTTACATGTGAAACCCAGTACCAGTCCCACCATAGACAATCCCAGTGTTGGGAAAGACCCATGACCCCTACTTCCAGACTAATACCCCAGAATGAGCTGCTGGAACTGCATTAGACCAGATGGCTCACTGCATCTACTACTCTTCTTCCAACCTTGGATGGCAGAGTGGGCATTAAGATCCCACCTTCTGGGAAGCAGGGCACAAAAAGTAGCACAGGACTTTGAGATGGAGCCCACTACCAGGTCCACTGCAATGAGACGCAGCACCCAGAAGAAACTGAAGGGCCCATAGAATGGACAGAGCTCAAGACCAGTCCTGGAATTATTCAGAGACTTGTGTGCTGGTGGGAAAGACCCAAATTTCACTTACATCACTTCTAGCCTTGGAGTGTGCCAGTGACACACTTGCCCTTGTCTGGAGACTGTGCAGATTGCTATGGCTATAAGACTCACATGCAGTACTGTTTATTATCAAGCCAGCATAGCTATTGTTACCCAAGTGCTTGCGGATTGGTCTCTAAAACTGCCCTGGTGCAAGGCAGAGACCTATGGTTCAGTGGGATGGAACTGTGTGTCCGCCTGCAACACTGACAGCAGCAGCATGTTCTAGGAGCATTCTGAAGATCCTTGTGGAGGTGAGACTCAGTTGTTATCTAGCTTAGTATTAGCCTGGGGGACCAAGAGATTGCCTTTTCCAACACTGCTCCAACCTTGGGCAACATAATGTGGTGCAAGATCCCACTTACTGGTGGTAGGACAGGGTACTAAGTATAAGACTTTGCCTTGAAACAACTCTGAGCTAGTGAAATCCAATGTTGGGCAGATAATAATGGCCTGTATCCCCACGCCTGCCTGTGGATGTAGCCTCTGGAACAGCTCCAGTGCTAGGGGAAGTCAGCATACATTCGAGATACCTGCATACCCACATTTATCATGGCACAATTCACAGGAGCCAATTTATAAAATCAGCTTAGGTGCCCCTCAGCAAATAAATGGATAAAGAAAATATGACATATATGCAGAATATAATTTTATTCAGCCACAAAAAGAATGAAAGTAAGTCATTTGCAGGAAAAAGAGATGGGAGTTGAGATTATCATATTAAGGAAAATAAGTCAGATGCCAAAAGACAAGTATCTCATGTTATTATGGTTTGAATATGAGCTGTCCCCCAAAAGCTCATATGTGAGACAATGCAGGAACATTCAGAGGTGAAATTATTATGAGAGTTGTAACTAATAAGTATATTAATGAATTCGACAGATTAATAATTTGAATGTATTAATGGGTGGTATTTGTAGATAGGTAGGGCATGGCTGGAGGAAGTAAGTCACTGGGGCCATGCCCTTGGGGATTATATTATCTCAGGTTCCTTGCACTCAAGCTCTCTGTTTCCTCTTTCAAGAACTGAGCAACTTTCCTCCACATGCCCTTTTACTATGATGTTTGGCTTCACCTTGGACCCACAGCTGTGGGGTTGGCCGAAAATGGACTAAACCTCTGAAATCATGAGCCAAAATAGTCTTTTCCTTCTCTAAGTTGTTCTTGTCAGGCATTTTAGTTATGGCAACAAAAAGCTGCTAACACACATATTTTCTTATATGTGGAAGCTAGAGGAAGGGAAACTAGGGACATCCTGAATGTAAATGGGAGACTATTAGAATTGAGCAAGGGGATAAGGGAGAGGGTGAGGTGAGGATAAGCTGAGGTAATGAGGAGTGAAGTTATATTCATATAGGAATATGATACAATGCTACCTATTATGCTGTATAATTAATATGTACCAATAAAAATATAACCCAATAAAATTAATATTTTGATTAAATAAACTTCTAGTAGAATCAAATTACAAATTTCATTTTCCCCATATCCTCTCAAGCATTTATTATTGTTTGTATTCTTGATGGCTGCCATTCTAGCTGAAGTGGTATGAAATCTCAGTGTGGTTTTGATTTGCATTTCCCTAATTGCTAAAGACCAAACTGGCCCAAGAAGAAAAACAATATATACATTTTCCTCTAACAAAAAGTCTATTTAAATCATACCACAAATCTTTCCCACACGTAAAACTCCAGGCCAGATGGATTTTACCAATGTTACCAAGATTTATCAAATATTAAAGGAAGAAATGATATTAATATTTTATACTAAGTTCAAGATAATAGTAAAAAACTCAGATATTTTCTCTATTCACTGTATAGGGTAATCAAAACCTTGACATGAAAACCTAGTGAGAACATTATAAAAAATAAAAATTAGAGGACAAACTGACTCAGGAATCTAGATGCAAAAATCCTCAACTAAATATTAGCAAGTAAAATCAAGTGATGCAAAATGATTATATATATGTACATATATATGTATGTATACATACATATACACACTGGGTGATGCATTATAACCAAGTTGAATTTTTGCAATCAATTAATTTAAGTCATTACATAAATAAGGGAAAAATTTTAACCTGAATAAATGCAGGAAGAACATTTTAAAAAATTCAAAGTCCTCATAATAAAACTCTTACCAAGCTAGGAGTTGGAGGAGAATTATCAAATATGATAAATTGTCTTACAAAATGTATCACTCAGAGACACTATACTTAATAAAAAATGTGGAAACCCTTTTCTGTGTAATCGCATTGAAGCAAAGGATCTATCATATCTTACATTTAGCATTTTACTGGAGTTTTTAGAGAAAAAAGGCAAGAGAAGGAAAAATTATAAGAATTTGAAGAGATATAAATTCTATAGTTACAAATATGATGTGTACATAAGATCTATAGAAAAATAATATCAAAAAGATAAATTGATAAAATATTTTTTAAATGAAAATATATCTTATGTCATTCTAGCCAAAATTAGAAAATAAAAATTTAAAAATATAGTATTTAAAATAACATCAATAGGGGGCTGGGATTGTGGCTCAGCAGTAGAGCGCTCGCCTCGCACGGGCGGGACCTGGGTTCGATCCTCAGTACCACATAAAACTAAAAAATAAATATTAAAAAATTCTCTCTCTCTCTCAAGAAAAAAAAATAACATCAATAGTGCAGAATGCCATATTAGTGGTGAATGCCAGCTAGATTTACCTTGGGTAGGAGAGAACAATATTTGCACAGGCTTTGAAGAGGAAATGTGTTAACCATGAGGAATACAGGGAGGGCAGCCTGTTGGGCTTTAGCATCATCCCTTCATGCAACTTGCAGTAGTAGTTACTTCTAGGAATGTCCTTGGTTAAATTACAGCTCTGGCACATGCAGGTGGTGCCCCACCTCTGCCTTGGGGGCTTCATGGTCAGCACTGTTTAGCAGATCTAGTAGATAAGCCGGGGTATTACTTGTAGTAGGATGGAGACCTAGAAGTGTGGAGCCAGTGCTGCTTGACCATCTAGTGCCCCTGGAAAGAGCCCATGTCACAGGGGAAGGAAGCTGGAGGCAGAGCACCTTGCTCCTGACCTGGAAGATGGCATTCACTCACAAGGCCCAGCTTCAGAACCATCCATAGTCAATTCAGCAGAGGTGCAGAGGAACTCTCAGAGAAGCTCTTAGGAAATAGACAACATTTGAGAAAATGGGAATTTCATCATTTGCTAGATTAGATGCTGGGGTCCAGCCCTGGCAGGGGGAGTGGGGTTCCAGGGGTCCTGAAGGAGGAGTGGCGATGGTGAAAGAAGAAGAGTCAGGATGACAGGTTGCAAGTTACGAGCAGCCTCCAGAAGAAATCTTGCTGCCTCTAGAGGGACCTTTATTTTTATACCTTTTTTTACAGGTGTTTTTTCAGGTAGTTAATGGATAGCTTCAAAGCCTGAAACTTCTTTGATTTACATAATTTTCAAGAGTTACAATCTTTTCTGACACACATTGATTATCTAAGATGTAGAGTACATTGTTCAAAATATTTTTCTGTAACCTTAGTCAGTCATGATTAGGCTTTTACATTTTCACCTCAATCACTAGGTGCTAGGTGACACAACTAGACTACATGTCTCCTGACCTATTATTCACTTCTAACTTTAAAGAATAACTATAATTATTTTGTTAACCTTTAACTTTAAAACATACTTATGATTACTGGTAAGCTTTCTTACTTCTAAACTAAAATCCCAGTAAAACACACTTAAAATAGTGAAAGTCTATTACTTAAAAAGCTTACTACTCTGAAGTCTCTAAAATTTATCTATGTTAATTTTACATTATTTTATTTTTAATTTCTAAGGTAATTTCCTTTTATCATATGACCTATTTAACTGCTTTCTTACAGAGTTTTTTTGATCCTTGGTCAAAGCACACCAATTCTTATGTCTTTTTAATCTTTAACTAAAGGGCAGGATTTACACCTCAACCCATTTGTCATTTATATTAACTATGTGTTTTCCATTTTCATCATAAATTTCTGTGTAAGGCAGAGGAGGGTCTGTTGGTGGGGGGAATATATTTTTATTAGCCTCTTGTCCTCAAGGGGGATTCCATAAGCTACATACGGTGGTCCTTGTACTGTTGGCACAGCAATTGTTTTTCTGTAGCTAGGTGTTGTACAGGTTGTAGCTTTAGGATGGGGTTGGGGGGGCTAGTGTAAATTTTTAACTATGGGATAAATATTTCTTGTTGTTTAGGCTTGAGGAATAACACCATTGTTTGTATCCTGATAGATATTGAAATGCACCTCATGGCATGTCTCAATTGTATCCTTAGTCTCATTCTGGGAATTTTCCTGCAATCTCAGGCAATCCGTACTTTTATTATTGATTGACATATGCCCTATTATCCATATCATGAGTATCATAAACAAAACACTTAACATTCTCAATGGTTCCAGTTTCTAGATGGTGCAGCCCTGCCATAGCATCCCCCACATTGTGACCCTGTCAGACAGTGGGTGCAGGAATGCCTTCAACAATTAGATATTTGAAATATTGGAAAAGAAAACCCCAGTTCTGTTGATGACCTGTTTTCAGACTGGATATTTCCTACTACAACCTGGTCACAGTATTGGTGGGAATGATGAGTGATGCCAAGTAAGGGCCCTTGTGAGGGGATTAAAGGTTTTGCTACCTGCTGCAGCTGCCCAGTCTCACAGCTCCAGCTCCAGACCTGGCTAACTGGACCAGATGATGGAGAGGTGAAAGGGGAGGCTCCTGCTAAATGGTGGAAGAAGGCCATGCCTCAGAGTACTTATTAGATGTACTTATGACCCATATGAACACTCAGAGCATTTGATTCTGTGAGGTGTGTTCTTGCCACTCATAGCCAGACAACCAGCATTGCTTGACTTGTCTGTTGATTCTGAGGAAGTGTCTTATCATTCACAGGATATGCAGCACCCAGCCCTGTCTCCCAACTTTCCTCTGGGAGGCCAGGGCAGAAACTCAATACATCTAGAAATGGGAACTCTCTGTGAAGGCTTCCCAGCCTTGAGCCAATTGACAACCATCCCATTTTGTGTCATAGCCGTAACCACCATGGAGGATGGTGAGGAAAAGTTGCATCCAACTGTTTAAATTTATATAGGTGACTTTTGAAAAAAAATTCACATGTTTGGGGCAATATTTTGTCTTAAGATATATTTTTAGGCTTCTTATACTTTATCTCTCTAGATTTTTTCATATCTTTATTTTATTTATTTATTTTTATGTGGTGCTGAAGATTGAATCCAAGGCCTAGTGCGTGCTAGCCACAACCCCAGTTAGATTTTTTTCAACTATTTTGTTAGAAGTATTTTTTCCTATAAACATCCTTTGCTGTTACATTAGAAACTTTAATAGCCCAAACAATCACAGTTGATTTCTCTCTTTTTTTTTAGTATCAGGGATTAAACCCAGAGGCACTTAACCACTGAGTCACATCCCCAGCCCTCCCCAGCCCTCCCTTTTTGTTTTGAGGCAGGGTCTTGCTAAGCTGCTTAGGACCTCACTGAATTCCTGAGGCTAGCTTTGAATTTGCAATCCTCCTGCCTTGGCCTTCTAAATTTCTGGGATTACATAGGCATGTGCCACCATGCCCGGTGTGGTTTTATTTTTATTTTTTGTGGTGCTAGGGATTGAACCCATGGCCTTGTGCATGCGAAGCAAGCACTCTACCAACTGAGCTGTATCCCTAGCCCTGGTTTCATATTTTTAAAAAAAAATATTTATTTTTTAGGTGTAGATGGACACAACACAATGCCTTTATTTTTATGTGGTGCTGAGGATTGAACCCGGGTCCTGCCCATGCTAGGCGAATGCTCTACCGCCGAGCCAAAATACCAGCCCCCTGGTTTCATATTTTTAAAGACTAAATTAAGGGATTTTTTTTTGTAGTGAGCTTCACTTCATTCTGAGTCAATAGTATAAATGTACCATAAATTTTCAGTCTGACACTTCTCCATTGTGTTTTTGTTAAAGTGGGAGTGTGATAAAAATTGAGTACTGTGGGTTGAGGATGTAGCTCAGTGATAACTTGCTGGCCCTACATGTGCAGGGCCCTGGGTTGAGGCCTCAAGCACAATCTACCACCCCCCGCAAAAATAAATGGAGAACTGTGTACAGCTACTACACTTTTTTCATGACTAGAAGATCTACTGTGTGAGTTATGACTTCCTACACTTAAGTATAAATTATGGAGGGTTTTACTTATATCTATTTATATATAAATGTTATTGAAGGTAAAGTTCAAATATTTGTCAGTTTGGAAATCACTGGAAACAGCTGATCTTGAGACTGAGGTCTCTCACATGGTACATTCTGACAGGTCATGTTCATGGAGGGTTTCCCTTCTGTATGGTTCTGAAGCAGGAGCCCCTGCAGAATGGGAACTGTGTGTTTGTTCCCTGTGGAGTTGTAGTGTGCCAGGCACATGCATGTTTGTAAAGGATAGTGTTTTTATGCTGTTATATTGAAACTGCCTATGATTGCTTCTTTGAATTGGTGCTGGAACAAAATTTTAAGGATAAATTTAAGCCAAGAATAAAAAAAATTGTGAATCCATGTAATTATGGGCCCTCAGTCCTGAAGTTCATTGATGCCTTGCTGCTGGAACAGAGCTGGGGGGGTTCCTGAACCCCACCCAGGTAGCCTACACCTTCAGATTCTTTTTGCCTGTTCACAAGTCAGACTCATCCTCACACGTGTGTTTCTTGTTTCTCATATGCTGTTGCTAACTTTCCTACCCCTTAACCAAAAAGGTTTGTTGTTTTCTTTTGTGCATATGACATTCTTTAATATTGATGATATGAACATGACTATTTAAAAAACTATAAAACAAACAAAAATAACATCAATAAAAATTAATTATGAATTAGCTGTTGGCCCTTCTGACTTCATGACTGACTGGGAGCTGTGGCTTTCTGATGCTGTACAAGAGAGTTATCAGCAATACTATGTATCTCTAGCCTGGGGAAAGATAAAAATTCCAAATTCAAAGTAAAGTTTCTACTGAATGTGTTTCACTTTCCCAAGATTGTAAACTGGAAAAATGAAAAGTTGAACCATTGTAAGCTAGGAACCATCTGTATGTCTGTTAGGTCTACTTGGTCTAAAGTGGAGCTCAAGTCAAAGTTCCCTTATAAATTTTCTGTCTAGATGATATTTTCATTGTTGAAAGTTGGGTGTTGAAATCCTCTATTAACTATATTGCAGTCTATCTTTCTTTTAGATCTTTATTAATTGAAAATATATTAGTGGGGTTCAGTGTAATATTTCAGTAAATGTTCTGGTCAAGGCAGGGTAATTAGCATTTCCTTCTTATCATTTCTTGCTTCTTTCTTTTAAAAGAATTCTTTCTTCTAGATCTGCATAAGATATTGTAAACTATAATCATGTCTGCCCTTTGTATTTTTTATTTCAATACAATTTGTACCTTTAAATTGCACATATTTTGATGACCAGATTCTATAGTCCATGTTCAAATAAACTCAAGATTCTGTACTAGTATTTTCAGATTTATGGTAGTGTTGATATTTTTGGCGGCAATTCTAAATCACACCTAGCTCCCTTAGTTACTCTAACTCTTCTGTGTTTCTTAGTATTTCTTTGCTTCCACAAAACTTTTTGGTGAGCTGAGGGGAGGAGCAGTGTAAAAGATTAAGAATTGGGATTTAATGGTATTTTTGTTTTGCTCATAATTATTTTGCATTTTGGGCAGCTCTATCTTCAAGTTATACTGAAGGTTTCTTTATGTAGATTTTATTCCTCTCTTTTTTATTGTTTCATGAAGAAATTTTTGTAGACAAATAGCTATGAAGTCACCATTATCCTTAGTTACTTGGAAGTAACATTTGCTTATTTTTTTTTGTGATGGCTGTCAAAATATTTGCTCATGGTCTGGGGTTGTAGCTCAGGGGTAGAGTGCTTGCCTAGCCTGGGTGAGGCCTTGGGTTTGATCCTCATTACCATATAAGACTAAATAAATTAATTAAAGATATAATGTCCAACTACAACTAAAAAACAAATATTTAAAAAATTTGCTCGTATTTTGGATTGTTTCTTTTTATTAATGTGTTTGACTTTATACACATTTTATATATATCTTAGTATCTAACTATATATACATATATAATATGTATATGTGTAAAACAGTCTAACTATCTATATAGAAGTAGATATATGTATATATTCCAGATACAAATTCTTCACCAGAAATGTGTTATGTAAATATTTTATTTTAGACCACATCTTTCACTTGGTCTCTTTCATAGAGAAATATTTAATTTTGAGAAAGTCCAATTTGTCATTGTTTCTATTGTGGATTGCATTTAAGTGTTATTCCTTTTTAAAAGTATTTTCAATTGAAAATGTACACATTAACTTTATTTTACTTATTTATTTTTATGTGGTGCTGAGGATTGAACCCAGTGCCTCACACATGCAAGGCATGCACTCTGCCACTGAGCCACAATCCCAACCACTTTCACTGGTGTACAGAAATGCATTTGATTTGTGGGTGTTAATTTTATATCCTGCTACTTTGCTGACATCATTGTTGAGAGTCACAGTTAAGTCAGAATGACACCTGGCATTTTGCCAGAGGGTATGGTTGAAAGGTGACCCTGCTCCAGGAATAGGGGGGCTCTGGGATTAGGGCGGATCCTGCTGGGATTAGGGCGGATCCTGCTGCCTTGGGCGCCTGCTACTTTGGAGTTCCAGTTGAGTTCTTGTGGGGTTCCAGGAGAATTGTCGCGCGGAGCCTGGTGGAGGGAGTGTGTTCCCGGGAAGTGTGTGTAGAGTGCCAGTGAGAGTTCGGGAATAAAGTTGTTGCTGTTTGAACCTACAAGGCTTTGTGGCGGCTCGGTTATTTGTGCCCAGCCAGACTGCGGCACATCATTAATTAGTTCTAGACATTTTCTGGTGGAATTTTTCAGATCCTCTAAGTATAGAATCACATTATTGAAAAATAGTGATAATTTGAGTTCTTCTTTTTCAATTCGTATCCCTTTAATTTCTTTCATCTGTCTAATTGCTCTGGCTAGAGTTTCTAGGTCTATGTTAAATAGAAGTTGTGAAAGAGGGTATCCTTATCTTGTTCTCATTTTTAGAGGGAATGCTTTCAATTTTTCTCTATTTAGAATGATAATGGCCTTGGGCTTAGCATAGATAGCTTTTACAATTGAGATATGTTCCTACTATCCTTAGTTCTTCTAGTGTTTTGAACATGAAGTGGTGCTGTGTTTTGTCAAATGCTTTTTCTGCATCTATCAAGATGATCATATGATTCTTGTCTTTAAATCTATTGATGTGTTGAATTCTGTTTATTGGTTTCCTTATGTTGAACCATCCTTACATCCCAGGAAGAACCCCACTTGATCATGATGCACTATCTTTTTAATATGTTTTTGTATGCAAATTCCCAGCATTTTATTGAGAATTTTTGCATCTACATTCATCATGGATATTGGTATTACATTTTGTCTCCTTGATGTGGCCTTTCTGGTTTTGGTATCAGGGTGACACTAGCCTCACAGAATGAGTTTGGAAGTGTTCCCACTTTCTATTTAATGGAATAATTTGAGGATTATTGGTATTAGTTCTTCTTTGAAGGTCTCGTAGAACTCAGCTGTATATCCATCTGGTCCTGGGCTTTTCTTGTTTGGTAGGCTTTTGATGGCATCTTCTATTTCATTGCTTGAAATAGATCTGTTTAACTTGTGTATATAGTCCTGATTCAGTTTGGGTAGATTATATGATTCTAGAAATTTGATGATGTATTTGACATATTCTGTTTTATTGGAATACAAATTTTCAAAATAATTTCTAATTATCTTCTGTATTTCTGTAGTGTCCCTCATTATACTTCCTTTTTCACCACGGATTCTAGTAATTTTAGTTTTCTTTCTCCCTCTCTTTGTTAGCATGGCTAAGGGTTTATCATTTTTTAAAAAAATTTTACCAAAGAATCATCTTTTTGTTTTGTAGATTTTTTTCAATTGTTTCTTTTGTTTCAATTTCATTGATTTCAGCTCTGATTTTAATTATTTCTTGTTTCCTACTGCTTTTGGTGTTGATTTCTTCTTTTTCTAGGGCTTTCAGATGTACTGTTAAGTCATTTATTTGTTGACTTTTTCTTCTTTTAAGGAATGAACTCCATGCAATGAACTTTCCTCTTAGAACTGCCTTCATGGTGTCCCAGAGATTTTGATATGTTGTATCAGTGTTCTCATTTACCTTTAAAAATTTTTAATCTCTTCTTTGATGTCTTGTGCTAGTCATTGTTCATTCAATAGCATATTATTTGGTCTCTAGATGTTGGAGTAGCTTCTATTTTTTATTTTATCATTGATTCCTAATTTCATTACATTATGATCTGATAGAATGCAGGGCAGTATTTCTACTTTTTTTGTATTTGCTATGAGTTGCTTTGTGGAATAATATATGGTCTGTTTTAGAGAAGGATCCATGTGCTGCTTAGAAGAAAATGTATTCACTCATTGGTGGATGAAATTATTCTATAAATGTTGGTTATGTCTGAATTATTGATTGCATTATGGATTTCTGTAGTTTTTTTGTTTAGTTTTTGTTTGGAAGATCTATCCAGTGGTGAAAGAGGTGTGTTAACATCACCCAGTATTATTGTATTGTGGTGTATGTGACTCTTGAACTTGAGAAGAATTTGTTTGATGAATGTAGGTGCTCCATTGTTTGGGGAATATATATTTATAATTGTTATGTCTTATTGATGTATGGTTCCCTTAAGCAGTATGAAATGTCCTTCTTTGTCCCTTTTTTATTAACTTTGGCTTGAAGTATACTTTATCTGATATGAGGATGGAAACCTCTGCTTGTTTACACAGTCATGTGAGTGGTATGATTTTTCCCAACAGGTAGAATGTGCTTTCCTATGGGATGAGTCTCTTGAAAGCAGCATATTGTGGGGTCTTTTAAAAAAATCCAATCTGCCAGTCTATGTCTTTTGGAATGATGAGTTTAGGACATTAACATTCAGGGTTATTATTGAGATTATTTTTATTTTGGTTTATTTTGAGTTTTTAACTTGACTTCATTCTCCTTTGATTGTTTTTTTCCTTTAGTGTAATCCCTCCCTTTGCTTATTTTCATTTCCTCCTCATGGAATATTTTGCTGAGAATGTGCTCTAGTGCAGGCTTTCTAGTTGTAAATTCCTTTAACTTTTGTTTATCATGAAAGGTTTTTATTTTGTCATCAAATCTAAAGCTTAATTTTGCTAGACATAAGATTCTTGGTTGGCATCCATTTTCTTTCAGAGCTATATGTTTCAGAGGTATATGTTATTCCAGGATCTTGTAGCTTTCATGGTCTGGGTTGAGAAATCTGCAGAGATCCTCATTGTTTCCCCCTATAAGTAACATGATTACCTTATCTTGTGGCTTTTAAAATTCTCTCCTTATTCTGTATGCTAGGCATTTTCATTATAATGTGTCTTGGTGTATACCTGTTATGATTTTATGAATTTGGTGTCATATAAGACTCTTATATTTGATTTTTCAATTCATTCTTCATGTTTGGAAATTTTTTTCTGATATTATTTCATTGAATAGATTGTTCATTCCTTTGGTTTGTAACTCTATGCCTTCCTCTGTCCCAATAATTCTTAAATTTGGTTTCTCATGTTATTCCCTAATTCTTGAATATTCTGCTTATTGTTTCTTACAATTTTCACTGTGTTGTTAAATTTATTTTCATGATTATATATTTTGTCTTCATTGTCTGATTTTTCTATCTTCCAAGTGATCTAGTCTGTTGGTGATGCTTTCTATTGAGTTTTAAATTTGGCTTATTGTTTCCTTCATTTGAAGGACTTCTGTTTTTTTTTCCACAATCTGTATATCCTGATTGAATTAATCTTTTGCCTCTTGTATTTGCTCGTGTAGCTCTTTATCTCAAAGATCCTTTTTTGCCCTTGTTTGCTCACTTATATCATCCTCTAATTTGCAGAACATTTTAATTATGTACCTACTGAACTCCTTCTCTGACATTTCTTTTGCCATGCTGGCCATGGATTCTAATGATGTGGTATCTTGGTTTGTTTGGGGCACTTTCTTCCCTTATTTTTTTCTTGTTGTTCATGTGTTTTCCTCTCTAGAAGTACAGATCTGAGGTATTTAACTTTTTACTCTATAGACTTACAGTGTCCCTGCAGGATTCAAATACCTCTCCTTTAAGGGGGAGATTAATATTTACAGATCCCAATGAAAACAATATGTAGCCTTAAACATAATACCTCTAATAAGACATTTACAGTTTTGTCACAATAGACCCAAATGGTGAGTTCAATTATTATCTACAAATAGTAGATTTTTGAAAGGGTATACAGTTTCTAATGGTGGACAAAGAGAGAACTGGGGGGATGCAGAATGAGATGTTAAGGAGGGAGGAGGTGAGGATATAGAGTTATAAGTTCTTAGGAAGCAAGAAAGGGGAATCAAAAGAAGTTGGCTAGTAGTAGGAGAAAAGAGAGAAAGAAACTTTGGGGAAGAGGTAAGTGGGAAAAAGTAGAGATAGTACAACAAACAAACATAAAAATTATTAAGAAAAAGGAAAAATGTAAAAATAAAAATAAAGGAATTTACAACATAACTGTAACACTACTGAGGATATCCCAGTCCTCAGTAGCCTAATGCATGAAAAGTACTAGGTTTCACAAATGTTGGGGATGTGAAAGTGGGAAAAGAAAGAAAAAAAATCTCAAAGGAAAATTAAAGATTTTTTTCTGTTAGAGTTCAATATATTTCCTGCTTCGGTTCTCATCTGGTAGATGGGGTTGTCTGTTGTTTGCCGGTATCTCCAGTCTCAGGATGGTGAAGGTTATTAGGGTGGGAAGGTTAGTCTTGGAGGTAGAACTCCTGGAGGTGATTTACTGCACTTGCTTACTCAACTCCTCCCTTTCTACTTCCCAATCAGGAACCTCTCTCTTTGGGGGTCTTGTGGGCTGTGCTCTGGGGCCTTTGCAACTGTCATGGAGAGCTGTTTTGTACAAGCATGTCAGGACCAGGCTTTGCCAGCTATGAGCTGGCCACGTAGCTGCAAGCACTGTCCTGTGTTAGTGGCTGTGTATGTGTGGGGAGTTGGGGGACTATAGGTACCTTGGTATTGCTTCTAGGCCCCAGCTGGTGTCCCAAGATGGGAGTTGCACCAACTAAAGATGGTGATGGCAGTAGCAAAGATAACCCAAGATGGCAACAAAAATGTCTCAAGATGGAGGAGGCTTGTTTCAGAGATGGGGCATTGTGGTGGGCTGGGCGGTGGCATTTGTTGGCATGTTTGGAGATACAGCTCTATGGCATTCAGTGCTGTGGTGGGCGCCTGTCTCCAGACTCTGTCCAGTGTGCAGCCTACAATGTGGAGGGGACTATGGCAGTGGTTGCAGTGTTCCAAGATGGAGGCGACCAGGGGAGCCTCATATTGGTAGATGGGGGTCCACATGGGCACAGCAGCCAGGGGTCCTGTGTAGATGCCAGAGTTGTGGTTCTGTGTAGCCATGGGTGTTGGGGCTCCTCTAACAACTCTCAGAGAAACAGAAATTCCCACTGCTTGAATCTGTGGTCACAGAGCGACAAGGAATGCAGCCTCTCTTTAGCCCATCATCTTTAGCAATGTGTAATTTTCTTTATCCATTCATCTGTTGATGGCATGATACTAAATCCATACCTTAATTATTGTGAAAACTGCATGGGCATGTAGGTTTCTCTTTGCTATAGATTTTATTTCTTGGGGATAAATAATCAGGAGTAGGATAGCAGGATCATATGGTAGATCTATTTAGTTTTTCCTTCCTTCCTTCCTTCCTTCCCTTTCCCTTTCCCTTCCTTCCTTCCTTCCTTCCTCCCTCCCTCCTTCCTTCCTTCCTTCCTCTCTCCCTCCCTCCCTCCCTTCCTTCGGAAACTCCATACTGTTTTCCATAATGGCTATACTAATTTACATTCCTATCAACAGTATATAAGAGTTTATTTTGCTCCACATCCTCACCAGTGTTAGTTTTTTTAATAGTAGGCATTTTAATTGCAGTGAGGTGATAAACTCATTTTAATTTTGATTTGCATTTCCCTGATAGCCAGGGAGCATTTAAAATATATTTTGTTAGTTACTTATATTTCTTCTCTTGACAACTGTATATTCAGATTATTTGCCCATTTTATAACTGGATTACTTTTCCTCTAAAGTGTTTTTTTTCCCACTTCTTTATATATTCTGGATATTAACCCTTTGACAGATGAATAGTTAGCAAATATTTTCTCCCATTCTATAGGTTGTTTCTTCACTCTGTTCTTTCTTTTGCCGTACAGTAGCTTTTTGGTTTGATATAATCCTATTTGTCATTTTTTGCTTTTGTTTCCTTGCTTTATGGTTCCTATTCAGAAAATCATTGCCCTACCCAAGTCTTGAAGCATTTCCCTTATGTTTTCTTCCAATAGTTTTAGAGTTTCAGGTCTTACATTTAGGTTTTTAATCAATTTTGAGTTGATTTTTGTATAGGGTGATTGGAGTCAAGTTTCAATCTTCTGCATGTCAATATCCAGTTTTCTAGCACAATTTATTGAAGAAACTGTCTTTTCTCCAGTGTTTATTTTTTGATGCCTTTGTCTGTAGGTGCATTACTTTCTTTCTGGGCTCTGTAGTCCGTTCCATTGGATTATGTGTGTGTGTTTGATGACATTACCATTGTATTTTGGTTACTAGAGCTTTATAGTATATAATTTTTATGATTTTTTTTAAGTTGTAGATGAACACATAAATTTTATTTATTTTTATGTGGTGCTGAGGCTCAATCCCAGCTCCTTATATGTGCTAGGCAAGTGCTCTATCACTGAGCTTCAAACCCAGATCATTCTATACTATATCTTGAAGTCATGTATTATGATGCCTTCTACTTTTTTTCTTTTTGCCCAAGATCTCTCTTTCATTATTTTAGGTCTTTCTCATTTCCATATGAATTTTAGGATCATTTTACTCAGTTGTTCAGTGTTAGGAAAAGGGTTATGTGGATAATGTGAAGCTGTCTTTCATACTCTCTTCAAAGTGTCTTTTTTCTCATTTTTTTTGCTACACCCAGGTGCTATAATCTCTTACCTGGTTGACTAAGCTCTTGTGACTACATTTTAATATTTTAATAGTTGTTAAAATGATGTTTCTGTGAGTGTATGAGCACTGGAAAATACTATTTTGCCATATTCCTAATGCCACTCCTCTTAAGACTTCTTTTGTGGAATTTATTATTAAATATTTTTGAATATAATTATATATGAAATTATTTTATGAATTTCATTTTTTGATAGTTCATTTTTAGTGTAGAGAAATATTGATTTTTCCAGATTTATCTTGTATTCAATCACCTTGTTGAACTTTATTTATTTCAATAGGTTTTTGTGAATTTCACTGGATTTTAATCTAAAGTTCATGAGATCTGTGAATAAAATTTTATTCCTTTCATTTTGATCTTGATGACTTCTTTATTTTTTGTCCAAATTGCCTTGATATGACTTCCAGTACCAAGTTCAATGGAAATGATGAGAGACAATATCCTGTCTTTCTGGGAGAAATCTGAAATCAAGGTGTTGGCTGATTCAATTTCTGATGAGAACTCTCTGCCTATACTTATAGGATCACTAATCCCATTATGAGAACACAGCCTCATGACCCCATTTAAATCTAATTCTCTCCCAAAGGCCCCATATACTAATATCATTTTATTAAGGGGTTAGGCTTTCAAGATATCATTTGAAGAGGGGCACAATCCATTCCACAGAATATAGTTTTTTTCTTTTTATTGGTTCTTTTTAGTTATATATAATTAAAGGATTCCTTTTGTCATAATTACAAAAGCATGGAATATAATTTGTTCTAATTCAGTCACCAGTACTTCCCTTTTCCTCTCCTCATCCCTCCCCTTGTTCCCTTTCCTCTACTGTACTAATCTTTTTGATATTTACTTATAGTTTTTTAAAAATTAGTGTCTTGTGGATGTATATGATGGTGAGATTAACTGTAGTATATTCATGTATGTACATAGGAATGTTAGGTCAGATTCATTCCACTGTCTTTCCCTATCCCATTCCTCCTCCCTTTCCTTGATTCCCCTTTGTCTACTCCACTGATCTTTCTTTTATTCATTTTTATGTCCTCTCTCTTATTTTGGATTAGGTTCCATATGTCAGAGAAAATAATCATCCTTTGACTTTTTGGGACTGGCTTATTTCGCTTAGCACAATTATCTCTAATTCCATCCATTTACTGGCAGATGTCATAAAGTTATGAATATATACTTTTCATCTATTCTGTCAATTTCTGCTTTTCCTTGAAGTGTTTACACTATTTACATGTTACGATTTGTTTTTAATCCATCACCTTTAGTGTAATTACTAATAGGTACAAATTAGGTCTATCATTTTGGCTATTTTATACTGAGGCAAAATAAATATAAAATTTACAATAGTGACATTTAGTACTATCAAAATGTGCCACCATTGTCACATTTAATTACAGAACATTTTACCAGTCTAGGTAATACAGGTTTTTTAGTGATATAATTGTTCAGAGTAGCCTCTTATGATCATTTGTATTTCTGTGGTATCAGTTATAGTGTCTTTCTATATCTTGCCTAACTACTCAGGCTAGGACTTCTGGAAATATTTTGAATAGTTTCAGGTCTTAGGGAAAAACTTTCAACTTTATCCCATTCATCATGATGTTATCTGTGGGCTTGTCAAATATGGCATTTATTGTGTTGAGGTATATTGCTCATTTACTTAATTTTTAAAAAATTTTTAGTTGTAAATGGACACAGTAACTTCATTGTATTTATTTATTTTTATGTGGTGCTGAGGATCAAACCCAGTGCTTCATGCATGTGAGGCAAGCGCTCTACCACTGAGCCACACCTCCAGCCCCCATTTACTTAATTTTTGAGAGCATTAATCATTTTGACATCAGAGTATGCTGCCTTAATAGAATGAGTTTGAAATTATTTCTTTCTCATAGAATTTTTGGGATAATTTGAGACAGATTAGTATTAAGTGTTCAAGTGTATGATAGAATTTATCAGTGAAGTCATCATTTCTTGTGTTTTTCTCTGATGGTAAACTTTTTATTACTGGTTCAGGTTCCTCATTTGTTCTTAATTTGTCAAGACATTCTTTTCACTGAGGAATACAGCATGGAAGTTTCTCAGTATATTTAACATACATTCAGCAGTGTATATTGGCTCCAAATTGTCCACATCCTCACCAACAGCACTTATATTCCTTATATGTTTGGATATCAACCCCTTGTTAAATGCCTAGTTTGCAAATATATTCTCTTATTCTCTGAGTTGTCTCTTCACTCTTTAGATTGTTTCCTTTGTTGTGAAAGAATACTTTTAGTTTGATGTAATCTCATTTGTCTGTTATATTCTTTTGTTGCCCATGTTTTTGAGGTCCTATTAAAAATATAAAGGGGAGATAAAGACTTTTATAGACAGAAAAAACCTGAGGGATTTCATCACCATCATAACTGGATTATAAGAAATGCTAAAATCCTTGCCAGAACAGTTTCTTTTTTCTTTTTTTTTTAAAGAGAGAGTGAGAGAGAGAGAGAATTTTAATATTTATTTATTATTTTTTTTAATTCTCGGCGGACACAACATCTTTGTTTGTATACTCTGGTTTCTCTTCAGATCGTATAAATCTTTCACCAGAACAGTTTCACAGAGATTTTGCCTTATGGTTTTTTGTAGTAGTTTCATAGTTTTAGGTCTTGCATTTATGTCATTAATACATTTTGAGTTCATTTTTGTATATGGTCTGACAAAAGGGCCTAATTTCATTCTTCTGCATGTGGATATTCAGTTTTCCCTAACACCATTTATTGGGGAAGTTGTCTTTTCTCTGTTGTGTGTTCATGGTACTTTTGTTGAAAATCAATTGACTGAATGAATGCACTCACTTAGGGGCTCTCTATCCTGTTTTCTTGATCTATATGTGTCTGTTTATATGCCAGAGCCATGATGTTTTGTTTACTTTAGTTTTGTAGTATATTTTAAGTCAGGTAGTGTGATGCCTCCAACGTTGTTCTTTTTACTTAAAGATTGTTTTTCATCATTGGGAGCTTTTGTGATTTCATATTCCTTTTTGGACTGTTTCTTTTTCATGCCTGTGAAAATGTAATTGGTATTTTGATATGCAGTGCATTGAATCATAGATTGTTTTACATCTTATAAGCATCTCGACATTTCTTGTAATGCACAAACACGTGGGGTATTTTCCATCTATTACTTTAAAACATTTTCAATTTTTCATCAGTGCCTTTATATTTTCTGAGTAATGATATTTTACCTCCTAGGTATTTTATTTTTTGTAGTTACTGTATGTTATAGTTTGGATGTGAGGTGTCCCCCAAAAGCTCACATGTGAGACAATGCAAGAAAGTTCAGAGGAGAAATGATTGGGTTGTGAGAGTCTTAACCCAATCAATGAATTAATCCCCTGATAGGGATTAACTGAGTGGTAGCTGAAATGGTAGGGTGTAGCTGGAGAAGGTGGGAATTGGGGGTGTGGCTTTGGGGTATATATTTGTATCTGGTAAATGGAGACTTCTCTCTCTGCTTTCTGATCATCATGTGAGCCACTCCCTTCCATAACACTCTTCTGCTATGTCCTGTCTTACCTCAAGCCCTGAGGACTGGAACCTGCTGTCTATAGATTGAGACCTCAGAAACTGAGAGTCCCTAAATAAACTTTTCCTCCTCTACAGTTGTTTTGGTCAGGTCCTTTAGTTAAAGCAGTGAAAAATCTGACTAAAACACTGTAAATGAGATTGTTTTCTTGAGTTCACCAATCAAATATAGAAACACTGTACCTAATTGCAGAACATTTTATCACCCAGTTAAAAGAGATTATTTTAGGCTGTTATTAACTTACTCTGCTAGCTTAAAATATCTATACTTAAACTCCATTCTCTTCCTACAGAATAAATTTTAGTTTCATAATTTACCTTGTTTTTTGGGGGGCGGGGGGTGAGTACCTGGGATTGAACTCAAGGGCACTCGATCTCTGAGCCACATCCCCAGTCCTATTTTCTATTTTATTTAGAGACAGGGTCTCACTGAGTTGCTTAGTGCATCACTTTTGCTAAGGCTGGCTTTGAACTCATGATCCTCCTGCCTCAGCCTCCCAAGCTGCTGGGATTACAGTTGTGCACCACTGAACCCAGTTCAAAATTTACACTTTATATGGATATTTCAAAACAAATTATTGTATTCATTATTATTTCAGGTATTTGATTTTTTACCCTTCATACTAAGCATATAGTATGTTAACCTTCATACTAAGCTTATTATATCTTTAAAGTATGCTAAATTTGATTTTTTACCATTAACAGTGAGCTTTATAATTTCAGTCACACTCATGTTACTCCTTACCATTATTTTCTTTCAGTGCAAAGAACTCTCTTTTAGTATTTCTTGTAATCCAGGTATGGTGGTGATGAAATCCCTCAGGTTTTGTCTGTTTATGAGTCTTTATCTCTCATTTATTTGTGAAGAACAGCTTTGGCAGGTACAGTAGTCTTTGGTTGGCAGGGTTTTCTCTTTGGTATTTTGAATATCCTCTTACTCTATCCTGGCCTTCAGGATTTTTGATACGAATCTACTGAAAGTTATATTAGGGTTTCACCTAATGTGCTTTTTAATTTTCTGTTGATACTTTCAGTATTTACGTTTTGTGTTTTTTAATAATTTGACCATGTTGTCCCTTGAGAAGTTCTTCTTTAGATTGATTTACAACCTCTAAGCTTCCTTTACCTAGTCATTGTTTTCTTAACTCACACTTGAAAAAAATTTCAGACACTATGTCATTAAATGTTTTCCAGGACTTTTTCTCTATCATCTTTTTTTAAAAATTGAGACGGGGCTTGGGAGAGCCGGTCCGGACCCACCCATTGCATCGGACACCCGGCAAAGGGAATGAAAGGCCGCCATTCGCATGGGACATCACCATGGCAGAGAACTGACGTCACCAGAATGCAGCGGAGGGGATAACTTCATTGAAACCAGCGGCTGCAGGTGTGTAACCCCCTAGCCCTTCCTCTCCACACAGCGGGGAAACCTCAAGGGCCCCTCCCAGCTCTCCCATGAGCGTGATAGTCAGACAGAGGGAATCAGGAGTGGCGCAGGACTGCGGCGCAGACCCCCGGCTACCGCTCCCACCAGTGCTGACAACTGAGGTCTCTTGCACCAGCTACCGGGGGCGTGGCTACCGGAGGGCAAGCAAAATTCGCTGAGGGTTCTCAGCCCCAAGCTCCACAAACTTAGGGTCTGAGGGAATGGCAAACGGGGAGAGTGTGCCCAGTCGTTCAAGAAAATAGGGCTCCTGGGAGCAGCAGACCTGGCGTGTAGCCAGTATTGTGGTGAGCGTCACCGGTGAGCGGGGCCTGGCTTGAGGAAAAGTGGGGAAGTGACTAGACACAAGAGAAGGCTCTAGGCACTCAGGATTGGAGACCCGCCCAGTCTGGGAGGAGGAGCTGCTGCACAGTGATTGGTTCCTGCGTATTGAGAGGAGAAGCTTGGCCCGGTGGGCACAGCTCCACCTACTGGAAGAGAAGTTAATCAAACTATAAGACTGCATTTATTAATTTTTTTTTAATTTGGGCTTTTTTTTCATTTTCATTTTTTTATTTTTTAATTTTTTAAAATACTTTTTATTATTTTTTTAATTTTAATTTT
>NW_026000338.1:3110539-3187120 GCF_001458135.2 Marmota marmota marmota
GGGGGATAGTAGAGGATAGGAAAGGCAACAGTATACATCAGACACTAGTATGGCAATATGTAAAACAGTGGATGTGTAACCGATGTGATTCTGCAATCTGTATACGGGGTAAAAATGGGAGTTCATAACCCACTTGAATCAAATGTATGAAATATGATATATCAAGAGCTTTGTAATGTTTTGAACAATTAATAATAAAAAAAAGGAGGGAAACAACTTCAATTATGTGAAGGTCAATTTGTTTAATGGTGTCCTGTATTTCCTGTGGGCCTTATTCATTCTTTTTTTTTACTTTTATTAAATTAAAGTCTTTATTTTAAATATATGTAGACACTAATGTATTCTTGGTATTTTTCATATCCAAACATTCATCAAAAGGTTAAAAAGAAGATCTGATTTATAATACTTTGTAAAATGAATTTACCTCTAGTGCCAAATACCATATTGAAGTTATAATAGTCTTGTGGTCTAAATTTGTTTAAGCTAAAAGTTCATGTATGGTGACTTCATCCGTAAAGTCTAACAAAATAATCATAAAACAAATGTAGCAACCATATAATCCAAAGATCAATACTCTCTAATTTGGCTGTGACATACTAGATACTGGGGAAGCAACAATGAAAGAAGCAGAAATATTTCTGGCCCTCCAGAAGCTGTCACCTTTTGGGGAATACCGACATTGAATGAGCAATTGTAGGTACAAGACAGAAGTTACCTTCTTGTGGACGGATGAGATTTAAAACTTTTTTTCAACTTTCATTTTATGCATTATAGTAGCACAAGGAAAAGGGTAAGCATAGGAAATAAATAAACAAAAGAATGAGAAATGGCAAAGCTGAAGGGGAGCCACAAGTTTCAATTTGGAGAAGGCAACTTCTCCAAATCTTTCAAGACTTCAGGTACTTCCAAATATTAAAAAAAATTATTTTTACTTATTCCTTTGTTTATACCTAAGCCTGAAACTAAACTAAAAAGCAGGATATAAGACCCTGCAGAAAACTCACAACTTAATTTCAAAGAGCCAAAAAAGTGCTTAGAATCCAAATGGACAAAAGATTTCAACAGCATCATAGTCCATGGATTGTATGTTAAACCTCAAAAAATTAGGAAACTGGAATAAACATTATATATCTCCAAATATGTTTAAAATAAGCCTACATGATTTAACCTTGACAAAAACAACCCAGCTGGTTTAAAGTCACCTTTATATCAGCCCTTCATTATGTCAGAGACCAAGAGGGAGCAACACAGGAGACAGAAACAGCATAAACGACAATCTCACACTTTCCTTTAATGTTGATGGAATTTCAGAGTAAGATAGGACTAAAATCATAGCAACAGAACAAAGCACTAGTTTGTTTTAAAACTGCTTATGTGCTTTGTCCCTTGACAACCTTTGGTTAGACAGATGAGTATAACAACCATTTCATTTAAGTATGGTTAGATTCCCAGTCTAAGACCTTAACTGACACACTCAATGACAATGTTCTTATAAGCACAGCCAACTATAAGTCCTCCTTTGGGTTTCTTTTCTGTGCTTTGTAAATATGTACATCTTTTGCAGGATCATAGTGAACCTTACTCACACTAAATCGCTTCTCCAGCATCACGAAGAAGTTGTTATCCCTTTCATAGCACATTTGGAAAGCTAAAAGAATCACTGAGTGGTTGCTAGAGAGATGTTCCAGTGTTTGAAGATCTGTGAATGTCTCTTCTAAATATATGATGTCAGCTCCAAGTATCAGGTCAAATTCTCCAGGTGAAAATTTCCCCAAATTCATTATAAAAAATTCATTATAAAAAACGAATGTTGAAATGTACGCCAGACAAGGAGGCCAACTGTAGTGCCCTGAGGTGCTTCTTTTAGCTCACTCAGGGCATACACCATAACCATAGACAGGTCCAGAGTCCAGCAGGATCAATGAGGCTGAAGTTAGGAGGGCCAGAGGCTCTTCACCCTATGGAAAGAAATAGCTGACATCTGGGGGGAAGCCCCTACCGAATTGTCCCCTTCCCTGAATTTTATGCTTGTTATGTGTAAAACAGTAGCACTTTCTGTCCACATACCAACTCTGGAGGCATAGTGTCTCCATGCAAAGCTTGGACATAGATGGCAGGGGCCAGAGCTCTTAAGGTACTCATAATGAGCAAGTATGCCAGCCATATAGGTATTCAAATTTATTAATGCTTTAAGGATTTCAGTCCCACTAGCAAAGGTCAGTTTGCCTAATAAGGACCCATATCTGTTGCTTTTATAAGCCATTCTTTCCACCCACTTGCTGCTAGAGAGTTGTATATCAAATGAAAGTGACAATAGGTATTTGTGCCCAAGCCTGGATAGCATGTCTTGTGGAATGGGTGCCCCAGTCACTTTTAATCTGGCACAGGTTCTGTTTAACTTCTCAAGACCCTTTGACAGTGGCAGTTTGGTTTTCTCTTGCTGGGAAAGGCATGAAAAGGCCAGGAGCTATATCTATACAAGTTAAAGGACATTTATGTGCTTTACTATTTGGCAAAGGGCCAATGTAATCATCTTCCAGTCTTGTACTGGTTGTACAGCTCAGTATATATGTCCTTAAATGCAGGGCAAGTGACAGGACCAAAAGTGGGAGCACACCTGATGTTTGGTTGTAGCCACCACCAAGTCATTTTATTTTAGGGGCAAATCTTGTCCATTCTTTTTATGTACTCACAGGGAAGAAATTCTGTCTGGGCTTGGGTCATGACCCACACCTAAGTCAAAGCATCTGCCTCCTTATTTCCAGAAGTGGAAGTCTTAATGTGAGTGGGAACATGACAAAGTTAATTGTGCCTCTGATTTGTATAACCATTCTCACATTTGTTATGGCATCACTGCTTCACAGAGGGCCCTTTCTAGTATAGACTATTGTTGGACTTGTCATCTACAATGTGAGGCCTCAGTACACTACCCAATTTCAGTACAAATAACCACAGACCGTGGTTCATGAGTTACTATCAACGACACTGCCCACAGCTTTGTGCATTGGCTGCTCTGATTTTCTCCTATCTCAAATCAGAGTATCAGATGCAGGTTGTACTGTCAGCAGTCCAGACATTTGAGTTCTTCCTTCTAGTCCATCTATGTATCAAGCCTTTCCAGTTGTGGAAGCCACCCCTTTTGCACTTGAGAGATCACAGGCACTGGGGAAGCCACTTGAGGTGTTGAGGCAGTTTCATAGGTAACCAAGTGTAACACTATCCATAGCTTGGTAGTCAATAAGCTGCCACCCAGGACAATACATTGTTGAAAATATGCAAGCCACTTATTTAGAGTCAGGGTCTGCACTATAGCAGATTGAGGCCATCCACAAAAAACCTAGAGGTTTTTTATCTTTGTTGTTCTTACCAGAGAGCCCAACTTGTGATATTTGTTGTACAAGTGACATCTATTTGCATTGGTGAACATGATAGAGGGGTGCTTAGAGCCTGCACCTGGGCTATCAAAATCTTTTTTTCAAATGCTTCCTGCTGAGGAATTTACCAGCACCATGTGGATCCTTTATTAATGAGCCAATATATTGGGGATAGGTATTGAGATAGTTGAGGAATAAAAGCCCTTCAATAACCCAGACGCCCTACAAAAGCTTATACATCCTTCACAGAAATGGGGAAGATTTGCATTTTATCTTATACTGTGCCTGGAATCAAATGGGTCTTACCTGACCAGACCACCCCTAGGAACTTCACTGATGGTCCAGGGCCTCTAACTGGGATTTACAGCCCATCTCCTAATGCGTAGATGAGATCATGGTTTTTCTGTGTCCTCTAATAGACTATACTCTTTACCAGTTAGCAAGGTATCATTAATATAACAGAACCAGATAATTTCAACAGGGAATACCCATTGCCTTTCCTCCCATGAAAGTGAGCTGGTCTTGTGGGTGTAGTTTTAGAGGAATGGGAAAAGGCATTAGCTAAATTCAGAACAACATACATAGAAACAAGGGAGGATGTGAATTTTTTCAGTACTTGGGTAATGTTAGGCACCACAGCATAAATAGGAGATATCACCTTGTTTAACTCTCTATAGTTAATGTCATTCTCAAAGTTCTGTCTGGATTTCTTACTGGCGAGACAGGGTTTTGCACCATAGGCAGATTGTAAAATCCCAACACATTCTAATTTGTTTTATATGATATCTCCAAACTCAGTATGTCCACCTGGCAATTTGTACTGCATGGTCCTTTTTTTGTTTTGTTTTATTGGTTCCTTTAAGACATACATGACAATAGGGTGTGTATATATATATATATATATATATATATATATATATATACACCTATTGTATATATATATTGATAAGTGTACTTTTTATTGATTTTTTTTACAAAATAAATCACAGCAGAGTACATTACAATTCTTATTACACATATACAGCACAATTTTTCATATCTCTGGTTATATATAAAGTATGTTGACAACAATTCATGTCTTCATACATGTACTTTGGATAATGATGTCTATCACATTCCACCGTCCTTACTAATCCCCTGCTGGCTCCCTTTCCCTCCACCCCTCTGCCCTATCTAGAGTTCGTCTATTCCTCCCATGCTCCCCCTCCCTACCCCACTATGAATCAGCCTCCTTATATCAGAGAAAACATTTGACATTTGTCTTTTTGGGCTTGGCTAACTTCACCTAGCATTATTTTCTCCAATGCCATCCATTTACCTGCAAATGCCATCCATGATTTTGTTCTCTTTTATTGCTGAGTAAAATTCCATTGTGTACATATGCCATATATTTTTTTATCCATTCATCTACTGAAGGGCATCTAGGTTGGCTCCACAGTTTAGCTATTGTGAATTGTGCTGCTATAAACACTGATGTGACTGTGTCCTTGTAGTATGCTGATTTTAAGTCCTTTGGGTATAGACTGAGGAGAGGGATAGCTGGGTCAAATGGTGGTTCCATTCCCAGAATTCCAAGAAATCTCCATACTGCTTTCCATAATGGCTGCACCAACTTGCAGTCCCACCAGCAATATATGAGTGTACCTTTTTCCCCACATCCTCACCAACACTTATTGTTGTTTGTCTTCATAACAGCTGCCATTCTGACTGGAGTGAGATGAAATCTTAGAGTAGCTTTGATTTGCATATCTCTAATTGCTAGAGATCATGAACATTTTTTCATATTGATTGTATATCCTCTTCTGAGAAGTGTCTGTTCAGGTCCTTGGCCCATTTATTGATTGGGTTATTTGTTTTTTTGGTGCTTAGCTTTTTGAGTTCTTTATATACCCTAGAGATTAGTGCTCTATCTGATGTGTGAGGGATAAAAATTTGCTCCCAGGATGTAGACTCCCTGTTCACATCACAGATTCTTTTGCTGAGAAGAAACTTTTTAGTTTAAATCCATCCCATTTATTGATTCTTGGTTTTAATTGTTGTGCTATAGAAGTCTTATTAAGGAAGTTGGGGCCTAATCCCACATGATGAAGATTAGGGCTTACTTTTTCTTCTATTAGACGAGTCTCTGGTTTAATTCCTTGGTTCTTGATCCACTTTGAGTTGAGTTTTGTGCATAGTGAGAGACAGGAATTTAATTTCATTTTATTGCATCTGGATTTCCAGTTTTCCCAGCACCATTTGTTGAAGAGGCTGTCTTTTCTCCAGTGCATGTTTTTGGCACCTTTGTCTAATATAAGATAATTGTAATTTTGTGGGTTAGTCTCTTGATCCTCCATTCTGTACCATTGGTCTACCGGTCTGTTTTGGGGCCAATACCATGCTGTTTTTGTTACTATTGCTCTGTAGTATAGTTTAAGATCTGGTATAGTTATGCCACCTGCTTCACTCTTCCTGCTAAGGATTGCTTTAGCTATTCTGGGTCTCTTATTTTTCCAGATGAATTTCATGACTGCCTTTTCTATTTCTATGAGGAATGTCATTGGGATTTTGATTGGAATTACATTAAATTTGCATAGTGCTTTTGGTAGTTTGATCATTTTGATAATATTAATTCTGCCTATCCAAGAGCAAGGTAGATCTTTCCATCTTCTAAAATCTTCTTTGATTTCTTTCTTTAGCGTTCTGTCATTTTCATTGTACCTCTTTCATTGATTCCCAAGTATTTTATTTTATTGTTTGAGGTTATTGTAAATGGGGTAGTTTTCCTCATTTTCTTCTCAGAGGATTTTTTACTGATATAATGAAATGCCTTTGATTTATGAGTGTTGATTTTATATCTTGCTACTTAGCTGAATTCATTTACTAATTCTAGAAGATTTCTTGTGGAGCTTTTTGGGTCAGCAAATAGTACTAATTTAAGTTCTTCTTTTCCTATACATATACCTTTAATTTCTTTTGTCTGTCTAGTTGCTCTGGCCAGTGTTTCAAGAACTATGTTGAATAAGTGGTGAAAGAGGGCATCCCCGTCTTGTTCCAGTTTTTAGAGGAAATGCCTTTAATTTTTCTCCATTTAGAATGATGTTGGCCTGAGGCTTATTGTAGACAGCCTATGATGTTGAGATATATTCCTGTTATCCCTAGTTTTTCTAGTGTTTTGAATATGTAAAGGTGCTGTATTTTGTCAAATGCTCTTTCTGCATCTATTGAGATGATCATATGGTTCTTATCTTTGAGTATATTGATGTGATGAATTACATTTATTGATTTCCATATGTTGAACCAATTTTGCATCCCTGGGATGAATCCCACTTGTCTTGGTGCATGATCTTTTTGATATGTTTTTGTTTGATTTGCCAGAATTTTATTGAGAATTTTTGCATCTATGTTCATTAGAGATATTGGTCTAAAGTTTTCATTCTTTGATGAGTCTTTGCCTGGTTTTGGGATCAGAGTGATATTGGCCTCATAGAATGAATTTGGAAGTGTCCCCTCTTTTTCTATTTTATGGAATAATTTGAGGAGTATTGGTATTAGTTCTTCTTTAAAGGTCTTATAGAACTCAGCTGTGTATGCATCCAGTCCTGGGCTTTTCTTGGTTGGTAAGCTTCTGATGGTGTCTTCTATTTCATCACTTGATATTGGTCTGTTTAAATTGTGTATATCTTCCTGATTCAATATGGGCAAATCATATGACTTAAGAAATTTGTCGATGCCTCCAGTGTCTTCTATTTTATTGGAGTATAAGTTTTCCTAATAATTTCGAATTATCCTTTGTATTTCTTTTTTTGAAGGTTGGAGGGACTGGTTCTTTATTTCAAAAAGACACTTGTCAATATTCAGTATCAAAACAGTTGCACTATTGTTTCTCTTTCTCCCAACTGGCCCCAAAGATACCACAACAAAGGAGAATGTATTTTAAGCCAATAAGCTGAAGATGTACACCTAACAGACCTCACAGAAACCTCACCTAAAAGTGGGGATTGGGCTGGGAAAGAAATTTTGAAAGATCAGCATACTGCCAGCCCAGACTGCAGGACTTCCAGACACACTTTATGAAGGTGGTGTTTAATTTTTTTAGTTGTAAATGGACACAATATCTTTATTTTTATTCATTTATTTTTATGTGGTACTGAGGATAGAACCCAGGGCTTCACACATGTGAGGCAAGTGGTCTACCATTGAGCTACAACCCCAGCCCTGTGAAGGTGGTGTTTTTAAGGCTCATCTCATTTCCCCAAAGATCATCCCTTCAGGCCTCCTAAAAGGAAATTCATTACAGAAATCTGGCACTCAAATGTTGACAAAATGGTGATGTTTGCATTTCTATTTTTCACAAACCTGGAGAGGATAAATATGGTTTTGAAAAGCCAGAGGAGGGGCTGGGATTGTGGCTCAGTGGTAGAGTGCTCGCCTAGCATGTGCGATGCCCTGGGTTCAATCCTCAGCACCACATAAAAATAAATAAATAAAATAAAGGTATTGTGTCCAACTACAATCGAAAAATAAATATTAAAAAAAAGAAAAGCAGAGGAACGCTGGTTTCCTACCTATACTGGGGAAACCATGACATGATTAGTGTTATTTCTGTGCTGGCAGACCCTAGTGGACATTCACCTGCTAATGTCAATGCTGTGAAAGAATGGAAGGAAGACAGGGAGAATTTAAAAGAATGTTGCCTACTGTGTATATATATATGTATATATATATAAATATGTATATATATATATATGTATGTATATATATACATATATATATATGTATATATAAAAGCTCAAACACTGCTTTTGAGTGACATTTATTCAGCAGCTAGCAACTTCACTTATTGCAGGGTCTTCAACTGAGAAACATGGTAATGTTTTTCCTGCATGGTATCTACCTATTGCTGGAATTCTGTTGTAACAAGTTGGCGAAACACTGGTTGTAATTGGTCTGCAGAAAAACATGCCAGTTATCCATGCTGACAAGAGCCTAACAAATGCCAACTTACAGATGATTATGTATTTTGAATTCTAATGAACTGTTTTAACCTTCAGGAAGAATTGTAAAGACCTGTACATAGCACAACATGATCTGGTTGATATATACACTGTTAATTACATTAATAAATATACCTTGTACCAAATAATGCTTTCTTGTAGTAGAATAAAAATAGTGTGAACTCTAAAAGATTTTAGCAGGTTTTGTTTCCCTATTCATTTTTTTCTTATCATTTAAAAGACTCTTTAAAGTGTGTCAAATGAAAAACAATTAGGATTAAAAGTTTCCATTTAATTTCCTTTAAACCACCGAGGCTTCATTAAACCCTTTTCACTTACTAAACTTTTGTACCTTCTTCATTTTGACACTCCCTTTTGCTTTTATCTCTTCTATCTGCCAGAAATTTCTCAGATGATTTAGTTCAAACACTGAAATACTTAATAAGCGATTACTTTATTTAAAAATTTTTTTGTAGTTGTAGATGGACAGAATGGCTGTATTTTTTTTTAATTTTTATGTGGTGCTAAGGATCGAACCCAGTGCCTCACACATGCTAGGCAAGCGCTCTACCACTGAGCTATAGCCCCAGCCCTATTTACTTGTTTTTTAATGATGACTTCATTACTAGGTGCTTTGTCCTTTTTGTATTCTAGTTGTGCCCATCTCTTTGGATTGGATGTAGCAATAACATTTTCTGGCTATTAAGAGTTCTTGAACCTATTCATTACCCCCAAGAACTTAAAAAAAGTTGATTATAAATTCAACTTACTGAAATTTACTCACATAATACAAAATTCTGATTTGGTTTTATTTTTGCCCTTCAGTTGACTAATGTAAAATTTCTATAAGTAAAGCATGCACAACTAGAAGCTTTCTACTTCTTGGTTTGCTATATTTAAATTTTTTTTTTAGTTGAAGCAGACACAACATCTTTATTTTGATTATTTACTTTTTAAAATGTGGCACTGAGGATCAATCCCAGTGCTTCACACATGCTAGTCAAGCATTATACCACTGAGCTATACAACCCCAGCCCTTGGTTTGCTATTAATAATGCAATTTGCCCTCATACCCTTCTCCATAGTCCTTCATGTTTCTTTGTCTCTATTCTTAAATACTAGAGGTATTTCTCACCTACTGTACAAGGAAATTGCAATGTATAGTTTCATGTAATTTGATTTTTGAATTCTGTCACTTTATGTAGTGTGACTTCTTCCAAATATAATTTTTTTCTGATAAAAATGATGAGACCAAGTCTTTTGTTTTAATGTATACTGAAAAAATTATTAAATATTCCCAATTTTGTACTAGAAATGATTATGCAATTAATAGTTTAGAAAATAATTCTGAGTATTTTTTTGTTGGGGGGGTACTGAACCTAGGGGCACTTAACCACTTAGCCAAATTTCTAGTCTATTTTTATTTTTTATTTTGAGACAGGGTGTTACTAAATTGTTCAGGGCTTTGCTAAGTTACTGAGGCTAGCTTTGAACTTGTGATTCTCCTGCCTTAGTCTCCCAAGTGGCTTGGATTACAGGCATGCACCATGGTGCCTAGCAACAATTCTGAGTTTTATCAGAAATTTTACTGGCTTTAGAAGTAAATGGCTTTATGTGAGCATTTAATAATTTATCCTAATGAAAACTGCAGTGAAGAAGATATTAGATTATCTGTCCAATAAATTCATTATATACATATTATATACTCATGAATTCATGTGACTCTGCACAGACTAATCTTTACATTTATATTAGAGTTTTGTTCACTGATTGCACTTTTCCTTGTATTTTGATGTTCACTAAATTCACTTGTCTACTAATCAATTCTATCAGTTGGAAATATGATGTCATATGTTAAAAAACATTACAAGGATTGGGAGTGTAGCTCAATGGTAGAAAAGTTGCCTACTATGCATCAGGCCCTGGGTTTGGTTCCCAGCATCACACACACACAAAAAAAACCCTAAACCTATACATTTAACAAGTTTAAATGATAATCTGTGACAGTCATAAACACATATTAACTGTGATAAACTCTGCTCATTTAATAATAGTTGAGATTAAACACACAAACAAGTGAAAGAATTGATCTTATATTTCAACTTTTGAAGTCTATGTAGATAAAATATCTTTGTAATTTTCTAATCTGAAATGGCTAAACTCCCCACGAGCCTTTGTACACAATCATGAAGTAATAGTCTTCATCATATAATACTTGGGAATGCATTGGAATCTTTTTTGTCTAATACTTTGGAGTTAAAAATCTTGCTATGAAATGTATTAGAATGGAATTAAAATGATTGTAGATATTTTGGTAGAGTTTAGATCATGTTTTTCATAAAAGCTTTAACAGCTGTAAAAGAGAAATGCTGGCAGAAAATTTTCCAAGCTTGGAGAAAGATATAAATACCAAAGTACAGGAAGGTCAAATGTCTCCAATTGGATTCATTCCAAAGAAGAATACCCAATGTATATTATAATCCAATTGTCAAAAATCAAGGAAAAAGAGAGGATTCTGAAAGCATCAAGAGAAAAGAACAAGTGATTTATAGGGAAGTTCCGATACACTTAGCAGCAGAATTCTCAGCAGAAAGCTTTTGGAAAGAGTAGGATGATATATTCAAAGTACTAAAGAAAAACAAATTCAAATCAAGAATACCGTACCCATTAAAGCTGTCCTTCAAAAATGAAGGTGAGATAAAGACTTGTCCAGACAACCAAAAAACTAAATGAGTTTCTTACC
Source organism: Marmota marmota marmota (assembly GCF_001458135.2). Taxonomy (NCBI): domain Eukaryota; kingdom Metazoa; phylum Chordata; class Mammalia; order Rodentia; family Sciuridae; genus Marmota; species Marmota marmota. Next base: position 3,121,633 of record NW_026000338.1, read on the forward strand.
ATCAGACCTTTTCTACAAGAAATGTTTGAGGAGGCTCTTCCAGCTGAAACAAAGGGATGCCAGTGAATAACATGAAAATATCTGAAAATATAAAACTTACTTACAAAAATACACAGTCAAATGTAGAATACTGAAATACTATAATGGTAGTGTGTAAATAACTTGTATACCTAGTATACAGGTTAAATGATAAATTAAAAAAAAAAACAAGTACAATAGGGCTGGGGCTATAGCTCAGTGGTAGAGCGCCTACCTCGCATATGTGAGGCACTGGGTTTGATACTCAGCACCACATAAAAAATAATAAATAAAGATATTGTGTCCATCTATAACTAAAAAAAAATTTAAAAAAACAAGTACAATAATTTGTTAAGTTATATGCAATATGAAAAAGTATGAATTGTGATGTGAAAATTCAAAATGGGGGCTGGGAGTGAAGTTCAGTGGTAGAGCACATATTTAGCATATCCAAAGCTCTGGGTTAAATTATCAGCACCCTCCAAAATTCCAAAATGTGAGGTGAATAGAATAAAATTATGGAGTGTCACAAGCCATCCATGGGTTGAGTGTGGGTCACCGCACATCAAAACCTTGTGGATAGAAACATCTGGTGTCTGGCAATGACGACCAGTGGACATTTTCTCTGGTCAAGTGCCCAGGGACAGTGTGAATTTCCATCCATCTCTGTCTTGACCCACACAGCACCTGAGATGGGTGTGACCTGCCAAGATGTCAATCAACCTGTTGACTACAAGACATCACGAAGCCAGATTCCACTCTTGAAACCTTGTCCCTGCATTTGATGTACCCCCTTAAATAAACCATCTTTCATTTGTCTAGTTCCAGCATGTGGATTAGATCTATCAGGGGCTCTGCTTTTTGTAAATATATTTCTGACTATTTGTGTTTTGCTCTTCACTAATTATTTGAGACTTCAAGTTTTCAGGTGGCTTATACCCTCCTTGGGCAGGAAGAAGAACCTCACAATGAGAAGCTGGGCATTGCCCCTGTTAGTAGAGGTTTTTTAAGGTAATTAAAAAACCTCTCAAAATACAGTTAAAAATGTAATTTTTGGTAAGCCTCATGATAACCACGAATAAAAAACCCATAGTATACACAAAAAATAAAAAGTAAAGAATCAAAATCTACTACTAAAGAAAATCACATAGAGGATCACCCCTGATGACCAGAAGACAGACCCACACCAGAGCCCAGGCCCAGGCCGAGGATGGCCCCCACCAACCCTTGCAGGAGCCCAGGCCCGGGCCCTGGCCCAGGCCTACCACTGCTGAACTGCTGACGCACACCAGAGCCCAGGCTCAGGCCTACAATGGCCCCTGCAACCCATGCAGGAACCTAGGCCTAGGTAAGGCCCAGGACCACCCCCCTTCACCTGTGTGAGAGCCCAGGCCCAGGACCACCCCCATGCAGAGCAAAGGACCACACTGGGGCTCCCCATTTACCAACATGTTGATCCAGAAGCTTGCCTCCATCTTGGGACACTGCAGTCATCACTATAGCCCTGCCCATATAGTAGCTTCTACCTTGGGACAACAGACAGGGCCTGGAGGTAACTGCATCTCCCAACAGGAAGCCCAAAGCCATGGTAAGGTCCACCCTTTCAGTCCCATCTCTGAAAGTGGTTGCATCCATCTTGGGACAACCCCCACTGCTATTTTGAGTTACCCCCACTATAGCCACCAACAACTTTAGTTGCAGTAGCATCCATCTTGGGACACTGGCACAACACTAAGGGAAGGTACAGGTAATTTGCAGGTACACTACAAGATTACAGGGTAGAAACTGTAATACTTCAGATCTACACTGCAAGAAAGGAAGACATAGACAATATGAAAAACACAAGGGAATAAAGTGCTCCAAACAAACCAAGATACTACAATAATGGAATCCATTGACAGTACAGTTGATAAAATGTCAGAAGGTACATAATTAAAATGATCTGTAAATTAAAGAATGACATAAGAGAGCAAATACAGGCAAAAATTGATCACTCTAACAAAGCGATATAGGAGCAAATACAGATAGCAAAAGATTACTTCAAGAAAGAGAGAGAGATTCTGAAAAAAAAATGAGAAATCCTAGAAATGAAGGAAACAATAAACCAAATAAAAAACTCAATAGAAAGCATCACCAACAGATTAGATCACTTGGAAGACAACATCAGATAATAATTGAAGACAAAATATAGAATCTTGAAAATAAAGTTGAGCACATGTAAAGATGGTAAGAAACCATGAACAGATTCAAGAATTATGGGATAGCATCAAAAGACCAAATCTAAGATTTATTGGGATAGAGGAAGGCCACTAGAGATTCAAACCAAAGAAATGCACAATCTTGTCAATGAAATAATACCAGAAAATTTCCCAAATGTGAAGAATGAATTTGAAAATCAAATACAAGAGGCTTACTGGACACCAAATGTACAAAATTATAACAGATCTACACCAAGGCACATTATAATGAAAATGCCTAGCATAAGGATAGAATCTTAAAGGCTGCAAGAGAGAGGAATCAGATCACATATAGGGGCAGAACAATTCAGATCTCGGCAGATTTTTCAACCCAGACCCTCAAAGCCAGGAGATGCTGGATCAACATATACCAAGCCCTGAAGCAAAATGGATGCCAAACAAGAATCTTATATTCAACAAAATTAAGCTTTAGATTTGATGACAAAATAAAAACATTTTATGATAAACAAAAGTTAAGAATTTACAGCAAGAAAGCCTGAACTACAGAACATTCTCAGCAAAATATTCCAAGAGGAGGAAATGAAAAACAACTATGAAAATCAGCAAAGGGAGTAACTACACTAAAGGAAAGGCCAATCAAAGGAGAAACTAAGTCAAATTAGAAACAAAAAATACCCCCAAATGTCCAGGAATACAAATCATATTTCTATAATAACCCTGAATGTGAATGGCCTACACTCATCAATTAAAAGACATAGACTGACAGAATGGATTTAAAAAAGACCCAACAATATTCTGCCTTCAAGAGACTCATCTCACAGGAAAAGACATCCACAGACTAAAGGTGAAAAGTGGGAAAAAAGTCCCACTCACATGGACTGCATAAATAAGCAGGGGTTTCCATTGTCCTATAAGATAAAGAGGACTTCAAACCAAAGCTAGTGAAAAGGGATAAAGAAGGACATTTACCACTTAATGGATTCAAACATCAACAAGACATAAGAATCATAAATATCTGTGCCCCAAACAATGGGGCATCTATGTATATCAAACAAAACCTTCTTAACTACGAGAATCAAATAGACCACAAAACAATAATACTGAGTGACTTTAACACACCTCTCTCACCACTAGATAGATCTTCCAAACAAAAACTAAACAAACTATAGAACTCAATAAAACAATCAATAATTTAGACTAAAAGACATACATAGAATATTCCATCCATCAATGAGTGAATACACTTTCTTCTCAGCAGCACATGGATCTTTCTCCAAAATAGACCATATATTATGACACAAGGCAACTCTTAGCCAATACAAGAAAAATAGAGATACTACCCTGCATTCTACCAGACCATAATGGAATGAAATTAGAAATCAATGATAAAATAAAAAAATAGAAGCTACTCCAACACCTGGAGACTAATCAATATGCTATTGAATGATGCATGGATCATAGAAGACATCAGGAAGGAGATAAAAAGAATTCTTAGAGGTAAATGAGAACTCCAATAAAACTTATCAAAATCTCTGGGACACTAAGAAGGCAGTGCTAAAAGGAAAGTTCATTGCATTGAGCTCATTCATTAAAAGAAGAAAAAGTCAACAAATAAATGACCTGTCATTACATCTCAATTCCCTAGAAAAAGAACAAACCAACACCAAAAGTAGTAGAAGACAGGAAATAATTAAAATCAGGGTGGAAATTAATGAAACTGAAACAAAAGAAAAAATTGGAAACATTGACAAAACAAAAAGCTGGTTCTTTGAAAAAATAAATAAAATTGACAAACCTTTTGCCATCCTAAGGAAAAGGAGAGAGAAAACTCAAATTACTAAAATTTGTGATGAAAAAGGAAATATCATGAAAGACACTGTTGAAATACAGAAGACAATTATAAACTATTTTGAAAATTTATACTCCAGTAAAATAGAAAACCTTAAAGACACCTACAAATTTCTTGAGGCATAATGATTAACCCAAACTGAGTCAAGAGGACATACAGAATTTAAACAGATCAATTTCAAGCAAGAAAATAGAAGACACCACCAAAAGCCTACCATCAAAGAAAAGCGCAGGACCAGAGAGATTCACAGCTGAGTTCTACAAGATCTACAAAGAAGAATTAATACCAATACTCCTCAAATTATTCCATGAAATAGAAAAGGGGGAACCCTTTCAAACTTATTCTATGAAGCTAGTATCAACCTGATTCCAAAACCAGGCAGAGATACATAAAGGAAAGAAAATTTCAGACCAATCTCCCTGATGAATATAGATAAAAATATTCTCAATAAAATTCTGACAAATTGCATACAAAAACATATTAAAAAAATAGTGCACCATGATCAAGTGGGTTCATTCCACGGATGCAAGTTTGGTTCAACATATGGAAATCAACAAATGTAATTCATCACATCAATAAACTTAAAGATTAAGAATCATATGATTATATCAATTGATGCAGAGAAAGCATTTGACAAGATACAACACCCTTTAATGTTCAAAATACTAGAAAAAGCCAGGTGTGGTGGCACATGCCTGGAATCCTAGTGGCTCCAGAGGCTGAGACAAGAGGATTGTGAGTTCAAAGACAGCTTCAGCAATGGTGAGGCACTAAGCAACTCAACGAGATCCTGTCTCTAAATAAAATACAAAATAGGTCTGGGTATATGGCTCAGTGATCAAGTGCCCCTGAGTTCAATCCCTGGTACCCACCCACCACCTTCCCCCCAAAAAACACTAGAAAATTTAGAGGTAGTAGGAACATACGTCAACATTGTAAAAGCTATGTTAAACCCAAGGCCAACATAATTCTAAATGGAGAAAAATTGGAAGCATTCCCTCTAAAAGCAGGGATGCCCTCTTTCACCACTTCTATTCAACACAGTTCTTGAAACTTTAGCCAGAGCAATTAGACAGACTAAAGAAATAAAAGGGATACAAACAGGAAAAGAACAACTCAAACTATCATTATTTTCTGATGACATGATTAAATACTTAGAGGATCCAAAAAAAACTCTACTAGAAAACGTCTAGAATTAATAAATTAATTTAGCAAAGTAGCAGGATATAAAATCAATACCCATAAATCATAATGTGCATTTCTACACATTAGTGATGAATCCTCTAAAAGAGAAATTAGGAAAACTACCCCATTCACAATAACCTCAAAAAAAAAAAATACTTGGGAATCAATTTAACAGGAGAGGTGAAAGACCTCTACAATGAAAACTACAGAACACTAAAGAAAGAAATTAAAGAAGACCTTAGAAGATGGAAAGATCTCCCATGCTCTTGGATAGGCCATACTAACCAAAAAAACTACACAGATTCAATGTGATTCCAATTAAAATCACAATGTCATTCCTTATAGAAATAGAAAAAGTAATCATGAAGTTAATTTGGAAAAATAAGAGACCCAGAATAGCCAAAGCAATCCTTAGCAAAAAGAGTGAAGCAGGTGGCATCACAATACCAGACCTTAAGCTATACTTCAAAGCCGTGGTAACAAAAAAGGCATGGTATTGGCACCAAAATAAACATGTAGACTAATGGTACAGAATAGAAGACACAGAGACAAACTCACATAAATACAGTTATCTCATTCTAGACAAAGGCACCAAAAACATACATTGGAGAAAAGATAGCCTCTTTAACAAATGGTGCTGGGAAAACTGGAAATCCATATGCATCAAAATGAAACTAAACCTTATCTCTCACCATGCACAAAACTCAAAGTGGATCAAGGACCTAGGAATTAGATCAGAGACCCTACGCCTAGTAGAGACAAAAGTAGGCCCAAATCTTTATCATGTTGGGTTAGGTCCTAAATTCATTAAGAAGACTCCTAAAGCTCAAGAAATAAAATCAAGAATCAATAAATGGGGTGGATTCAAACTATAAAGCTTCTTCTCAGCAAAAGAAACAATCAATGAGATGAACTGAGAGCCTACAGAATGGGAGCAAAATTTTACCACGCACAGGTCAGATACAGCACTAATCTCCAGGATATATAAAGAACTCAAAAAAGTTAACACCAAAAAAACCCAACCAAACAAACAAATAACCCAATCAATAAATGGACTAAGGAGCTGAACAGACACTTCTTAGAAGATATACAATTGATCAACAAATGTATGAAAATTAATGTAATAATTAGAGAAATGCAAATCAAAACCACTCAAAGATTTCATCTCACACCAGTCAGAATGGCAGTTATCAAGAATATAAACAACAATAAGGGTTAGAGAGGATGTGGGGGAGAAGGCACACTCATACATTGCTGGTGGATTACAAATTTGTGCAACCAATCAGGTAGCAATATGGACATTCCTGGGAAAACTTGAAGTGGAACTACCATTTGACCCAGCTATCCCACTCCTTGGTCTATACCCAAAGAACTTAAAATCAGCATACTATAGTAATGCAGCCACATCAATGTGTATAGCAGCTCAATTCACAATAGATAAACTCTGGAACCAATATAGATGCTCTTCAATAGTTGAATGGATAAAGAAACTGTGGTATATATACATGATGGGCTATTATTCTGCATTAAAAGAGAATAAAATCATAGCATTTTCAGGTAAATGGATGGAGTTGAAGAATATCATGCTAAGCACAGTAATCCAGTCCCAAAAAACCATAGGCCGAATGTTCTCTCTGATAAGTGGAAACTGATCCCTAATGGGGGTGGGCATGGGAAAAATGGAGGAACTTTGACTGGGGAAAGGGGAGGAAGGGGACTAGAGGGGGGATTGGGGAAGGAAAGATGGTGAAATGAGATGGACATCATTACCCTAGGTACATGTATGACTATACATGTGGTATGATACTACATCATGTACAACCAGAGAAATGAAAAGTTGTGTTGCTATTTTGTACAATGAACTAAAATGCATTCTATTGTCATAAATATACATAATTAGAATAAATTAATTAATGTAAAAAATAAAATCACATTAACACAAAAGAGCACAATAAGAGAATAAGGAAGGAACAGTGATCTGTAAAACAAATAGAGAGCAATTAACAACATGGTGCAAATAAGTCCTTACCTATGAATAGTTACCTTGAATATAAATGGATTAAACTCTCCAATCAAAAGACATAAAGTAGCTGAATGGATATAAACAAAGATCTGACTATATACTCCCTTCAAGAGACATTTGTTTTAAGGACACACAGACTGAAGGTGGAAAAATATACCACTTGCAAATGCAAACTAAAAAAAATATCTGAGTAACTGTACTCAGATAAAATAGACTCTAAATCAAAAGATATAAAATGAGAAAAAAGGTCATTATATAATAAAGGGATCAATTCAGCAAGTGAATACAATTTTAAATATATATGCACCCAACAATGTAGCATCTAAATATAAAAAGCTAATATTAAAAGATATAAAGAGAAAGTTAAGCTGCAATAAATTAATAGTAGGAGAATTTAATACTCAATATTCAATAATGGGTAGATCATTCAGACAGAAAACCAATAAGGAAATATCAGAGCTAAAAGTATACTCTATACTGAACAAACCTATATATTTGCATAACATTTCATCCAAAAACTGCTGAGAACACATTTTTTTCTTAAGTATACTTGGAACATTCTCTTGAATAAATCATATGTTAGGTCATAAGACAAGTCTTAATAAAGAAGAAATTTCTTCTTAAGAAGAAATTGGAATCATATCAAGTATCCTTTCTTACCACAATGTAGGAAAGTGGAAATAAATAACAAGAGGAAAGTTGGGAGATTTACAAATACATGGAAATTAAACCACAAACCTCTGAATAACCAATATGTAAATGAACAAATTAGAAAGAAAATTAAAAAATTTCTTGAGACAAAAATGGAAATAGAACATACCAAATCTTAGGTGGTATGGCAAAATAAGTTCTAAGAGGGAAATTTGTAGCAGTTAAATGTCCACATCAAAATAGAATATATTTCAAATATCCAACTTAATATTACATCTCAATAAAACAGAAAAACTAGAAAGTACTCAGCTCAAACTTAGTGGAATGAAGGAAATAATAAATATCAGATCAGAACTACATGAAATATAGACTAGAAAAATATTAGAAAATGTCAAGATAAGAAAGAGTTAGGTTTTTTTAATGTTTATTTTTTAGTTGTAGTTGGACATAATACCTTTATTTATTTATTTTTATTGATGCTGAGGATCAAACCCAGGCCTCACATGTGCTAGGCGAGCGCTCTAGCATTGAGCCACAACCCCAGCCCCAAGAGTTAGGTGTTTGAAAAGATCAACAATATAAACTTTTAAGTAGTATAAGAAAAAGAGAGAAGACTCAAATAAAAGAGATAAAAAGGAGACACTATAACATACCACAGAAATATAGGGATTCATAAGAGATTATTATAATCAATTATACACCAACTAATTGTGTGATCTAGAAGAAATGGATGACATCATTGATGTATACAACCTGCCAAGATCAAATCATAAAGAATTAGAGAGTCTGAACAGACCAATAGTGTTACAGTAAAGAGATTTAATTACTATTAAAAAGTCTTCAGATAAAGAAAATCCCAGGACTTGATAACTTCACTGATGAATTCTAACATTTAACGAATTATTACCAGTCCTTGTCAATATATAAAAAAACTGAAAAGAAGGAAATACTTCCAAACTCTTTTAATAAGGTCAACATTATCCTGATACTAAAACCAGACATATCCCAAAAGAAAGCTTCAGGCTAATATTCCTGATGAGTACAGGAGTGAGAAAATTAATACCATATAAAATAGCATAAGGGAAAATGAAACTAGCAGGGACACAGAAAAGCACAATATGTTGTTATAAATGTGTAAAACCTAAGAAACATGACAATGGTAAATATGTGTTTATCCAGCAATGGAATTTCAAATACATGAAGCCAAAATTGATAAAACTGGAAGAAAGAAATCCACAATTATGATTGGAAATTTAAAAACTCCTCTATCAACAACTTACACAAAATCAGCAAGGTTTAGAAGAACTAGACTATACCACTGATCAGCAGGATCTAACACACATTTATAAAAGCATTCCACCTACCAACAGAAAAAAATCTTTCAAGCACACATAAAACCTTTATCAAAATAGACCATATGTTGGTTCACAGAACAAGTTTCAACAAATTCAAAAGAACTGAAATTATACAGCATACATTCTGATAATATATTCAAACAAAAATCAATAACATAAAGATGAAGAAAATTTCTTGATGAATTCAATACACATTCATTATAAAGTAGCTCAGCTCATTAATATTATAGGATAATCCCCTCAACTTGATGAAGAACATTTACAAATACCCTACATGTACTATCACACTGTTATGGTTTGAAAATGTGGAATCCCCCAAAAGCTCATATTTGAGACAATGCAAAAATGTTCAGAGCTGAAATGATTAGATTATGAGAGGTGTAACCTAATCAGTGGATTAATAATTTGAATGGATCACTGGATGGTGACTAGAGGCAGGTAGGATATGGCTGGAGGAAGTATGTCATGGCTGGGGGTGGGGGTATGTGTTTGGGATTTATATTTTGGGTCTGGTTAGTGGAGTTCTCATGTTTCACGTTCTGAGCTGCTATCCTTTGCCATGCTCTTCCGCTCTAATGTTCTGCCTCATCTTGGGCCTGGAACAATGAAGTCAGCTGATCATGGACTGAATCTCTAAAACCATGAGCCCAAAATAAGTTTTTCCTCTCCTAAGTTTTTCTTGTCAGGTTTTTTGGTCACAGCAATGCAAACCTGACTAAAATACATACTAAATGATGAAAGACCAAATCCTTTTGGTCTTAAGATCAGGAGAAAGAAAAGGATATCATCTCTACTGATTTTTTTAAAGAGAGAGAGAGAGAGAGAGAGAGAGAGAGAGAGAGAGAGAGATTTTTTTAATATTTATTTTTTAGTTTTCGGCGGACACAACATCTTTGTTTGTATGTGGTGCTGAGGATCGAACCTGGGCCACACGCATGCCAGGCAAGTGCGCTACTGCTTGAGCCACATCCCCAGCCCAATCTCTACTGATTTTATTCAATATTTTGCTGGAAGTGCCCTCTAGTAAGGTAACAACAAAATAAAGAAAATAAAATGAAGGCATATATATTTGAAAAAGAAGAAGTAAATCTCTCTATATTTGAAGATGACATCTATGTAAAAGTTTCAAGTAATCTAAAAAACATCCTTAGAAATGACAAATGAGTTCATTGATGTTGCAGGATAAAATATCACCTCACAAAAATTATCAATATGATTAAAATTAATTGTATTTCAATACATGAAAAACAAATACATGGAAGTCAAAATTTAAAACAATATAATTTTTAAATATCTTGAAAAAACACTTAAGTTTATATGTAATAACAGATGTATAGGATCTCTATAAAATTTAAAAATTCTGATGAAAGTTATAAAATGATTAAATAAATGAAGACATACTTGTTTATATACTGGAAGAATCAAAATTGTAAAGATGTAATTATATCAGAATAATCTATAATTTAATAAAATTACTATCAAAGCTCCAGAGAATATCTTGTAGAAATACATTAGTATATTCCAAACTTTATACAGAAATTTAGCAGCCCTAGGATAGCTTAAACATTTTTTAAGAAGAAAAAAGTTGGAGGAATCATTTTACCTCCTGTAAGGCTTACTGTATTCCTACTTTAATTAAAATATCATGTAGAACTGACACATGGATAATTACATAGGTTAATGTAATACAAAAAAATCCCCCAAATATTCATAAAGATACACCTCCTATGGTTTGAAGCTTGGTGTCACCAATATATGCCTGTTTTGCCTATTGTGCAGTATGCTTATCACTAAAATGATGAATTTTATAAAAGAGAAAGGGTTTATTCATGAGGCAGTCAAATGAGAAGATGTGAGAGCAAGTTTCAAGTACACTTCCTAAGGATAGGTTTTGGAGATATGGGATAAAGTAAAAGGGTAGTCTCATACGTGGGGAAAGGTGATTGGAGGAAAGGAAAAATGAAGTAATTGGTTGTCTGTTGCATGCTTATAGTTCTTCATATGACACATATTTTTTTAAATGGCAATATCTGCATAATCTGAGGACAGAGTTTTCAGTCCTTTGATATCAAAAAGTTACCCATCAGACACTTGTGCAGGGCCACATAAAGGGTCAGTGGTTTGAACTAGTTTGAGATAGGCAAAAGTAGTCTCCAAATTACTGAAAAACAACTTAGGCAAATATTAGCATCATGACCCATATGTCAGAGTTGTTATCTAAAGCAAAGCTAGCAGGAGACTAAAAACATATCACTTAGTGACATGACCTCTCAAGTCAACTGAAAGAAAGTTCAGCAAGGTAAGTTTATGGGGTTTGTTCAGCTTTTCCCTTAGTCTCAGTGGTATTCTATCCATTTGTGTTGAAAACCTAACCCCTAGTGCAAAGCTATTAAGAAGTGGGGTCTTTGGGAGATAATTAAGTCATCAGCATTCCACTCAAAATATGGGATTAGTATCTTTATAAAGGGGGTCAAGTTTGAATGGAGATATCTCATGCTCTTTATTATTTTTCCATGTGAGAACACAACTCTTTGGGCCCTTCCATCTCTTCTTCCATGGGAAGACACGTGGATAGTGCTGTCTCTGAGGAACAGGACTTCACTAGACAATGAACCTACCAGCAACTTGATCTTGGACTTCCCATCATTGAGAACTGTGAGAAATAAATTTTTACTGTTTACGGATTACCCAGTAAATGATATTTTGTTATAGAATTCCAAAGAGACTTTTAGAAATTGTTACCACAGAAGATGGGTGTTGCTATAACAAATATGTAAAAATATGGAAGCAGCTTTCAAAATGACTAATGGGTAGAAGAAGCTGGAATAGTTTTGAAGTGAATGCTGGAAAAAAGCCTGAATTGCTATGAATGGAGAATTAAGAACAATTCTTGTGAGGGTTTGGGAGAGGAGAATTGTAAAGAAAACTTGTCTTACAGAATACCTAAGTAGTTATGAACAAAAATTTGGTAGATGTATGTACAGTAAAGGCATTTTGAAATGACATTAGACAGAAATGAAAAGGAATATCTTAGAAACTGGAGGACTGGCCTTCCTTGTTACAAAGCAGCAAAGAACTTGGCTGAGTTGTATCCATGTTAGCTGAGTTGTATCCATGTTTCCATTATGGCAACAAATTGCATGTTATAATAAACTTACAAAGAGAAAAGGTTTATTATGGCTCACTGCTTTGGTAGTTCCAGTCTGTTGAATTGGGCCCAGTTGCTTTTGGGACTGTGGCATGGCATCACATTATGCCTGGGAATGTGTGGTAGAGCAAAGTTGTTCACCTCATAGCTGGTGAGCAAAAAAAGAAAAAAGAGGAAGGGGCTGGTATCCCACTATCCCCTTGAAAGACAAGCTCCAATGATGTTAGACCTCACTTTTTTGAACCCAGAGATTGAACCCAGGGTGCTTAACCACTGAGCCCTGGCCTTTTTAAATTTTATTTAAAGACAGGATCTCACCAAGTTGATACGGGCCTCACTAAGTTGCTGAGGCTGGCTTTGAACTCAAAGTCCTTCTGTTTCAGCCTCCTGAGCTGATGGGATTACAGGCATGCTCCATTGCACTCAGTTTAGACTCTACTTCTTAAATTACGCTCCACCAACTCCCAATAGCACTGTGGGCTGAGGGCTAAGTCTTTAAAACATGGGTCTTGGGTGGCATTCCAGATATAAACTATGGTAGTGTCCATCTGAGTCCTACTGCTTTGTAGAAGACAAGATTTAAGAGTGATGATCTAAGATATTTAGCAGAACAAATACCTAAGGAAAGCACACAAGGTGCTGCATGGCTTCTCTTAACTGCTTATAGTAAAATATGAAAAAAATATTTTGGATAAAAGTTACAATCAAAAGGGAAACAGAATGTAAAGATATGGAAAATACTTAGCCTGACTATGTAAAGAATTTTTAAAAAGTGTTTAGGAGGGAAAACCTAGGGTGTGGCCAAGTGACCTTTTAATAAGAATATTAAAAAGAATAGAAGGAAGAGAGATGCTACACAAGACAATGGAAAAAGGACCACAAAGGCATTTTGGAGATCTTTTGTTGTTGCCTTGACCAACACAGGCCCAGAGTACAGAGTCCTGAGGGCAGAATGATTCAAAGAGAGAGGCCCAGAGCACTGGAGGAGTTCAAGGTTATTATGTGACCTTTTTACTCACTGCTCAGTGTTGCCTCATGTCTCTGTTACCCACATTCTGTGGTGGTGCTCTTTGGCTACCATAGCTGTAGTTCAAGTAGGCCCAGGTAGTTTCAGCTATTACACAAGAGGGCCCAAGCCATAGACCTTCATGGCATTCACATTCTGCTAACTCTGCAGGCACACAGAGTACATGAGCCATGGAGGCATAGCTACCTTCACTGAGATTTCAAAGGATGCCTTAGAAACTTCTGGGGCCCAGACAGAGAATGCTGTAGAGGTGGGGTTACTCCAGAAATCCCCTACAAGGTCAATTCCTAGAGGAGACACTGGATCATTATCCCCAGAAAGAGATCACACAAAGGCAATGCCTAGGGGAGTTGTTGTATCCCAGAACTCTACAACCACCTATGTGCAACTGCAGCCTGAGAAAGTTATAGGCATGAGACTCCCACCTGGGAGAGCTTTGGTGTGGGCTCTTCCCAGCAAAACTGTGGAGGTGAAAACCCTTGAAGCTTTAAAGATGTAACCCCCACCCCAGTGTGTTCAGAAGGTGGGAAACAGAAACAAAGATTATTCAAGACTTAAGACTTATTTTGCACTGTTGAGTTTTGGACTTGTTAGGGACCTGTTCCTTTATTCTTTCTTTTGTTTCTTTTTTATAATGGGGATGTTTATCCAATACCTGTAACACTGTTGGAAGTATTTTGGAATATTTTGGAAGTATATAATTTATTTGATTTCACAGGTTCTCAGCTGAAGAATTTGTCTCAGGACAAACTGGACCTTAAGTTTCATCTCTGACTTTTATATTTAGATATGATTTTGGACTTAGACGTTAAAGTTGATGCTTAAACAAGTTAAGGTATTTTTGGAGCTATTGGGATAGAATGAATGTATTTTCGATGTGTGAAGGACATGAATTTTAGGGAGTCAAGGGTGGAATGCTATGGTTTGAATGATAGTGTCCCTTCAACATTAATATTAAGACGTAATCCCCAATGTAACAGTATTAAGAAGTGTGGCCTTGGGCTGGAGTTGTGGCTCAGTGGTAAAGCACTTGCTTCACATGTGTGAAACACTGGGTTCGATTCTCAGCACCACATATAAAAACTGAATAAAATAAAGGTTCATTAACAACTAAAAAGATATTTAAAAAAAAAGAAGTGTGGCCTTTGGGAAGTAATTAAGGCATAAGGGCTCTGACCTAAAAAAATGGAATTAACACCTTTTAATAGGGGCTGAGATTGAAGCAGATACTCTCTTCACTCTTCTGCCATGTGAGGACACAGCATTGACTCTCTTTTTGTTATCTGAAATGTCTCTGAAAGGCCATGTGCTAAAGGTATGATTGCCAGCCTTTGGTGCTATTGGGAATTGGTGCAATCTTTAAGAGATGGAGCCTAGTTGGAGGAAGTAGGCCAGTGAGGGTTGTACCTTTGAAGGGTATATTTTGTCTCCAGTGACTTCCTCTCTCTCATTCTCTCTCTCTCTGCTTCCTTAATACCACGAGGGGAGCATCTCTGCTCTGCCATGTACTCCTCATGAAAATGATAGGGCCAAGTAATCATGGACTGAAATCTCTGAAACCTTGAGCCAAAATAAATCTTTCCTCTTTCAAGTTGACTTTCACAGATATTTTGTCACAGCAATAGAAAGCTGACCAACACATCTCCCTTCTGCCATGTGAAGACACCTAGGCAGTGCCTTCTATGAGCAAAGGGCCTTCACCAGACATTGAACTTACCAGCACTTTTACCTTGGACTTCCCAGACTCCAGAACTGTGAGAAATAAATTTTTGTTCTTTATAAATTGCACAGTTTATGGTATTTCATTATAATAGCACAAATTAACTAAGACAAAATGATTTTTAAATCTTGAAATAATTATGCTTTCATGGGAAGTGGAAAATATCCTAATAGAAAAGTTTTATATAAACTTTGCCCAGCTTCCTTCAATGATAGCTCTTGCCTAACTACAGTACAATATCAAAGCCACCAATTGATATTGGCAAACTCCACAATTTATTTAGGTACCATCAGTTTTAAATGCACTCGTTTGTTTCTGTGTTATGTATGTATTTCTATGAATTTTATCACATATGTAGATTATTATAACTATATGATAAGATACAGAACTGTTCATAGTGCACTACTTATTTCCCTCATTACCATCCCTTTCCTAAACCACTATTTTCTCCATCTCTAAAGTTTTTCAAGAAAATTATATAAATGGAATCATACAGTTTGTAATCATTTGAGAATTTTTTTTCCACATAGTGTGGGGACAAGTGCATGGAGTACTGCATACATGGCATATGTTAGGGGTGCCCAAGTGGCAGATGACTCCCCTTGTGCTAGGTGTATTAGTGGCAAACTGCTCAACATGTAGACACAGCCCTGGGCATAAGACTACATGTTATATTCACAGCACTGTTCCATGGCTCACTCCTTGATTGGTTGACACAAGGACAGTTGGCAAGAAATTGTATTAATGACTATGTATAATCTGCTTAGCTACTGCCCGAGTATATATAGATGGTAACTATGCAATAAAATTAGACCTGCTTCCACCTTGGTCTCTGGAGGTCTTGATTTGCAACTCTGCAGCCACACTCTCCTCTATGCTGTTCTGTGGACCTTCTTGATGGACAAGAGAGAGCCCTTGCAGCAGCACCTGAACAGGGACTTGAGGTAAGCTTATAAGACAGAGTGTGGCCCCTCACAGAGTGTGAGGAAGGGAAAGATGGGGAACCTACATAGTTCCACCAAAGACTTGCAGTTGCAATTACTACGTACTTTTCTGGAAACTAGAGGTTTAACCCTGAATAAGAGAGAAGCACACAAATTTTGGAACCTAGTGGCAGACAGTAGCCCATGGATCAGTACTTCTGATGTTTTTGATCCTACTGTATGGGTCAAGATAATGGCAAACATGTGGTAAACTGAAGTGAGACAGGGGTATACTGAACCCCTACACCTTTTCCCTATTGTGACTACCATTCAAAAAGCTTAGGGGGGCCCATGACAGACCCTTGTCAGGGGACTAGACAATTGAAGAAAAACAAGTGGAGGAAATCCAGGGTGAAAATCTACTTCAATGTAAGCAAATGTAACAGGTGCAGGAGGGAGAAAAATAGGAAACGGTACCACTAGCTAGTATGGTACAGGAAGAGGTGACCACAAATGGTGCAAATGCACCTTCTACTGACTGGCAAAGATTATATCCTCCCCTAAGTCAATGGCAACTGCCTCCTTATGAGGCAATGCCAAAGCCAGCAAGGGACTATGACAGCTTAGAAATAACCAGGTTGCCAGACAGGCCCAAGCCATGGTCTCCCAGAAACCCATTCCAAGAGGCCAAAGATCCTTTTGAAGATCTAAGATAAGAGATGAAAGTTGGTATAAGGGAATATAAGCCTTCCCAGTCAACCTGACCCCCATGCCACAGTGCCCAGATGCTTGGTATCTACATGCTGAAAGAGTTAAAGAAGGCAGTAAAAGAGGATGGGCCTCAGGGGCCATTTGTAGAGCAAATGCTTGAATCAGTCTTGAACTTAATTGCCCTCAAGACTGGAAAGACCTAGCCAGAGCAGCTCTTGAGCCTGCAACATTCTTGAAGTGGAAGGCATTTTTCTATGATGAATGTGAATAGCAGGGGAATTGCAACCACACTGCAAATGTTAACCTCCCAACTGAGTGCTTGCAGGGAGAGGGAATCTAGTTTCCCTGTGGTACAAGTTATAGGTCCGCCAAATTATTTCGATCAGGTGCAACTCTGTGCTTTGAGAGCCTGGAGGAAATTGCCAGCTGGGGGAGGTACAGTTTCTAAACAGGGTCTAAGGCAGAAAGCCACTGATGACTTGCTGCAGTTTATTGATAGAGTAAACAAGGCAGTGAAAAGGGAAATGTTTCATGTAGGAGCTAGGGAAGCCCTAGCCAAGGAATTAATCTGGCAAGGATTAAACAAGGAGCATAGGGCTGCCATTGTGCACAGGCACAATGGCACCCTAGATGACTAAACTTTGGCCACCCAGGATATAGGAATACAAGAAGCTCAAGCCTCTCTGCTGGCCTCAGCCATGGCAACTGCATAAAAGCAGGACTAAAGAGGCTTTCAAACAGCTAGTAAGAGACTTCAAAAAATGTGCACCCTTTGTTTCCATTGGCCCTTTACAATCTGCTGGAGTGAATCCCTAAGGGTTAAAATATAATGCTTTATGGCAAATGGATGTCACTTATTATGTACTACCGCAGTCTGGCTGGGCACAATCAGGAGCCACTTGTCAAAAGAAACTAACTTTATTTTTAGAACCACACACGCCAAACAAAACAGCCTCTCAGGAAAAACCCTCAGAGCCTCAACTGCCACCACCGGCTTTCCACAAGCCTCTCTCTCCCACACAAGCTTCTCCCCACCTCCCACAATCCTCCTGCTCTTGAGGCCGATTGGCTGGGTCACGTGGGCGGAGCCAAAAAAGTCCCCCAATGAGCAGCTCCGTGGTCTGAAAGGGCAGGGAAACAGCCCAATGAGCATCACCGCAGAGGAGCCAATCAGCTAGATGTTGCTGGGGCCGCTGTGAGCCAATCATCAGCCGGCAGCTGGAAGTTTGCTGGCAGCTGGAAGTTTGCTGGGGCCCCTTCGGCTGTGGCTCTCAACAATGTACCTTTTGGAAATTTAAAATATAATCATGTAGTCACTGATACCTATCCAGGTTGTATAATGGCCACAGCCTCCACAGGAGAAACCACAAAAAGGTCATCTCCCATCTATTTAAATATTTTGGAATTATGGATGTTCCCATGTCTATCAAAACTGACAATGGGCCAGCCTATACTAGCAAGACATTTCAAGCAGTTTTCAATGATTGGGATATACAGCACTTAACTGGGATCCCCTATACTCAAGGCATCATAGAAAGAAAACACAAGTAATTACAGACCATGCTACAAAAATAGAGGGGGGGGGACTATACCAAGTCCCCTCGCAATGCCTTGAACAAAACTTTATTGACTTTAAATTTTCTTTCAATTTCAAAATTTTCTACAGAAATAGCAGCCCATAAGCATTGGGGCCCCCTCAGGGGCCTCCCATCTACCTATGGTCTCATGGAAGGATCCCTTAACAAATGCATGGGATAGTCTAGGGCCCCTCCTAATACTGGGTTGAGGGTTTGCATATGTTAACAGGAGCCTCACCCCATCTGGATGCTTGCCAGAAAGTCAAGCCATGGACCCCCAGAACCATCAACCAAGAAGATGAAGGAACTAACCTTGGAGGAGAAAACTCACAAAGGACTCAACAACGCAAACAGACCTCCCATAAAGTAACCTGGGGTGATATTAAAGGTCTTGTTGACCAAACCACCAGACTGGCCCCTTTGCCTGGTGGCAACCTCATCCCTGGGCCAATGGTAGTAGTCCTATTGTGTGTGGCGCTCACTGCTAATAGTGAAGCCTCTCATCATGTAAATTGAGCTTTGGTCACTAGGCCACCACCTTTAGCAGTGGCTAATTGGGAAGGAGCCCTACCTAAGCTCTTTCCAGTAATTCCAACCTTACTGATCCTGAGTTATCCATCCAAGAGGTGACCATATCCTGGAACACCAGTATTTCCATGCCTACTCTGTCCATTTGTGTCTCTGTGGTTGATAATGAGACCTATAATCAAGGCAACCCTCTTTGCTTTGCTCTTGCCAATGAAACTATTGTAGATAAATATAACAAGTCATACATTGGGCTGTCTCTCACTGACCTTAGATTTGTAGTTAATGCTACCAATAGCCATAGACCCCCCCCACACACACACACAGTAAATGCAAAAAACCCTTGCTGCCGGCATGCCCTAAGATGCTTTTTGGTAAGCCCCCCTCAGATAATGATACCATTCCCTGGAATCAATGCATTACTTCTGGCCTTATCTCCTTAATAAGAAGAATATCTCTGGGGAAGAACAATATTTATGCACCTGGGCAGGTGCAGCTCCCTGGAATCTCTCTGATGTGCCCACCCATATGGGCTACTGCAGTAACTGCGATACAGGACAATCAGTTACCAACGGTTAGTCAGGAAATCAATATGGCATGATGGATATCATGCCAATATTTCTGGCTGCTAGACCCATCAAATGGGCAGCAGCCGGCTGGATGAATGGGTCTATATTGAAACAAGGCCCTAACCATGGATTTACCTTTGTCCCAAATTATACCCATAACCACTATGCACAGACTTGTATTATGCCATCATTTGCTATGCTAATAATCAATGACACTGATGTCATAAATAACACTCACACAGAGGTCCCTTGTGCAGTCAATACATCCTGCTGGCTCACAAGTTGTCTAACTCCTGCTATGAAAGCTAAACATACATTTATCCTCAGAGTGCTCCCAGCAATCTGGCTTCCAATGAACCTGTCCAGAGAGTGGAGAAGTCCATGGGAAATGGAAATGAAGAATCTTCTAAATGAGATCCTGCACCAGACAAGGTGTGCAATTAGCCACATCATCTCGGGGTTAATGCCCTGGTGACTGCCATCACTGCCACAGCCACTGCTGCTGCTTTGCTCACTCAGAGTATCCAGACCACTCAGACTGTGAACAATTTGTCTACTGCCACAGCAGAAGCCTTTACCATTCAAAATGACTTAAATAAACTGTCCTGAGCTGCTATTTTAGTCATTCAGCAAGAACTAGACCTCCACCAGGAACAACTAGATATACTGTATGTTACAAAGTCTCACTTGTGACCCTGAATTTCGTAGTATTTCTGTCACTCAATATTCTGTCTGAAAATGTAACCTTACACTTCTTTGATTTTTCTTGGTATATTAAGGGCACTTGGGATACTAACTATGTTATGACTATGCATAACTTTACTAAGGCAATTGTCAGAATCAATGAGGCTAAGATGTCTATCTTAATGGCCTCCTCTTTCTTCTAGGGATTAACTGAACATTGGAAAACCTGATAGCCAAAATAATTAATCATTATAATTCTATTACCATAGCCCTATTATTTGTGATAATAATACTTTTTTCTTGTGTTGTAAGGTGCTTATGCAACTGTGTGAAGGCTGCCAAATGAAAAACAGCAATGCTAGCTGAAGTCCTCGTGGCACAGTCAGAAGGAGGAGATATGGGGACAAGTGCATGGAGTACTGCATACATGACATGTTAGGGGCACCTGAGTGGCAAACTACTCCCCTCATGCTAGGCATGTAAGCTGCAAACCGCCCTGGGCATAAGATTATGTGTTGCAGTCACAGCACTTGCTCCATGGCTCACTCCTTGATTGGTTGCTGCAAGGACAGTTGGCAAGAAATTGTATTGGTGGCTGCCTATAATCTGCTTAGCTACTGCCCGAGAATATATAGATAGTAACTACACAATAAAATTAGACCTGCTTCCACCTTGGTCTCTGGAGGTCTTGATTCGCAACTCTGCAGCCACACTCTCCTCTGTGCTGTTCCGTGGACCTCCTTGCTGGACGAGAGAGAGAGCCCATGCAACTTAGTATAAATCTCTTGTGACTTATTAAATTTGTTGATTATATCCATAGTTTTTTATTGCTGAGTAATATTCCATGATAGTCAAAATTGGATCTTATTGAGGAAGTCTTCCAGAACTAGTGA
The DNA here is from genome assembly GCF_001458135.2 of Marmota marmota marmota. Classification (NCBI taxonomy): domain Eukaryota; kingdom Metazoa; phylum Chordata; class Mammalia; order Rodentia; family Sciuridae; genus Marmota; species Marmota marmota. Next base: position 3,142,689 of record NW_026000338.1, read on the forward strand.
GAATAAAAATCAATAACCTGTTCTCAACACTAACCAGATATTGAAACAGAGTGTATATGGTCAAGTTCTTTGATGTAAGTGATATGCAAACCATTACAAAAATATGAAATGGAGAAGTAAGACGCATTTATGGAAAGTGCTTGGTTATACAATGATGTTAGGGACACAAAAGACACTAAAATCATGGTAAACACTCAGTCCATATAATGGAGAAGAGAGTGTCTTGCAACAGATTGGGACAAACACCTGTCCTCCTCTGCCTATAAACAAAGGACACACAACAAACAGATTGATCCAGGACCCTCTTAACTGTGGGATTCATATAATAAAGTGTTGTAGTGAGGTTAAAAAAGAAAATGTTAAAGCTCAAAAATAATATTTAAACTATATTACTTCTCCCAATTCCCCAGCTTAAGCCACTTTAAGATGACCACAGGGATGGCGTGATCTCACAATAGATTTTATGATGTCAGACATTCTGAAACCTATGAACTCTGCTTCTAGACTACTAGAGCTGCTGTTGCCCTAGGAGCTCCACATCACATTCCTTCCCACTTGAGTCAACATGAAGCCTCTACTTTGGCTCTACCATGTTTTGTGTTTGGTTCCTTACTGGTATGCGAGGAAGTCATAGATATTTGGGCATCCTTATCTCTTTTTCTTTTCTTTGACTTTCCAAAGACCTACCTCTGATTCCTCTTCTCCATATTTTACTTACTATTCATTTCAGAAATATTTTGTCCCCATTATCCAAGTTCCTCCTCCTATTCTATTCCCCCTTCAGTTTTTACACTTCCTTTTCCCTCTTTTCACTACCTTTACTTTCTTCCTTGACTCTGTCCCTGCCTATACCTCTTCCTCTCTTTTTATCTCCCTACATTAGATGGAAACATCTTTTGGTACTATCCCTTAAGCTAATTCTAGGTTTCCTTCAATAAATGTTCAGGGAAGACAGGAGGAACAGTAGCATTAAGTTGTGATCATGGTATAAATACCACATTCATATCCACTGACACATAATCGGTCATGATGGAAGGTAGGTCATGTTGAGAGAGTATCAGAAACTTTATAGTTCAAATTGAATAGGTGAACTCAAAAATAAGAAATTTCATCAACATTGAAAGAAGAGATGGGTTTTCATGTTATTTTAACCCCTCCTTATTCATATCATACTCTTTGCAGTGCCCCAAATTGAGAGAAAGGGGTTAATCTCAAATTCATTGATCACAAGAATACCACCATTGGCTATCTCCCCTGATATACCATGGCTGGTGCCTTTGTCTGGAAGTTGCCAGGGCATTATCCTAAGTCCATGGTGGATCCTCTCTACAGCTAACTGCCTGCATAAAACGTGAGTAGGGGAAGAACCAATGTTTGGGGGGCTTGGGTGAGTTTTCCTTTTAGGATTCCTTCTGGTTGATCCTTCCAGAGAAATGAAATGAGGGAAATGTTGATATGGACCCCTTTCTGCTACTGAAATCAGGTAATGGCTTTGTTACTATTCCTTAGTTGACTTTGTTTCCTTTTTCCCACATTTTTCTTATCCTTTCCTACTCTCTCCTTCATTATCTTGAAAAACATATTGAGTGTCCACCTTTGTCAGCCTCAAAACTAAGTTTCCGGGAGTCATGGATTAAAGATAGAATCTTTATCTTTGAAGACTTTTTAGTCCTAGTGGAGGATATAGTATATCAAAGTCAAACAGAGTTCTTTTCTGTCATCTGAAGAGATTATATTTTATCACAAATATAACAAAAGTACAAGCTTTCTGTGTTTGTAGTGGCAAACACTGCCCAACACTGAGATTTAAACCAAAATTTGACCATGGGTTCAATCCCCAGCACCACCCAAAACAAACAAAAACAAACCTAAGCAATAACAAAATCCAGTGACATAGGTGAGGAAATTATTTTTCAACTGGGAGAATGTTAAAGCTCAAATGGAGTTTGAAAAATAGTCCTTTTATAGAGGAGGTCACTAAAATCCCAGCATGCAAAGAAACTTTCTGAGGATCAATTAGTTGGTGGGGGATCAGCGGATATGTTGAAGAGCCAAATTCCAGTACAAAGTCTTGCACAGGCATGTATGGTATGTATCACAGACTATTTAATAATAGTTTCTGGAATTAAGATAATCTTATGTTGCCAAATAAGTGTAAGAACTTAGTCATTTTATAACTTTGATTTTGACATATACTGTTAATACATAAGGACATATAATGCAAAATTTATACTTTTATTATTGTCTGTTGTATTGTTAACAATTGTATTGTTAATTGCATCATTATATTTCCTTAGGAAACTCTCAAACCTAAACATCTTAGAAGAAGATGACCAGAAGAGCCCCCTACATGGCCAAAGAATTTGCATCCATCCCAGGTTTGATCCCCAAGATGAAGAAGACACGATGAAAGCAGATATTGGCATGGTCCTTCTTTCAAAGCCAATCTATGGGGATGATGTGCCACTATCTCATGTGTCCAATGTATCCTTGAAGAGCTGTTCTAAATGCCATTATAGAAGCTGCCAAGTGTACCAACATCATAGTAAGTAAAATGAACCAAGCTACACTGCCTTGTGAGTTTAGTTTCAATAATTAGTTTTTCAAAGAAATTAAGCCTCTGTGAAGGTGGGAAAAAATGTGGAGGAAATATTGGAAATCCTTAAGTCCATACCATCCCAACTTATAGGAGGATAAACTGAAACATAAGAAAGGAAAGGGATATGCCCAGGTCTGAATCAGTGTTATAGAACTCTTTATATCCCCAGGTAAAGATTAATGTGTTAGTTTCAGAAAACACAGGGGAAATATATATGATCTGAATGGAGAAGAAAAGGGAAAAAAAGGGGAGAATGTCTTGGGAAGTCCACATGATTGAATCAAGAGAGTGATGTCAAATCAAGCCCAGATATTGGGTGGTCTGGGCCTCTGTGTCACTCATCATCCCTCCCCTCAGGTGACCCGGAGTTTGGAGTCACAGGAGTGAAAAAGATATTAGTGCAGCTGCTGGAGCTCTCAGTATGCCACCCTCAATATTCCCACCATGAGAAGTCTGATTTCTTGTGTATTCTGAGCCAGCCAGATCAAGACTGCTGGGTAATTATGCATCTGGGCAATATCAAGAATGGGAGGGCAATGTGAAAATGTAGAATTCCATATGTGTGCAAGTAATCTATATAATAGGCCATATGGGTTTGTTCTTTTGTTTCCAGGCGAATAATGAATTTGGGATTTTCATTGGGTATTTGAGAGGTATAGATTATATCAACAGAGAAGGCCTTTGAAACCAAACGAGACCTACAGAAAAAGAATCAATGGGCATGAAAAGAAATTGGAGCTTCCTACTTCCAATTTTATTATAGCCTCTTTGTAGTCATTATAATGAATAGAGTATGGCTTGAACTTAGGTGTGGGAAGGTTCAATATACAAATACAACACAGTTTACCATCAACATACTACAAGATTATAGAAAATAAATCCTTGTACAGGAAAACTGTTATGTATTAGATAACTAGAAAGCATGAACACAAATCATATTTAAAGACTTCAAAGGAAGCCTTAACTAGAACTGTGGAGGTTGTGGACTGAATTATTGGAAGATGTGATAAGCCTTGAGAGCTAAGTCTTAAGAGATGAGAAGGACTCAATTAATCAAGCAAAGACGGTACAATATTTCAAATAGAGGTAGAGGAAACTGCAAATGCAAGTTAAAGATGTAGTATCTAGGGCTTGTGGTAGATAATTGCAAAGGATGGATAATTACATGACGGATAATTGCTGTTGGCATGGAGGGTAAAAGGAAGACTGAGTTAATTTATAAGGTGTTGAAATTAATATTTGAACTAGTACTAAAAGATGAGTAGCCATTTAATGAATGAGATAAAGAGTATAAATTAGGTGATGGCATTTAGGTTAAAGGGAGCAGAATAAGACAGGTCTGAGGCCTAAAAATACATTGGAGTATGGAAGAAGTACTAATTTGAGTGTGGGATAAGGGAGATGTTAAAAGTTTTATTCATCTTATTAATATATACAGGATTTATTATTTAGGGAATGAGAAATCCTGAAAAGATTTTGAGAAAAGAATTGACATGGCAAACTTCACATTTTATGGATCACTCTGATGGCTAATATGAAAAATGGCCCAAAAGAGAAGACCCACTGAAGGAATCTGGTGCCATAATTTAGTATAGTGAGCCATTATATAGTCTCCATGCTGACATATGATCTAATCTGAACTAGTGTAATGTCAATGAGGACAGAGCAGTTCATATTCCCATGGAGTTTGTGTGTTTTTTATAGAATGACCAAAAATAAGCATATAATATTAATGAAAGTGTTGATAATGACTTTGAACAGAATACATCCATATTACAAGCACAGGGCAGGGTTTACTATGACCTTGAATTCTGTGTGCAACCTGAAGTTGAAAAAACCAGACTCCACACTCAATCTTAGTCTAAAGTACTTGTAATATCAGATAGGGGTTCTATATGGCTTTAAATCCATTCAATAGGATTAGGTGATCAGGAGAGTCATTTTTAAAGAAGTAACATTTGAATAGAGTTGTAGAGGAAGTAGTGAATCCAGTCATGTGGATATCAGGAGAATAGTGTTAAAAGTACAGGAAAAGTCATTCAAAGTTTTTGAGGTATGTATTTTGGTATATTTAAGTAACAGGAAGGAAGCCAGGTGGCTGTTGCATATTGGACAAGGCAATAGCAGTAGGTGAGGTCAAGGAGGTAACTAGAGGTTAGATATGAGGGCTCTGTACATCATTATAAGAATAGTCTTGTTGAGGTTGGAAGGCATTGAAAGATTTTGAGTGGAAGGATGCAATACATTAGTGTGTGTGTGTGTGTGTGTGTGTGTGTGTGTATACACACACAATTTCTTGATTTATTTATTTTTTCAGGTACAGCAAGCCAGTCCTGTCCTATGTCTCCTAAATAACCACTGGGAACTGGTGGGCCTGGTACGTAAAACCTCAAGAATATGTCGACATCCTACAGTCATCATTAGGACAGCTCCTTACCTTTCCTGGATCAAGCAGTTAATTAAGGCATCCAAGAAGTTCTTGAGTCCTACATCTTCTTACATTGCAAAACATTTTTTTGAGAATGTGCAGATTTCCCAAATCAGGCAGGGCTATAACTATGCCCCAACCCTTACCTCATATCAGCCCTCTGCACAGTCTTTGGAGGAAATTGTAAGCATTTCTCCAGAAACTAAACATCTAAAAATTTCTCCAGCAATCTATAATTTTAATGGAGCGGAGTCCTTCACTACTAGTCATAAGTTTCCCCCTGAAAAAAGCCAGATCCCCCAAGATGACAATTTTCTAGTAGAGCAATTGGGCACTTCCTCTGATGACAGACTACAAGAAAATCCTAGAAATAACTCAGCTCAGAATCACCAGGATACCCCTATACTTGATACAGGTGATTCATGGGATTCCTCAGTAGTTTCTACACCTAAACCTTTTTTACCTCAACTTATTTCTGATACAACTATGTCGTTTAATCCACCTAAATCTTGGGATTTTCCATTAACTGATACAGATGAATCCTGGAATCAGGTTGTGGCTGGCATAGTCAAACAATGGAGTCCATCTGTAGATGGTGCAGTTGAACCTTGGAACTCCCATGACACTAGATCCTGGGTTCAATCTACTGATTCTACAAATGGATCTTGGACAAAAACCACTGCTAATGCAGATGGACACTTGGAATCCTTTAGGCCCTATACGGATGAAATTTGGGATCAACCCACAACTACTACTCTGTCTAGCACATCACGGACTTTTCATTCATATGATAAAGAGGGACCCTGGGGCTCCATTACTTCAGGTGAAAACACTAAGGCAAAAGCTGAGTCCCAGGATTCTCTAATAATCAATAAAGGTGAACCTATAGATCGATACCTTATTGAAAGCACATGGATTCCTCCACCAACTGGTACAATTGATCCCTGGAGTTCCCCTTCTGAATATCATACAGTGAAGGCCCAGGATCTATCTGTAGTTGATTCTGTAAATTCTCAGAATCATCCTCTAGCTGATATGAAAAGATTCCAGCTTCTATCAATAGCTGACATGAGTGGGTCCTCAACTCACCCTAACATGGGTGCAGATGTTATCCCATACCAATATAGTACAAACTCTTCATTTAGGGACAGGATACAGCATGTAGCTAGCATTGAACCCTTAAAAGAATCTGATATGGAGATAGCTGAACTTCAAGCTCAATTTTATCCTACAGTACTAGTTAATGTGATACAGCCATAGTGGGAATTCTTGTCTGGACTGAAGTGCACTCAGACAGTTACCTTTACTTCTGGGGAACCATTTCTGGGCTTACCCTATTTAAAATATTATTTGTTCTAATGGGAAACTATGTAAAATTTGTGAATCTTTCACAAAATTAAAATGATAATCAACTAAAAAAAGATGTGTTTTTTTTGAATCAGATATTGTTTTGTGCTAGAGTTTGTCATCTCTAAGAGGATTGATCTTTTTTTTGGCAGGCAAATAAGTTACATGTGGATCAGCCTAATCTTTTGAGGATTTGTGGTTTGAAATTTTATTCTGGGATAATTATAGAGCCAAATGCAGTTAAAAATAATACAGAGAAGTTTGTGTGCCATTTATATACTTTCTCAAATTGGGAAATCTTGAAAAACTATAGTGTAACATCATAATCAAAGTGTTAATGTAGATACTATTTGCCCATCTGATTCACATTTATAACATTTTATTTGTACTCATGTGTATATGTGTATTTTTAATTCAATTTCATTATGCATAAAAGTTAATGTATATGCTTCCATAGTCAAGATGCAGAAATAATTCCATTACCACAAAGATCCCTCATGTTACTATTTTACAATCACATTCACTGCTTTCCCAACAAAATCTTGTCCTTAACCTCTGGCAACCATTAAGCTATTTTCCATCTCAATAATTTGGTCATTTTGAGAATATTATGAATGGAATCATATGGTACATAACCTTTTTGGACTCATTTTTTTTTCACTCAGCATAATTCCCTTGAGATTAATCTAAGTTACCACATATATCAATAATTACCTTATATTGCTCAGTTATATTATAAGATGTGGATGTATCATAGTTTATCTATTCACACGTTGAATGATATCTGAATTAATTCTAGTTTTTTACTATTACAAATAATATTTGCATTGGATGTTAGTATACAGGCTTGTGTGTGAACAAAGATTTTGATTTTTCTAGGGTCCAAGAATGCAATTACTGATCACATGGTAATTGTATGTTTAATATATTATTTAAATTCTTATTGACTTAATTGTAGATTTGCATCTAATTGTCAGAAGTTATACAGAGATATCCCATGAATAATTTTCTCAATAGTAATGTTTTGCAAAACTAAAGTACAATATCACAACCAGGGTATGGAGACTGATCAAATCCACCAAACTTTCAGATTTTCCAGTTTTACTTGTACTTATTCATGTGTATGTCTTAAGTTCCGAAAATTTTATCACTTTTTTAGGCTATTTTATCAAACATCATAGTCAAAACTGTGAATACTTCCATTTCCACAAGGATCCTACATGTTGTCCTTTTATGACTACACCAACCTCCTTCCCATTAAGCCTCTCCAGACTCCTGGGGCCTCTAACCTGCCCTACAAATTTCTAACATTTGATCATTTAAATGCCATAGAAATAACCTTCATTATATAAATTTTTGGGAATGGCTTTAGTTTTTTCCCACTAAGCAAAAATAATCCTCTGAAGATTCAATCAAGATGATATGTCCAACAAGAGGATTTTTCTTTTTTATTTTAAATTAGGAATACTACATGATGTACCACGGTGTGTTTAATCATTCAGTTATTGATCAGATACCAGTGTTGTGTACAGTTTTTGGCTTTATACAATTAAAGCAGTTGAAAATTCATTCATAGGATTTTGTGTAAATATAAGCATTAATTATTCTGGGGAAAATGCCCAAGAATGCAGTTCCTGGGTCATATGGTAATTATAACTTTGGTTTTAGAAGAAATGTCTTAACTACTAAGAAAAATGTCTAAAAACATGTAGTGAAGAAATGACAGACATATTGGTAAAGTAGAAAATATCTAACACAAAAGAAGGCAGTAACATAGAAAATGAAGAACTAGGGCTGGGGTCATGACTCAGTGGTAGAGCACTTGCCTAGCATGTGTGAGGCACTGGGTTCGATTCTTAGCACCACATATCAATAAATAAAATAAAAATCCAACAATAAAAAATATATATATTTTAAAAATGAAGAACTAAAAAAGAATGACAAATTGTAGAAGTTCCTACTTATAAGTAATATATTACATGTGAATGAATTAAATTATCCAATTAAAAGTTATGGATTGGAAGAACTGTTAAAAAGAAAAGAAAGAACATTATATGCTATCTATAGAATTTGAAAGTTACAAATAGGTTGAAAGAAAAAGAATCAGAAAATGATATAGCACATGAAAACCAAAACAGAACTGGAGTGTTTATAGTAATACCACACAGAGAAGACTTTAAGAGAAAACACTGTTAATAGAGATTTTATAATGATGAGCAATCCATCAGTAAGATATAGCAATTANTTACAAAAACCAAAGGCTGAATGTTCTTTTAGAAGTTCTAATATTTTAGAAGACAACATGGATGCAAATCTTTCTGAATAGGCAATAGGTTTTTATGCAATGAAAAGCAAAATAAGCTTAAGAAACATAAATTGGTGGCCTTCTAAATTAAAAAAAAATTCTTTTATTTTCAAAGGATATTATTGAAAAACTAAAGTTTCTTCTAGACAAAAAGTAACCCTACTTTTGGTATTTGTTGCTAGGTTGGGGATCAGAAACAGTCTCTTCTGATAAATGTAGAGTCATAAGCACTGACTAATGCTGTTATTCCTTCAATTCTGGGATCCTCGGCAAATGTCTTCCTCTTCTTTCAGAGTTCTCCTTTTGTTGCCTCACTTGCATTGATTACAGGGCTTGTAGTTTTACTTAGTTAAGCAATAGCAAGTCTACTGCATCTTGGTTGGGATGTTTAAAGGTCTATTTTTAAGTTTGGTAAGGCAGGTCTAAAATCACTTTTAGGAATAGTTTAGGAATCCTATTAAGTTGTTAGCTTTCTGGAGCATCTATTGTATGCTTCTGCTATGGTTCGCATCCTAAATGCTCCCCAAGTATCCATGTATGTTGAAGGTCCAGTCCCCAGCCTGTGGTGCTATTTGGAGGCAGTAGAACCTTTAAGGGATAGGGCCTGATGGAAGAAAGTTAGGTCATTGAGGGTATGCCCGTGAAGGGGATATTGGGACCCTAACCCCTTCGTATCTCTCTCTTTCCTTTCCGGCCACCATGAGGTAAATAGTCTTTTTTCTCCACATGTTCCCAAATCCATTATATTGTACTGCTACAGTCCCAAAGCAACTAGGCCAAGTGACCATGTACAGAAACCTCTGAAACTATGGGCCCAAATCTTTCCTATTTATAAGTTGTTTACCTCGGGTATTTTGTCTCAGTGGTGGAAAGTTAACACAGCTTCTCTAATATAAGGAAATCACTTGTATCACATTAACAACAATTATCAACTTTTTAAATGAAAAACTTTAGAATACATATCGTAAAATTAACATGTAATTTAATTTTATGGTAAAATACATAATGAAAAAATTAACATGTATCCATTTAAATGTGTACTTCATTAGTGTTAACCATATGCCTGTTGTTGTGTAACAGATCTCTGTAATGTTTCATCTTGCAAAACTGAAACTTTATACCCATCACCCAATTCCCCATCTTCCCTACCCATCCCCTGGAATTGACCATTCCTTGTCCTATTTGATTATTTTGGTTACTTTATTTAAAAAAAAATTTTTTTAGTTGTAGTTGGACACAATACCTTTTTATTTTATTTATTTACTTTTATGTGGTGCTGAGGATTGAACCCAGTGCCTTGCATATGCTAGGCAAGTGCTCTACCACTGAGCCACAACCCCAGTCCCTGGTTACTTTTTTATAAGTGAAATTGTACAGTATTTGTCATCTTGAGACTGGTTAATTTTGTGTTATATAACATCTTCAAGGATCATTCATATTGTAGCATATAAAAGGTATTATTCATTTTGAAGGCTGAATACTATTTTATTGTCTGTATATATCACATTCTGCGTATCCATTCTTCCATCATTAGACATTTAGGTTGTTTCCATATCTTGACTATTGTTAATAATAACAATGAACATGGTTATATCTCTTCAAAATCATGCTAGCAATTCTTTTGGATATATATCCTCTAGTGAGATTGCTGTCTCATATGGTAATTCTATAATTACTTTTTGAGAACCCTCCATAATATTTTCCTTAGCTGCTGTATCATTTTACATCATCACCAACAATGGCAATAAGGGTTCCAATTTATCAACATCTTTGACAACACTTGCTTTTTGTTAATAGTCTTTATATTAGGTGTGAGATAATATATCTCAGTATGGTTTTGATTTGCATTTACCTCATGATTAGTGATGTTGAACACCTGTTGTCAACAAGTAAACAACAGGTGTTTAGTCAACAAGTAAACATCTATTCAAGTCCCTTGCCCAATTTTTGTTCAGATTGTTTGCTATTGAGTGGAAAGGGTTCTTTACATTTTTGTAAATTAACCCTTTTCATGTATATAGTTTGCCGATATTTTCTTCTACTATGTGCATGGCCTTTTCACTTTTATTAATTGTTTTATTTCCTGTGTACTTTTATTGTTTTATTTCCTGTGCAACACCTTTTAAGTTTGATAGTCACATTCTTACAATTTTTGCATTTGTTACCTGTGCTTTTGATGACATTTCCATTAAATCACTGCCAAGATCAATGTCATGAAAGCTTCCTTCTTAGTTTTCTTCTATGGAATTTTACTATTTTAGATTTTATGTCTATATTTTTACTCCATTTGAGGTGATTTTTGTGTATGGTGTAAGACAGAGATCCAACTTCATTCTTTTGCATATGGATATACAGTTTTCTCAACACCATTTGTTTGAAGTTCTAACCTTTCCCCATTATATACATAAGTCTTAATTTTTCTTGTAAAAATGTCCAAGAGTGCATGCAATTTCTCGGTTCACATGATAATTATAAGTTTAATTTTATAAGAAACTGCCTGTCTACAAAGAAAAAAGAATTCATATATGTGAAATAAAAAAATGACATAGAGAAATAGAAAATCTCTAACATGTCAGAACTTCAATGATAACCTAAAGGTCTTGAATGCTGTCTTCTTTCTTTCTTTCTTTCTCTCTTTTTTTTAAATCACTGTCTCAATGTGATATTTCAAAAAACCTTTCTTTAAACTCCAACATTCTTTCTTATGCTTGATCTAGTCTGTTGTTGAGACTTTCAAATGAGTTTTTTTTTTTTTAAACCTGACTTATTGAGCTCTTCATGTCCAAGAGTTCTGATTGGTTCTTTTTCAAAATTTCTACCTCTTTGCTGAATTTTGCATTCCTATCCTGTGTTGTCTTCCTAATTTCATTTAACCATTTATCTGTATTTTCTTAGATCTCACTGAGCTTTTAAAAAATCTTTTGAAATCCTTATCAGGTATTTCATTCACTTTGCTACCTCTGGAATCTATTACTAGAGGTGATTCTTAGGACATGTCCGATCACCTTGTTTTTTCATATTTCTTGTGTCCCTATGTTGAGATTTGTGTATTTGGTGGAATGAATATTACTATCATTTTTCATTATCTTTTCAAAATTATAATAATTAATGCATATTAGTCATACAAAATAGTAAGATTTAGTGTGACAATTTTATACATGTGTATAACATACTTCAATCATATCCACCCTCCCTATTTCCCTTTTCCTCCTTCTCATTTCCCTGGTCTTCTTCCACTTCTCCTTCCCTAATAGTTCCCCTTCTACTATCATATTGTCCTTTTTTCTAGATTCCACATATGAGAGAAAACATATAGCACTTGTCTTTCTGAGTCTCGTTATTTTACTTAACATGTTAGTCTCCATTTCCATCAATTTTCCTGCAAATGACATGATTTCATATTTATGGCTGAATAATGCTCAATTATGTATATATAAACCACATTTTCTTTATCCATTTACCCACTGGTGGACATCTAGGCTGATTTTATACTTGGCTATTGTGAATGGTGCTGCAACAAACGTGGATATACAGGAATCTCTATAGTATGCTGTCTTTGATTGTTTCAAATATATAACCAGAAGTGACATAACTGGATTATATGGTAGTTCTATTTTTAGTTTTTTGAAGAATTTCAATACTGTTTTCTATAGTAGTTGTACTAATTTATATTCCCATCAACTGCAAATATGGGTCTATACCACTTCTATGGGTTGGCTTTCTTAGTAAGTGGCTTTCTCCTCAAGTTGTGTCTTGGGGTATTGTTTTTTATGCAATGTTGAGTTTCTTTCCATCTGGGCACTGTAGTGAAATCTCCCTGTAACTTTTTGCCTGTGATTATTGAATTTGGGCACAATGCATACTGTATTATACAGATTCACTGTTTCTGTGGATCATACAAATGTAGGGACATTCCAGTAGTTTAGACAGGTGTGGAATAGACAGCAGAGTGGGTGAGATGCATCTTATGTGGTTCCTCCTACAATGGGGGTTTCCTGAGGCACAGTTGAAATCCGCTCTGTTACTTGAAAGAGTCTCTGGTATTGGCTGTTCCAGAGGATCCTGAAGAATTTATCCTGATTAGATAAGGTGTAAGTCCAGGTTCTTGACAGAGAGGGGAGGGAGCAGGAAAGCATTCTGTGACACTCAGACCCAGTCTTGTGAGCAGTGCATAATCAGACAAGATGTGGTTTTGTATGTCTGACCTTTCAAACATAGTATGATATTTTCAAGGTTCATCCATAATGTATCAGTAACTTATTCAGGGGACATGAATGGATGTAATGTGGGCAAAATTGTTATACCTCTCTGTTGCTACTGTGGCATGCCCATCCAGGAGCAGGATCTCAGGCTCTCCTATTTGTGCATGCATGGGGATGGGGCAACTGATGAGATCAATTGTAGAGCCTACAGGGATCAAGTGGAAGTGGGTTGCAGCTGGGGTCAGGAAAAATTATTTTCAGCTGAGACACTTGCAGGAGCAAGCAAGAGCAGAACATGTCCAATGCCAAGCAAATTTTCTTTCTGGACCTTCTTAAGTTGTGTGCTCCAGGGGTAGAGTGACAGCCAGAGCCATGGTGGCATTGCTTGAGACCTCCACAGCATGATTCTGTGTGCAAGGGAGCAGTGGTTCCACAGAGTTCATTCTCCACTTCGTTAGTGACAGGCACCTATACACAGCACTGAGGAAGGGGTAGTGGGAAATGTGTGGGCAACTGCAAAGAATCAATCACCAATTGGAAAGATGCTCAACAGGAATGGTCATTAAAGAAAAGAAAAAAACAAAATATAATAGCACTTAAAAATTTCTAGGATGGCTATAATGAATGAAAAAGGAGAAAAATAAAAAGTTTTGTTGAGAGTATGGAAAGAAATGGAAATCACTGTACATTGTTGTGAGGTTGTAAAATGTATAGCCACTGTGCAAAACCACTTTGTCAGATCCTCAAAGAGTTAAATATATCCCAAAATTTCCACTCCTAGACACATACCTTTGAAAATTGAAAATATAAATTTTGTGATTAAATGTTCACAACAGAATTATTTATAGAAGTCAAGAAGTAGGAATGATCCATGTGTTCATCAGTTGATAAATGGATAAGCAAAATGTGATATATCTATATAATGGGATATTATTAAACCATAAAATATATGAAGTATTGATTTGTACTTCAATATGGATAAATTTTGAAAGCATAGGTAAGTGAAAAAATACACACAAAAGCCACCTATTGTGTGATTCCATCTTTTTTAAATGTTCAGAATATGCAAATTCATAAAAGAAAGTATATTAATACTTGCCAGGGGACCACAAAGGGGGAAATTGGGATGAACATGAATAGGTCATTACTTCTTTTGGGGATAATAGAAGTGTTCCACAATTAGATATTAATAATTGTTAACACAGCATAATGAATATACTAAAAATGAACTGTGCATCTAAAAAGATTAATTTTTATGTTATGTGACTTATAATTTAAAAATCTAAAAAGGAATAAATTACTGATACATTATGGATGAACTTTGAAAATATCATACTAAGTTTGAGAGGTCAGACACACAAAAGCACATATTTTATGATTTTGTTTATACAAAATGTCCAGAATGGAAAATCTATAGACAAAGAAAGTAGATTGATAAAAGTTTGGGGTGGGACAGGGAGTGACTACAAATGATTGTGGACTTTCTTTTCATAATAATGAAAATTTTTAATATTGATTTTGGTAATTGTTGGCATAACTCTGTGAGTACATTACAAACCATGGAATTATAAATTTTATGTGGCTAAATTTTATAGTATGTGTATTGTATCTCAATAAAGTGTTTAAAATAAGGCAAGGCAATGGCAGATTGAGTTGGACCATGACTTTACTGAGATTGGTTTTGTGGAAGTTGTTAGAAATATAAAGAACAATGATATTACCTGACTTATATTTTAACAAGACTACTTTTAACACCCAAACATCTGTGTTTAGAAAAGTTTTTCAAGGAGTCAGGGCGGAAGTAGGGAATGAGAAATTATTAAAATAATCTATGTGAGAGATGATTCTGACAAGGGTGCCGAAAATGGGGATGTGAGAAGGAATCTAGTTATAGATAAACTTTTAAAGATATATTTTGAAGACAGAATAGACTGACAATTATATATGTGATGCATGCAAAGGAGTTTTGATCGAGACAATTGGAGGAACAGTATTATCATTAACTAGGATGAACAAGACAAAGAATGGAGCAGGTTTGAACATAGAAATTAGGGGGCAGTTTTAAACATGCTATTTTGAGATGCCTACTGCACACCTAAGTAGAGAATAGACTTACAGGAATATGAAGTTTAGAAGAATGGTCTCATCTGGATGTATGAATTTAGAAGTCCCCAGTATATATGCAGGTACAGATGGCCCCTGATTTATGATGGTTTGATTTAGAATTTTTAAACTTCACAAAGGTGTAAAAACATACAATCATTTTGTTTTCACTTTCAGTATTCAATAAATAATATGATATTCAACACTTTATTATAATTATGCCTTATATGAGATAGTTTTGCCTAATTGTAGGGTAATGTAAGTATTCTCAACATATTTAAGGTAGGCTAGGCCTAAGCTATGATGTTTAGCAGATTGTATGTATTTAATTCATTTTTCACTTATGGTATTTTAGTTTTTTATAGTTTTATCAGAATTTAACACCATCATGAGTCTTCTAGACTCACAGGTTAAGTAATATTAGAATGGAAAATTGACCACCAAACTTAACATTAATAACCTAAAGAATGACAAAGATCTAAAAGTAGAAATTAGTTGGGCAAAAATATTATGAATGAAAAAAGTGTTTTAAGCATAAAATGTTCTACTTTGTAAATAAGTAAGTATATTAAAAAGATTTTTTCATCCCTTTTATCCATGTCCTTTAAAATAAACCATAGTTTAAAATTGGTAGATCTGTATATAAATATATATTAAAGAGCAAAGACATATATTTAAAATAATCATCCAAATCTTCTTTATTAGACTATAGTTCATTTATTGAATAGAAACTGGATTTGGCTTTACATTCTTAGTGTACCTTTACTTTTCCTCAAGATATGAATTTATTCTCTTGAACTTTCTTTTATTACTTAAATCATGTGTGCATATATAGCAAATTATGACCAACTTTTATCATACTGCATACAGTAAATTAAAATACACATTTGTACACTAAAAAAATAAAAAGACTCATTTATGTTGTTGTATATAACTGTCATAATTTATTCATCCATTCTCCAACTGATGTTCATTTGAAGTAAAGCTTCAGCTTTTAGACATTATTTATAAAGATGCCAGTAAAATGGAGAATGGGATGAATACACTTTTACATAAAATTGACAAAATACTTTCAAAATAATTAAAAGCAAGCATTTAAGAAATATGAAAATTAACATTAAAAAAACCCAAATTATCCAAAGGCACAGAGAAACTAAAACATGTTTATTCAAGAAAAATTAGTGAACTATCATAAGAAAGTAGGGTTTGTGGCATTTTAAGTTGGAGCTGTTCTTACCCCATTCTCCTTCCCAGCTCAATGGTAGAATGAAAAATGAACAAGTTTTCAGACAAGGTTCAGAACAAGTTTCAAAGATTAGGAGACTAATCTTTTGAGTTCCATTAAAAATGCCTAATCAGAGAAAAGTCAATATTATGTCTAAATGAGTACCTCCTCTGGAAAATCTCCTTTCCCAGGCACTATTGCTGTTTGATATGACTCAGAGCTCAATCCTATGAAAAAAGAGACTTTTACACAAAGTATTATCAAGAGCAGTAGAAATCTGGTGGTAAAATCATGGATGCCCAAGATAATGATTTCAGTTGAGGCAAACAATAGTCTGGACAAAATTTTTAATTATCTGGAAAGGTAGACAAACACTGAGAACTGTGAAAAGTTCTGACATAATCCTGCGGGACTCAGAAACCTGCACACATGCAAAGGGCTGAGTGTATGCCCAGGAAGACCTGGGAAAGAAGGTTTTAGTAACCCTCCTTGATTGAACTTGAGGCTCTGCATGTATAGGAAGTGAAAGCTGAGACTAACATGCATGCCACCTGAAATTTGAAGGCAAGTATTTGCATGCAGATCAGTTCGGTAAAGGATGGAAGACATATCTCAACGAATTTATGTTTTACCATTATCAGTTGACCAATAAACAGTACCAAGTAGAGATGACCCCTAGGAAACCATAATTACACGTAAGTCAGTGACTTAACCAGCTAAAAGAGACTCAATGGCTATATCCTGCAGAGAATCTATAATCTACAGAATTAGTTCAGGAAAAATTACTAAGAAAATAAGTAACATCAAGAAAAAAAAAACAATAAGGGCTGGAGGTGTGGCTCAGTGGTAGAGTGCTTGCTTGACTTGTGTGAGACACTAGGTACAATCCCCAGCACCACAAAAAGAATAAAAAAGAAAAGAAAAAAATAACAAGAGTAAAAATAAAACAATGACAAGAAGTCCTATGTTAGATAATATCAATCAATTTTAACATGTCCAGTCTTTAACAAAAAATTAAGAAACATGCAAAGAAACCTGGAAGTATGCCACATATACAGAAAAATATTCATTTAACAGAAAATGTCCCTGAGGGGATTCAGATGTTGGATATAATAACAATTATTTCAGATCAGCTATATAAATGTGGTCAAAGTACTAAAAAACTATGCTTAAATAATTAAGGGAAAAATATCTCACTAATTATAATATACCAATAAATGTCCTGATACCACTTTAAAAGAACAAAGAAGAAATTCTGGAGTTGGGAATTTCAACAAGCAAAATGAAAGATTTACTACAGGAGTTTTAATAGATATGAACTGGCAGAAGAAAAAAATCATCAGTGAACTGGGGGATAGATCAATTGAGTTATCTAGCCTGAGGAACAGAAAAAAAGGCATAAAGAAAAATTAACAAAGCTTCCATGGCATACCATAAAATGTTCCAAAATGTTCATAAAAGTTGGAGGAAGAAAAAAACACAGAAAAGTATTTGAAGAAATAATGGCTGAAAAGTTCTTCAATTTAGTGAGAGAATCCATTAATCCACAAATCCATGTGGTTAACAAATTCTGACTTGAACAATCTCAAAAGAGTCCAAACGATCCATACATTTATCAGAGTCAAACTGCAAAAGGCAGTGACAGAGGAGAATCTTGAGGGCAGCAAGTGAAAAAGAACTCATTGGAGGCTAGAGAAGAAAAAAGGAAAAGAATGGGGGGTGTCTGATGAAAATCAAGGGAGATTAGTAGAGGAAAGGGACTAAGTGGAGGAAGAAGAGGAGAAAAAGGGGAAAAACTGAGGAGGGATACTGGCCAAATTAAATTGTTTATTGTGTGGATGTATTATATACATAACAGAAATCACACCATTATATACAATTATAATGTACCAATAAAAATATGGAAAAATGAAAAAGATTCATCATATAAAAGGAATTACCAACAGCATTGACAACTTATTTCTCATGAGAATACTTGAGGGCCATGAGGCAATGAAATAATATATTTAAGTACTAAAAGAAAAAAGACTATCCACTAAGAATTTTATGTTCAGAAAATTTTTTCTACAAAAACAAAGGAGAGGGCTGTGGCTGTGGCTCAGTGGCGCTTGCCTTACATGTATGAGGCACTGGGTTTGATCTTCAGCACCACATAAAAATAAATAATGCCTGGGGTTGTGGCTCAAATGGTACAGTGATTGCCCAGCACACAGCACCACATAAAAATAAACATATATNGAGAGCGAGAGAGAAACTTTTTTGTAGATGGACACAACACAATGCCTTTATTTTTATGTGGTGCTGAGAATCGAACCCGGGTCGTGCCCGTGCTAGGTGAGCGCTCTACCGCTGAGCCACAATCCCAGCCCAATAAACATATATTTTTTAAAAATAAATAAATATAATAAAGGCATGCTGTCCATGTACAACTACACAAAATTAAAAACAAAAACAAAAACAAAAAAACAAAGGAGAAACTAAGACACTGCCAGGTAAACAAAAACTGATAAACACTAAAAAGGAGACATTCAGCCTGAAAAGAAAAGTCACTAGAGGCTAATTCAAATCCTCAAGAACAAATAAAGATTACCAGGAAAAATAACTACATAGGTAAACATAAAAGACAGTATGAATGTATTTTTGTAATACTTTTCCTATCTGAAATAGAAAAAGGAAATAATAAAGATTAGAAGAGATAAAATAGAGGTTAGAATAACAATAGAGAAATAATCCTTGAAACCAAAATTTGAAGATGATCAACAAAACTGACATATTTAGATATATTGACCAATGAAAAAGAGAAGACTCTACTAAAATTACAAATGAAAAGGGTGATGTTGTTAACAATTTTACAGAAATAAAAAGGATTATAGATAAAATTATGAATATCTGCATGCTAACAAAATGTATAACTTGAATGAAATGGGGAAAATTCCTAGACCCACCAAACTGAATCATGTAGAAATATAAAATATGAAGATAACTATAACTCAAAGGGAGAATGAATAAATAATAAAAACCTTCTAGAACAGAAAATTCCAATTATCAGATGACTTCACTGGTGAATTCTACAAAATATTTAAAGAATTAACACCAATCCTGCAAAAAATTGTACTAAAACATTGAAGATAAAGGTACTTCTTAACTCATTAGAGGAGTCCAGCATTACCACTATACTAAAACTGGAAAATAACAAAACCAAACTTAAAGATCAGTGTTGCCTATAAATTTTGAGACAAAAATCCTTTACCAATTATGAGAAGCTCTGACAGCAGCAATGACAGAAAATTTATGGCAATAAACACAGTACGAAAGAAAAGATCTCAAATCATCAACCTAACTTTACAACTCAAGAAACTAGAAAAAGAATAACTAAACTCAAAGCCACTAGATTGAAATAACAAAGACTAAGCCAGATATAATCAAAATAGCTTTTTTAAAAAAATAGAGAACATTAACAAAGCCAAAACTTAGTTCTTAGAAAAGATCAACAAAATTGTTAAACCTTTAACTAAATTTACAAAGAAAAAAAGAAAAGACTCAAAATTAGTAAAATCATTTAAAAATGGAGACATTAATACCAATTCTGCAGAAATGAGCATGATTATAAGAATGTGCCATGAACTAATGTACATCAACACATGATAACTTTGATGAAATGGACTAAGCACAAGGAACAAAAAACATGCCATTACTGGCACATGAAGAAATAAAAAACCTGAATAGGTCTACAGCTCATAATGAGATTGAATTGGCAATCAAAAATTTTGTGATGAATAAAAACCCTTGAAACTGATGGTTTCACTGATGAATTCTACCCAACATTCATATTTTGTTTTGTTTGCAATACTGGGGATCAAACCCAGGGCCTTGTACATGCTAAACCACTCAGCCACATCCCCATCCCAGATTCTTATCAAGTATTTAAAAAAAAAAAAGAATTAACAATACCCCTTCTCAAATTCTGCTGAAAAATGTAAGATGAAAGAACATTTCCTAACTCATTTTATGAGGCCAGGACAGCCCTGATACCAAAGCCAGTAAAGACAATGCAAAAATAGAAAGCTATAGCCTAGTATTATTTATGAACAATGATATAAAAGCCTTAGCAAAATATCAGCAAACATAATCCAGCAACATATTCAAAGGTATATGATTCATGACCAAGTGAGATTTATTTCTGAAATTAAAAGATGGTCAACATAAGGAAATCAATCAATGTAATATACCATATTAACAGAATATAGAGAAAATCCTCACATGTTTATCTTAATTAATGCAGAAGAGATATTTGACAAAATCCAATATTTATTCATGATACAAAAAAAAACACTTAACAAACTAAGAATAGAAGGAAATTACCTCAACATAATAAAAACACAAGCAGAAAATCCACAGTTAACACCATGCCCAATGGTGAAAGATTGAAAATTTTCCTCAAAGATCAGAGATAAAGCAGTGATGCTCACTTTCCACTTCAATTCAACATAGTTACAGGCAGTTCTACCTGGAACACTTAGGCAAGAAACATGAATAAAAGTCATCCACACTGGAAAGAAGTAAAATTAACTTATATTCACAGATGATATGCTTTTAGATGTAGAAGAAATATTTCACAAAAAAACTGTTAGAACTAATAAATGAATTCAGTACAGTAGTGAAAAATAAAATTAGCAAACAAAAATCAGCTATATTTCTATATACTAACAGTGGGAAATACTAAAGGGAAATTAAGAAGAGCATTCTATGTATAATAGCATCAAATATAATAAAATTGGGGTTAAATTAACCAAGGTGAAAGAAATGTACAATGTAAACTTCAAAATACTGCTGAAATTTAAAAAGACAAACCACATGTCACAAATTCTTGATGGTAAAATTTAATATTGTTAAGATGTCAATACTAAAAGTAATCTGCAGGTTCAATGCAATCATATTAAAATCACAATAATGTTTTTGCATAAACAAACAAATTCTTAAATTCATATGGAACTATAAAATATCCCAAATAGCCAAAGCAATCTTCAGCAAGAACAAAACTGGAGTCATTACATGCCTTCATTTCAAAATATGTTACAAAGATACAGTATTCGAAACACAATGGTACTGGAAAAAATAAATAAAAAAGAAGAGAAAAAAAGAAAATTAAAAGAATCACAGAAATAAACACATTCACATATAGTCAACTGATCTTTGACAAGGAAACAAAAACATACAATGGAAAAAAGATGGTCTCTTCTATAAATGATGTTGGGAAAACTGAATATCCACATGTAAAAGAGTGAAATTGGACCATTATCTCACACCACCAAAAAAAAAAAAAAAAAGCTCAAAATGTATTAAAGGCTTAAAGAACCAAAAACTTAAAACTCCTAGAAAAAATATAGAGAAAAATCTTTGAACTTGGCAATGACTTCCTGGACATACACCAAAGGCACAAGAAGCAAAAACAAGAATAGGTGAGTGGGATTATGTCAAACTAAAAAAGCTTTTGCAAAGCAAAACAACCAAGAAAATTAAAGGGAAACCAATAGAATTGGAGAAAATATTTGCAAGCCAGAGCTCCTATAACACAACCATGCCTATACGCAAAAAAATACTCTATTAAAAATGGGCAAAGGAATTAAATAGACATTACTCCACAGAATATATACAAATAGTTAATAGACATAAAAGTGCCCAACATGCATAATAATCAGGGAAATGCAAATCAAAAGATGCTAAGATAATTTTTATTTTAAAAAGATAACAAATGTTGGCAAATGTAAGAAGGAACCCTTGTACACTGTTGGTGTGAATTTAAATTAGTGCAGACATTATGGAAAACAGCATGGAGAGTCCATAAAACTCCAAAACCAGAGCTGACAGCATAGCTCAGAAATAGAGTGCTTGCCTAGCATGTGTTAGGCATTTTATTTTAATCAGCTGTTTTGCTGTTGTGATGAAAAGATCTGACAAGAACAATTTTAGAGGATGAAAAGTTTACTTGGTACTTAGTGTTTTATAGGTCTTAAATGGCTAACTCCATTGCTCTGGGCCCAAAGTGAGGCAGGGCATCATCTCAGAAGAGTATGATGGATAAAAGCAGCTCAGGACATAACAATCAAGAAGCAGAGACAGCACCCTTTTCACTCATGAGGGATGAAATATAGGCCCCAATGGCACTCCCCCAATGACCCACCTCCTCCAGGCACAACCTACATGCCTAAATCACCACTCAGTTGATCCTTATCAGGGGATTAACACACCAATTGGGTTAAGGCTCTCATAATCCAATCATTTCACCTCTAATCCTTCTTGCATTCTCTCACATATGAGTTTTTGGGGGACACCTCATTCCCAGTACCACACACACAAAAAAATATAAAATTAGCAAACTACAGCTATAATATTCTCCAACAATCTCACTTCTAGGTATATCTGTAAAGCCATTGAAAACTGGATCTCCCTCCTACCCCTGCTGCTCCTCCTTTGCCTGTTCCACCTGCCACTGTTGCTGCTTTGGCTGCAGCTTCACCCAGAAGCCAGTTTCCCGGCTGTCTCACTGGGGAACCAAAGAGACACTGGCATGACTGACTGATTGACCTCCTGTACCAGAGAAGCTATGTTCAGCCAAACCAGATAGACTGGGTACCTGAGACAAAGTCTTGGTTATACCTCTTGCTTTCCTCCTTTCTATTCACTGACCACTGGTAAGCCTCACAGCTCTCTTTTGGCTACCCCACAGCCACAGCCCATTCCTAGAGACAAGGGGAAATCAATGAAAGCACTTTGAGTTAGACTATTAAGAAAACATGAAGGAAATTCTGGTTCTGCAAGGAATAGAACACAAGTGAAAAGTCAATTTTCTGTGGAAGATGAAGCTCTGAGAAATATTGCTGGAGAGGGAAGGGTGGCAGTAAAGTAGGCTGCCTGGACAGGAGCATGAGATATATGCATGAGAGAAATGTGACAAAAAATGAGCTGGATGAAAAAATCTGACAAACTGTAGGCTGAAAATGACACAAGGCCTTCAAGTTGAAATTCTGCTTTGGCAGCAAATCTCTAAGTGGAAACTCATCCAGATGAGGAAGTGGTGACACCAACAGCTTCATAGATCCAGACACCTCATTAACTGAATTACCATAGTGTTTGAAGCAGAGGAAAAAATCCAAAAAAGCTATAGTTTTCAGTGAACATTTAAATCAAGAAGAATAATTTGACCAACCAGGTAGACATCCTCAAGAATGTTACTGAAGAAAAGAGGAGCAGGCAATAGAATTCTATTGAGAAAGGAAAATCAAAGGATTTACAAGGCAGAAGCATGTCCAGTTTGTTGCAATATAAGAGGGATGAACTTCAGTAAAGGGAGGAGTTTATTGAGAAACATGGGTTAGTTATAATCCTCAATGACAACATTTCTAATGGATATGGTGATCACACACCAGTGGTTGGAACCATTAGTACTGTGTCTCAGGGAACTATCAAAGTCTTGGATTCAGTCGGAGAAGGGCTGCTTTTTTCAAAGGGAAAGCTATGAAAACTTGATGGAGAAAAGGAAGAGCTACTATCATTGCTTAGAAAACTGATGCTGCAGTTTGAGAAGGAACAAGAGAAGTGCTATGCCATCATTCTTGGAGCACTTCTCCTGTTCTTTCTCTATGTATGAGAAAGTCTTTAATGCCTTAGGTTAGGTGGAGTGTTCTTAATTATGACACTAAATATGATCCATTAAAAATGAAAATCGTATCTCATCAAATTTCAAAGATTTTATACTTCAGAAACACCATGTTAGTAGGTGTTAAAAGACATGCAACAAACTGTGGAAAGTACTGCAAAACATATTTCATAAAAGCACATACTTAGAATTCTCACACTTCAATCATGAAAAGATAAGCCAGTTTAAAACTAAACAAAAGATGTGAAGACACCATACCAAAATATGTATGAATAGCTAATAAGCATATGAAAAGATGGTCATTAGGAAATGCAAATTAAACCACAATGGAAAAGCATTTCATACAAACTAGAATGGCTAAAATTAAAAAGACTTGCACACAAAAGTTTATTGCAATATAATTCATATTAACTAAATTTGGCAATAGCCTAGATGTATATCAACTGATGAAAAATTAGACATAATGTGCTATATCCATATGGTTAAATATTAATCAAAATTAAAAAGGAACCCACTATGGAGATATGCTGTGACATAGGTAAATCTCAAAGACCTTTATTCTCTAAATAAAAGAAACTGGGTGTACATTGTGTGATTGCATTTATATGAAATACCTAGAAAAGGCAAAGTTGTGAAGACACAAAGTAGATTAGTGGTGTTCATAGCAGGAGTTAAGAACTGCAATGGAAATTAAGAGTAACTGTTCATGAAAGATGATAGTGGGACAATAGATAGATTCTAAGATTAATTTATGGTCATGAATGTACAGTTTGCTAAATATTAAAAATCGTAGATTCGTACACTTGATAAGGGTGTATTACATGTGACACAAAATATGTTTCAGTAGAGTTATTTTAAAAATAAATAAATGTGACATAACATTGTACATGCCTTTTGAGTGTATGCCTAAATGTGAAATTGCTAGGTCCTAGGGGAGGCCTGTGTTTAGATTTAGTAGATACTGCCAAACAGTTTCCAAAGTTTTTTTTTAAATTGATTTTTTAAAAAAATAAATGACAGCGGAATGCATTACAATTCCTATTACACATATACAGCACAATTTTTCATATCTCTGGTTATATATAAAGTATGTTGACACCAATTCGTGTCTTCATACATGTACTTTGGATAATGATGTCCATCAAATTCCATCATCTTGCTACTACCCTGCCCCCTCCCTTTCCCTCCCACCCCTCTTCCCTATCTAGAATTCATCTATTCCCCCCATGCTCCCTCTCCCTACTCCACTATGAGTCAGCCTCCTTATATCAGAGAAAACATTCCGCATTTGTTTTGGGGAGATTTGCTAACTTCACTTAGCATTATCTTCTCCAACGCCATCCATTTACCTGTAAATGCCATGATTTTATTCTCTTTTATTGCTGAGTAAAATTCCATTATGTATATATGCCATATTTTTTAATCCATTCATCCACTGAAGGGCATCCAAAGTTTTAATAACAATTTTTTGTTCAACATCTATGCATCCTAATTTCTCTACATCTTTGCCATAATTTGGAACTGTTAGAGACTTTTAAATTTTAGCCACTGACAATGATTTTATATGTTAATCACTTACCAGTTTTGCATATATATTACTATATATATAGTTTGCTTAGTTCTCATTTTATTTATTATTTATATCTGTGTTGGTTTTTATCTCAATGTTTTTATTATGGTAAATTATACATAAGATAAAATTTACCATTTCAACTATTTTTAGGTTTGCATTTCATGTACATTGAAGTATGTTGTGATCCATCATCATCATCTATCTCCAGAATGTTTTCATTTTCTTGAACTGAAATTCTCTACCCATCAAACAGTAACTTCCATTCATTCTCTGCCCCTACACTCTGGCAACCATGATTCTACTTTCTGTCTCTGTGAATCTGACTAACCTAGGAAACTCACCTAAGTGTAATCATATGATGTTTGCTCTTCTGAATCTGGCTCATTTCACTTAGCATGATGTTTTCAAGGTTCCTCTATGTCATACCATATGTCAAAATTTAATTCCTTTTTAAGGATAAATAGTATTCCACTGCACAGGGCACGTGAATGCATGTACACACACACACATACACACACACAATTTGCCCAGTCATCCATCACTGTACATTTGGGCTGTTTCTAATTGTTGGCTATTGTGAATGATGCTGCTATGAATGTGGGTGTACAAATATCTGTTTGAGACCCTGCTTTCAAATTTTTGGATATGTACCAATTCATGTTGAATTATATGGTAATTCTATGTTTAATATCTCAAAGAACTTCCATACTGCTTTCCACTATTCACATTGTTACAGCACTTCCACTTTCTGCATTTTTAAAAGCTATGCTAATGGATATGAAATAGTATTTCATTGTGGTTTCTATTTTCGTTTCCTCATTAGTGATATTGATCATTCTTGCAAATCCTTATTGGCCACTTGTTTCTTTTTAGAAAAATCTCTATTTAGGACCTTTATCCACTTTTAAGTTGCTTTTGTAGTTTCTTGGTTATTGATTTGTAGCTCTTTATATATTTTAGATATTGATCTTCTGTTACATACATGATTTGCAAATATTTTCTCCCATCTTGTGTACAAGACTACACATTGTGTGATTGCATTTATATGAAATACCCAGAAAAGGCAAAGTTGTGATAGTAATGTCCTTTGATTTCTGTTGATAGTAATGTCCTTTGACAACAAAAATTTTAATTTTGAAGAAGTTCAAATTATCTTTGTTGTTGTTGTTGTTGCCTATGCTTTGGTGTCATATCTTTTTGTTTTATGTAATGAAACACATCATTCCCCTTGTGGTTTCTATGGTTACATGTATGACCCTGAGGGCTCATCAGTCTTTTTTTTTATTAATAAGAACATTAATAGATGATTAAAACTTTTCATCAGTCTTAAAAGTAAGTGAAGATACTTTCTCTTTGTCCTTTATAGTAGTTTAGTTTTACTCCATAATATATTTAAGTAACAATGAATTTTATTTTAAAATCACATTCTTGGAAAGTATTTAAGGACACTGGGATATGCTAACAAGAAAAAGTTTATAAACTAGTCTACCTAGTTTTATTTTTTAAAACCTTCAGCCTAAACACAAACATATGTATAAACAAATTAAAAAGAAAAGGTTCACATTGGTATTCTAAGGGTTGTGAGATTACTAGTGTTGTACCCTAAAAATGTCCTCAATTTGCAAATTTTCTAAAATGAGCATATCTTTATTATCAGAAAATTACAGGGAATGTTGCAACTATAAAACCAGAAAAGGGAATATTTTAATGGGTGAGGCTATAACCACAGAACTAGCAGACTAAGCAATAAGCCTGAAAATTGAATTTTATAAATACTGTAATGGTATGCAGTACACAGAAATATAATAAGTAAAAAACAATGTAATTATAAACTGACAGAATCTGGAAATAAATAAAATATATAAGCAGTGTTCATCTCTGATAGGAATACAACCCAAAGTATTATTTAAATCTGAAAAATAATAATACACTTAAAAATTTAAAACATGTTCAAATAATAAATAGTCAGCAGGGAAAATTTTCACAAAATGAACACCACCAATGATTCCTACGTAGAGGAAACTTTTAGTTACTGCGCATTATACCATCTTATGAATGAATAATCTATATCTCTTTAATGCCAAGATTATTTTCCACTAACTTGAAAATGTCAAAAAAGTGATTTTTTAAAAAAATATTACTTCACATTTTGGCTTTTCCTTTTAAAATTCTCAATGGCTTTTAAAGCAAGATCAAGAAAGAGGAAGTAAAATGTCAGTTCAGTACTGGGATTAGTGATAAACCAGGCAATGGTAAACTTAAGTCATGTGTGTCCACTAGTCATGTAGATGGATACACTACACTGACTCTTTATCAAAGGATCTTAACCTTCATCTGTATCTCACCTCCTCCTTCTCCCCCTCCCCACCCTGCAGAAAATATAAAATAATTTTCCGTGTTAAAATCATACAGCTTCTGGAAAATAAAGAATATTGAATATTTAAGTCACTGGTAGTTACAGCATCCAAAGTCCAACAATGTTAATTTTTGGTATTTTTAAACCTTCTAGGGTCTCTTTGTAAGTTCCTCTACCACGCACCTCTTCCGTCCTCAGAGCTCCAGGCTAAAATCAAAGGGATGGCTTTAGGAGGAATGTGTGCCTTGCCTTCTCCAGTTCTGACATTTTTGTTACTGTTTTCTCTAAGCGCTTTTGAAATTATAAAATATAATAGCCAAAAGCTGAATGAATAAACTAATGAACATTGGGTTTCTAGAAAACTCCGTGGAGAAATGGGTTTGAGGATGACTGGAAATTGGATGAATCAGCCATATTAGTGAACCTGGGAAGGTAAGAGGAGTTGGAAACATGATAGATCTAATAATTTACTGGCTAAGGGTTTGTCAATCACTACATCCCGACAAATAAGATTAGAGCAGAGTTGTGGGAGGGGAGAGGGTGACGCAGCAAGCTGTATGCACCCAGAAAATTCAGCCAAGAGACAGCTGCGTAATCATATTGCGGCACCGTTTTTTATTTCTTTTTTTCTTGCTGCAGCAGCTGCTTGCGGCATACGTCTCCTCACTGCGGCTCTCTGCAGTCTCTGGCCCGCTCCTTCAGGACCGGTCACAGCAGCCATCGCCACCCTCTGCAACCCAGCCCAGGCTGCCCCTGCTTCAGTCCGGCTCTCCAAACCTCAGCACCGCCTTTTATCCAGCCAGCGCCCACTGTCCCTCCTGCAGTTCGGCCACCACAGCTCATTCCATCTCTGCCCAGGCCACAGCCGCTTCTGACATTTTGGTGAGTCTTTTCCCAAGGAAGTGAGATCTAATCTCGTTGATAGCCACCTTAGGCGTGTCCGGTCCTTTGAAAAATGGCCGAGTCTGCCGACTACAAGGAACTGTCAGGATCCAGTCCAGAAGAGGCTGACAGTAAGATAATAATGGAGGCACCTGGGGAACCTCAGGAGTGCGGTGAAGATGCTGCCGCTGGGCCTGGAGATCAGGGGGAGTGCGGTGAAGAAGCCGCTGCTGGGCTTGGCGTAGAAGGGGGAAAAGGTGAAGAGGCTGCTGCAGGATCCGGGAAAGACGGGGAGAAAGACACTGAGGAGAACTCAGACCCAGATCGTCCAAAAGGACTCATCGGTTATCTTTTAGATACAGACTTTGTTGAAAGTCTACCTGTGAAAGTTAAGTACCGAGTGTTAGCTCTTAAAAAGCTCCAAACTAGAGCGGCCAATTTGGAATCCAAATTCATGAGGGAATTTCATGACATTGAAAGAAAGTTTGCTGAAATGTATCAACCCTTATTGGAAAAAAGACGACAGATCATCAATGCTATCTATGAACCTACAGAAGAGGAATGTGAATATAAACCAGACTGTGAGGACTATGATGAAGAAGACATGGAGGATGAGGAAGATGTGCATGATAATGAGGAAGGCATGGTACATGAGTATGGTGATGAGGATGATGGTTATGATGACTATTATTATGATTATGCAATTGAGGAAGAGGAGGAGGAGGAAGCAGATGATGACACTGAGGCCACTGGAGAAGAGAATAAAGAAGAGGATCCTAAGGGAATTCCAGATTTTTGGCTGACTGTTCTAAAAAACGTCGAAGCACTCACTCCTTTGATTAAGAAATATGATGAGCCTATTCTGAAGCTCCTGACAGATATTAAAGTGAAACTTTCTGATCCTGGTGAGCCTCTCAGTTTCACACTAGAATTTCACTTCAAACCCAATGAATACTTCAAAAATGAACTGTTGACAAAGACCTATGTGCTGAAGTCAAGGCTAGCATATTATGATCCCCATCCTTATAGGGGAACTGCAATTGAGTATTCCACAGGCTGTGAGATTGATTGGAATGAAGGAAAGAATGTCACTTTGAGAACCATCAAGAAGAAGCAGAAACATCGGATCTGGGGAACAATACGAACTGTGACTGAAAGTTTTCCCAAGGATTCATTCTTCAATTTCTTCTCTCCTCATGGAATCAGCTTAAATGGAGGGGATAGGAATGATGATTTTTTACTTGGTCACAATTTACGTACTTACATAATTCCAAGATCAGTATTATTTTTCTCAGGTGATGCACTTGAATCTCAGCAAGAGGGGGTAGTTAGGGAAGTTAATGATGCAATTTATGACAAAATTATTTATGATAATTGGATGGCTGCAATTGAGGAGGTTAAAGCCTGTTGCAAAAACCTTGAGGCATTAGTAGAAGACATTGATCGTTAAAGCAGGGTATATATGGCCATGAAATCACATGCCCTAGAGCTACTTACTCAAGATATTAGAAATTACAATTTTGTGGTCTGTATTTTTCTTGTAGTGTCAGTTAAAACATATGTCTCAGAAATATAAAAAAGGTCAAATAGTAATTAATTTGACATTGCATTTTAATAGTACAATGTTTTCAAGACATGTAGACTGTGGTAAATGATTTAAGACATTAATACAGTGTTGTGCAGTTTAATCCTTCTGAAGTCCTTTTGTCATGTAACCATGAGACTGTGAATATTATCAGAGATGCTAAATAAGATCAATATTTGTTTGGAAAGAAAATCTTGGGAACAAACCCAAGGGTTTTTGCTGCTGTTGTGTTTTGTATTTTTGTTTTCTTAGTCCTCTAGCTAGTGGATTTAATTTTGTTGTGACTGCTTCATTTTGCAGTAGAAATAAAGTAGAATTTAAAACTTGAATGCTTAAGAAGAGGCCTGCATATGGTTAAGAATTTCAAGCAAAACCACATTTATTGTTAGTAGCAGCTTGTGCATAGGCTCTTGAATATGTGACTGTGATAAATAATGAAACTTAGTTGTATTGGTATTACTGTTTATCAGTAAAGTGTTAGTCACAGTATTTTCAGAAGTTTGCCAGTATTGTTCTGTGTAATTGTGTAAACCATGATTGCAGTATATAAATCTTTTTTCCTATAGTATATTGAATCATTCACTCAAAGTGATAACTTTACCATTTCAAAAATATATTTCATGTTCCTTCACTGCAAAATAAAATGAATAAAAATTTCAGGGTGTTTAGAAATTTATTTTTTATTATAAAAGTAATATGTTCATTAGAAGACATTTGAAAAATACTAAAAATATACATCAATTAAAACCAGAAGTCATATACCTACTTCATCAAAGGTAAGCACAGTTAATGTTTTGATATATTTTCTGCATGCAGTACATTTACTAACAGTATACTAAAATGTGCAAAGAAAGTATGACTTTTTGTTACTTATAACTGATCTAATTTTAATTTTAATTCTATCTCCACTCCACAGGCTTGCAGAAAAACAAAAACCTCAATTTTAATCCAGTAAACTTATTATTATTTAATAATTTAAATATTCTTTATAAATAACAGGCTCCCCTGTGTTAGTCTATATTTCATATTTCTTATCTATCCTTCCACAAAGTCATCTGGATGTGCAGAACATACATTATTGTATCACTGGGATGCAGTGACTGTGGACAATGGGATGTGGTTGGTCAGACCTTGTCCTGGAGCTGAATTTCTCTTTTTCATACATGGCAACTCAGAGGCTTGGTTTCTCTCTTTGGCAAACTGTGATCCCATCCTTATAGGGGAACTGCAACTGAGTATTCCACAGGCTATGAGATTGAAAGTCACATTTATCCCCCTACAATAAGAGAAAATTTCTTGGTCCCTAACATACCACATAGGAGCAGAAAGTGTCTGGGGAATGCTAACTGTCTTGTTATTACTGCCTATCTAGTCTTCCATCCCAGATGGGTATGATGTAATATCACAGAATTATAAAGCAAGTGGAAATAAAGCTCCTCTGCTTGTGACTTAATTCTTACACTATTGAACATGCCTCCTTTTTTGGATTTTGGCCAAGAGGGTTAGGTTTATAATACTGCCACTTTTTTTTTCCCCATTCTGTCTCATCTCTCTACTATTAGCTGAGGAGAAAAGTATGAACCTATTCTTTCCTCTTCCTGTTTGGACAAAACACTCCTCTAATGTCAAATCCTTCTCCCAGGGATGATAGCAGATATTTACTTGCTTTTCTTTGGGAGTAGCAATAGTTGACAGATTATAGGAAATAGGCAACTATTATAAAGGAACCTAAACAGGAGATACTGTCATTGATAACCTGGTAAATACAGACATTCTCACGTTTCACCATCATTAGTCTTGACCTCTGAAATTCCTGACTCCTTCCAAACTCCTCCCACACACAAAGTTGGGGCCACTTTTAACTGTGGCTACTGTTATTGTACATAAAAAATTAGAACATGGGTGTATCTCTTTAGTGAGCTTGTTTTTATGTGCTTAGACAAAAGTAGGTGGCTTTGTCTCATTTTGTTATATTCCCAGAGTAACCTTGCCTGAATTTAGTGTTCTTTGAAGGGGTTTGTATCCAATAGGAAAATAGCATGGCCTAGCTCTGAGTGCCAGGCCAGCTTTCTGATGTCAGGATTGTTTTTTTCTTTCTCTTTTGTCTCAGGGGAAAAATTTGGGGCTCTCTTTGCTCCAATAGCTTGAGATTGGAGGGAGGCTCATTTGATTTAGATTTAAACTAATGTAAGGGTTCTTTAAAGCTTGAGGGTAGGCCACCAGCTTCAGTCCACATACCAGACAGCCCAATGTTGGGGTTTAGGAGCCAAGAGTGACACAAATAGAAAATAAAAATTACATGTCATCCACAGATATATGACAGATTTGATTTTTTTAGCACACAGATACATGCAACATGAACCTATTTTAAAGCAGAAAATCTTAAAAATTAAGAGGGCTGGGCCTGCAGCTCAGTGGTGGAGCACTTGCCTTGGGTGTATGAGGCACCGAGTTCTCTCCTCAGCACCACATAACAAATAAATAAATTAATTAATTAAAGGTATTGTGTCCATTTACAACCTAAAAATATTTTTTTAAAAAAATAGAGAACAACTTTACACGAAGCACCTCTGAAATATATTTTCTTTATTTGCCAATATAGCTTTTTAATGTAAAAAATAATGTTCAAAATGAAACAACCTCTGCTATTTAAAACCCCTCACTAATGATCTATTTGTTGATTTATTCTTAGTGCATTTTAAAGATAGTAAAAACTCTTGAGGTCACGTAGATCCGAGTTCCCCTCACCCTGCTCATTCACACACCTCCACACTATCACTGCTCCCTGCATGTGTGTCTATGTGTGTGCGTGTGGGGAGATGGACTGTGAAGAGGGAGTGAATGAGAAAGGGCAGGTGGTCACTCACAATCCCAGCTCTTCTAAAAATTCTCTGTGTGCCTATGTACTGAGAATGAGAGGTGAGCAGAGAAGAGGTTGAATCCTTCCTCAAGGCCCACTTGCCCTAGTGTAAGTCCAATAAATATTTGGCTTTAGAGCCCAAGGGTGTGAGTATATGGGGGCAGGTGGGTTTATGCATGCAATAACCAAAAGGAATGAGTGAATCATCATTCTGGCCCAGGTACTTTATGAAGCCATGTTCTGTATGTAAGGGTGAGAACAAAGGAAATTTTGGTGGAAGCATACAGGGGTCAGGTTCCTTAAGTTGCTTTCAGGAGGTCAGGTGTAAGTGCAAGTCCCCCACACTGAAGTCCAAGTGGTCTCCTCTAAGGGCCAAAGTGACTATACACTACACAAAGTGTATGGAAAGATAGAGAGCAGGGTACAAAGAGGTTCCTAACTTGATTAGCATCTGACAGATATCCTGGGAAACAAACAAATGGATGGTGAGAGAAGAATACTAGAAATGGACAATGTAAAAGATTTTGGATGAGTTCAGCTTTGGGTGGACTCAAATCTCAAGTACCTAAAGAATAAGTATCCTTATGGTTAATGAAATATAATGGTACCATGGGCCTGGGACAGATTTGGATCTCAGGTGTACATAAGCATAGGTAAGTATAAGTATACAAGAAGTGGTGCATGTAATGGGAATGTTAACTAGTTTTTGACACCTACTGAGGACTTACATGTCAATCCTAATGTAGGTGTATTTGGAAGAAGAAATATATAATATGTTAATTATCTACTTATATTTCACTACTTCTGTAAAGTAGAGAAGGCATTTGTTAATTTAAACCTTATACCAAAGGCTCTACATCCCCATCAAGTGTATCACTTGACCATGGAAAAATCATTTCCAAGCAGTCTTATTTAGTAAAATTTGTTACAAAATAAAAATTTCATAAGGCAACTTCATGAAAATGGTAAAAGGAAATTCCATTTCTATTAATTTTTTAAAATTTCACATTTAACTTGCTTCCTGACTTTTACACACACACACACACACACACACACACACACAGTCTGAATGATCCAGGATGAGAGGGAAGCTCAAAGATTCACAGATTTCCAGGAGGTGGAACCAATATTGATGAGTGCTTTATTATATAACATTTCTCCATTAGTTCTCAAGGTAAATGGAATTAATAAAAAGTGGTATTTTGTAGATGTGTACATGTTCACATTTGTATGTTTACATGCATGTTTTATTGCAGAGTACACTAATAACAAGTGGAAATAATATTTAGACAATAATCTTTGTTGTCCAAAATATTACCTAGAGTTTGCCAGAAATCTTATGGATAAGAGAAGAGTCAGTGATTAGTGATTGAGTTAGTTCCTTTTCCCATATGACAAGGTGCTTTTCATTTTACATGTTAGAGGAATTGAAAAGGTTTTCCTTGTCAAGACACATATTGGATACTATGTATCAATTCAAAATATTTACATTTCATGTTTAGTCACTAAACTTGCATATTCTTTTTTTTTTTTTTTTTGGTAACCTGGACTGAGCCACATCCCCAGACCTTTTATAATTTTTTGAGACAGGGTCTTGCTAAGTTGCTTAGTGCCTTGCTAAATTGCTGAGGCTGACCTCAAATTTGTGATCCTCCTTTCTCAGCCTCTCAAATTGATGGAATTATAGGCCTGTGCCACTGTGCCCAGGGCATATTCTTACTGTAAGTTAACATGGTGTTTGCAGAGTATTTCAGCATCATGTCCTCACTATAGTGAGTCTGGATAGGGATGGTACAAATTCATCCTTTTGCATGCGAATATCAAAATTTCTGGCACCATTCATTGAAAAGATAACTTGGCCTTATATGTGAAGATATATTTCTGGGTTTTCTATTCTATCCCACTGGTCTGTAAGTCTGTCTTTATGCCAGACCCACATTGTTCTGTTTAGTATAACTTTATACTAAGTTTTGACATCAGGAAGTGTGAATCCTTCAATTCTATTCATTTGTTTATTTATTTATTTAGGTAATAAATTAGGGATTGAAACCAGGGGCACTTAACCACTGAGCCACATTCCCAGCCCTTTTTATATTTTTATTTTGAGATAGGGTCTCACTAAGTTTCTTAGGGCCTCACTAAATTTCTGAGGCTGGCCTTAAACTCGTGATCCTATAGTCTCAGTGTTGGGGCAGGCCCCAAATGACTATAGTTAGGCTCCCTTGCTGAAGCTTCTGGCAACGTATGTTATACTTTTAGTGTATGACCATGGCCATGAATTGGCTATGTTATGGTCAGTATGTAGTCAAGGTCATAGAAACTCTGATTCAGTGTATGAACTCAAGGTTATAAACATTTGCTTGTGAGCATGGTTCCACTGATGGAATCTGTTGGCAGTGGACCTTCTTTGTGTGGCCTGGATATAAAAAAGGCCCAGGGAAAGGACACAGAGGAGTGAAATGAAACTGGCTGGGGGCTGAAACTGGAGTTGGGGGCTGGCTAAAGGCTATTGCCACTTCTGAATAAAGTACATCTACTATCCTAATTGTGTCTTGCATCTTCTTCCACCTGCCAGGAACCCGAATCTGTTTACTGGGTCTGAGCCCCACTCTACACTCAGTCTCCTGAGTTGTTAGGATTACAGGCATGTGTCACTGGGTTTGGCTATATATAGTTCTAACTTGATTTATTGAGAGCTTTTGTTATGAAAATGTGTTGAATTTTGCCAGAGACTTTTTCTGCATCTACTAAAATGATAATGTGATCTTTGTCCTTTATTATTAATGTGATACATTACAGTGATTGATATTCATATGATGAGCCATTCCTGTATTCCAGGAATAAATCCCACTGGGTCATGTCTAATCCTTTCCATGGCTGCTTCATTTAGGTCACTAATACTTTGGTGAAGATTTTTACATCAGTACTCTAAGGGACACTGGTCTGTGGTGTTTCTCTTTTAGTATCTTTTTTGTTGTTGTTGCTTTAGTATTAGAGTAATGCTGTCCTTATAAAATAAATTAGAAAGCATTCTTTCTTCTTCATTTTTTTGAAGAGTCTATTTTGAAAGCTTGATAGTACTCATAGTGAAGACATGTGGTCCTAGGCTTTTTTCATTGAAAGTATTTTGATTATTGATTCAATTTCTTTATTAACTAGGTCTTCAGATTTTCTATTTCTTCAATATTCCATCTTAGTAGGTTGTGCACTTTGAGAAATTTGTTTTCTTTCTAGGAATTTTTCCACTTCACCTAGGTTATCCAATTTGTTGGTGTACAAATTGTTCACAGAACTCTTATAATTATTTTCATTTTTATAATCCAGTGCTAATGTCATCATTTTCATTTTTTATTTTAGTAAGTTGAGTCTTTTCTTTTTTTCGTATTCAATATGTCCGAAGGTTGTCAATTTTTTGATCTTTTCAAAGTTCAACTTTTAGTTTTATTAGTCTTCTCTATTATTTTTCTATTATCAATTCACCTCTGCTCTAATATTTATTATTTCTTTCATATACTTGTTTTCAGGTTCAGTTTGTTCTTATTTTTCTAGTTCCTTTAGGTATAAAGTTAAGTTGCTGATTTGAAATCCTTTTCTAATGTAAGCATTTATAGCAATAAATTTCCCTCTTAGCACTGCTTCATTGCATCACGTAAGTTTTGAAATGTTTCTTTTGCTCATTTTTATTGGTTTATTATTATTGGATTTTATAAGTCCTTTATACATACAAAACATCTCTTTTGCCAAATGTATTATTATTAGGAATACTTTCTCCAACTCTGTGTATTGATTTTTAAATTTGCATTATTTTGTACTTTTTAGTTTTGTAAAACTTTTATTTTAAAATTATTTTAAACCAATGGGGAGTTAAAAAGTAGTACAAAGAATTACATGTACACATTATCCAGTTTGCCCCAATGGTGACATTCTTTATCACTGTGGTGTACAAAACAAAGCTAGAAAATGGATATTGGTACATTACTATTAACTAGACTACCCATGTTATTTAGTTTTCAGCATTTTAACCTGTGTTCTCTTGTGTGCATATACATACATTTTGATAAAATTTTATCTAATGTATAGATTCAAGTAACCACCACCACAAGAGATATACAGAATTATTCCATCAAAGCAGAATTCCCTTGTGCTAAAACTTTGTATTTGCACCCCATGTTCCTCCGTTCCATATTCCTCTCTCCTGGCAACTACTAATCTATTCTCCATCTCTATCATTTTGTCACATTAAAGATCTTATATAAGTAGAATCATACAGTGTTTTGGTCAGTTTTTTTTTCTTCTGTGACCAAAAGACCTGACAAGAACCATTTTAGAGGAGAAAACTTTTTTTGGTGCTCATAGTTTCAGAGGTCTCAGTCCATGGACAGCCAGTTCTATTGCTAGGGGCCAATGGTTTGGCAGAACATCATGGAATAAGAGTGTGGTGGAGGAAAGCACCTCAAGAAGTATATATATATATATATATATATATATATATAGAGAGAGAGAGAGAGAGAGAGAGAGAGAGAGATCACCTCACCATGAACATATACACAAAAAGTATGCTCCCCAATGACCCACCTCCTCCAGCCACATCCTACCTGCCCACAGTTACCATTGAATTAATCCCTATGAGGGGATTAATGTACTGATTAGGTTAAGGTTCTCATAACTGAATCATTTCACCCCTAAATCTTCTTACATTGTCTCATAAATGAGCTTTTGGGCAACACCTCATAACATGCTGCATATGAACTTTGAGACTGACTTTTTAAATTGTGTATAAATGACCTTAAGATCCACACAGGTTGTTGCATAAATCAATAGTTAATTTTAGTTTATTGCTGGATAGTCTTCCACTGGATGAGTGTACATTAAATGTTTATCAATCATTTACCCATATAAAATCATTTGGATTTTTTCAGTATTTTAATGTGAATAAAATACCTATGAACATTTATGTACAGGTTTTCATGTTTACATAAATAAGTGGTTTGTATGGTAATTGCATGGTTAGTTTTAAGGACACTGGAAAAGTCTATCATTTGATAGCCTAACAAGCAATTTATGAAAAATCCAGTTTAAATGTATCCTTTGTTATAATGATTTAGAATTTAGCTTTCTACCAATGTTTAGCTATATCTCATTAAACCTTTAAATGACATTTATATGCTGTGTGGCTAATGATGCCGAACTTTTTTTGCATGCTTATATACCATCTCTGTTTGGTTAAAAACACATTTTCCTGTACTTTCATGCCACAAGAATTAACACAGAAGATTTCTGTGACTTCAAAAGTTGTGGGATATCTCCCCACCAGCAAACAATCAATTATATGGCAGACTCCCACTGAGTGCCCTCTAATACAATTCAATTCTGATACTGTCTACCTGTAGATGCTGTCAGATCCCATGGGTTGAAGGCTCAGCTCCCAAGACTATCCCCTTTTTGAAGCCAGTTGTAAGCCCAGGTTGTTTAGCTTGTGCTTCTAACTGATTGTCTATAAATTGGGGTTCCCACAAACCCTGCTTCTAGTTTGCTTAATTTGATTGAGAGGCTCACAAAAGCCAGGGAAACATTTTTACTGATTTATTGTAGAGCATACTAGAAAGGATACAGCTGAAAAGATGCATAAGGTGATGAATCATGTAGGAAGGGGGTACAATGCTATGCCCTCTCTGATTGTGCCATCCTCCAGGAATCTCCACATGTCTGGCTCTCTGGAAACTGAAAGTTCTCTGAACACTGTCTCTTAGGGCTTTATGGAGGTTTTATTGTTTAGGCATCATTGATTACATCACTGGCTATTGGTGATCAACTTTATCTTTAGCCTCCTCCTCTGTAAGGTTGGGAGGTTGGGAGGTGGGACTGAAAGTCCCAACCCTCTAAATATGCCTTGGCATTTCTGGTGACTAGCCCCCTTCCTGAAGCTACCTAGGTACTACAAGTCATTGGGTCTACTCATTAGCATACAAAAGACACTGTTGTTTTCAAGGTCCCAAGGATTTTGAGAGTCCTATGCCAGGAAATAGAAGGAAGACCATATACATATTTCATAATATCATGTCACTTGAACCATCTCTTTGGTAAAATAGCTGTTTGCCCTTTGTCCATTTCAGAATTTGATTATGTTTTTACTTCGGTTTTAGAGAATTTATTATATATTTTTGGAATAGGATATTTGTTGGATTAGTACTCTGTATACACTTTATTCCAGCATGTAGCTAGTAATTTCACACTCTTAATATTTTCACAATAGGAAATTTGTTAAATTGATGAAGAAAAAACTTTCCTTTTATTGATTTCACACATTTGATGTCATCTAACAATTCTTAGCCATAACTCCCAAATATTTTCTATTATTTTTTCATCTAAACATTTTGTAGTTTTACACTTATATTCTTGATCCATTTTAAATTAATCCTTATATTTAGTGTGAAATTTTACTTGAAGATTATACTTTTTGTCTATGGATGGTAAATTGTTCCAGCACCATTTTTTTCTTCAAGAAATGAATTTGCACCTTCATCAATCATTTGAGGATTGGGGAGAAAATGTTTACTTAAGTAAATTTAGAACCAAGCAAATACTAAAATATCAAAGGTAAAGGAATTATATATAAATATTGTTCTCTAAACTGTAGAGTGATTTTTCATAAGAATATGTTGCTGATTCTCCCTGGAGGATTCCCCTGCAAGTGTTGCTCATTCCAATAGAACAAACTTGGGGTTTAGCAAAGCAGAGAATAAACTTTATTCTTTGGCTAAAGAATGGACAAGGGAGAGCTTGTCTAAAGGCACCTCCTCCTTGAGATGGGACAAGAGTGGCTCCTTTTATGGGGGAATGGGGTGGATGTCATAGGAACCTTGTACACGTTACCCCATTGCCATCTTGGATTTTTATGTTTCAGGCTAGTTTTGTGGTTCAGATATTTATCAGGCCTTTTGCCTTGGTTCCTGTTGAGCAAGCACAGCTTAGAAGAGCAGACAGACATGGTTAAAACAAAGAAAGAATTATGATGGACTCTTTAAGTGAAAAATTCCTTCCTATATGTCCTATTCCTCATTCCTGAAGGGTACTGAGGGATAGTGATCTAAAAGCTTCTGTAGCTACTTCCTTCTGTGTGGAGAGCCATTCTCACACGTGACTGGGCGACTCCCGGTTTGGGTCTGAGGTGCTCTGACTAATCTGTGTCGGAGCTTTCCCGGCCCTCTCCTGATGAGAGAACCCGTCCGTGTGGGGGTGTGACTGACCACTGACCCCTGGGGCCAATCACTGACCCTGAGCTTGGAGTGCGGCCCCCCTCAATCTTCATTGGATGGAATTCTCCCCTGAATTTCTTGTTCCCCAATAAAAGGCTACTCCCTGGCGTGCTCCTTCTCTCTCTCTCCTGCTAGCCCTGAGTAATCCTTGCTGCCCTACCGGGTGGTTCGAGGTGGGAACCAGAAGGGGGAGCCGTCTGGGACCTGGTCATAGAAAAAGGTAACTGAGTCTGTGTGTTTATTTCGATCTCACTAGCTAACTTTTATGCCAAGAACCTCATTAATGAAACCAATGCGCTGGTCGCATGGTGGACTTCTGAGGGTAGGCTTCATCATAGGGCTCAGAAGGGGATTAGAATCTTTCCCCAACTGGCTTAAGATAGGCCTGATTGTCACCAGGTTAAAGTCACAGTTATTCATATCCCCAAGCCACAACCATTTTAAGTTTAATGAATTTTAGCCTTCTGTTTACAAAGGATACAAGACAATTAAGAGTAGGTGGTCCAAAGATTAGTAAGAGAAGGATGAAAATAAAAGGGCCCACAAAGGGGTGGAACCAAGTCAAACTAGGGATAGCCTTCTTTACCATCTCTCAAATTTCATAGGCAGTGTTTTCACTTTGATAGATTCCATGTGGCAATTTGATTTTCTCATAAATGACTTTTATGCTTACACCTAATTTTCCTAAGATATTGGCCCAGGTATAGCAGGGGGTATTAATAATTGCACATAACCCTCCTTGTTCTTCCAGTGGATAATCCATAGCTAACCTTGTTATTGAGAATTACATGGGCAAGGGAAAGTTTTTAGAGACAAAAATGAGGAAGATTACATCAGATATTCTGAATAATAATCCTTGGCCACAATGACTAATAATGAGTCCAAAGGTGATAGACAGTTGCTGGGCAGGTGTCTCAATGGAAGTATTTTCTGCATAAGGTTGTGTAGAATATTTTGTGATATTTATTATAAAGGATAATAAGGATGTATAAGGATCCTTGTTTCATAATATCCTAGCTTTACCTACTTTTTGGCACAAGTGATACAAGTTACTCCATTTTGATTCTGACAACTTTCACACTTCTTCTACAGGGCCCAACTTTGTTTTCTGAAAACACTGCTGATCAACCATCTTACAGTTAGGTTTTGATTATCCCTCATTTCCAGGATGGAGCCATTCCAGTTGTTAGAGAGTGGATGATGAGTAGTAGTCAATGTCATAATACTTTATCCAATTTTGAACAACAAATTGATTTAGGAGAGTTGTTCTCAGACTAAGGTTACCTATAATCTATTGTTAAGTTTAACTCTATATGTTTTGTTTAACTCTGTAAGTTCTGATGGGTATCATCTCAAAACACTGGGCCAGCACTATCTTGTTAGGAATTCTACTTCTGTAAAATTTTTATGGGCAACAGGGACAAAGTTTAAAAAGGAAAATACAAAACAAAACCAATAGGAGTAAAAAATGAAACTTAACACCAAAAAAAAAAAAAGCCCACAAATAACCCAATCAATAAATGGGCTAAGGAACTGAACAGATACTTCACAGAAGAAAAAATATAACTGATCAACATATGAAAAAAATGTTCCTCATCTCTAGCAATTATAGAAATGCAATTTAAAACTAAGATTTCATCTCACTCCAGTGAGAATGGCAATTATCAAGAATACAAGCAATAATAAGTGTTGGCAAGGATGTGGGGGATAAGGTACATGACTCATACATTGCTAGTGGGACTGCAAATTGATGAAATCACCATGGAAAGCAGTATGGAAATGTCTCAGAAAACTTGGAACGGAACCACCATTTGACCCAGCTATCCCACTCCTTAGTCTTTACCTCAAGGATTTAAAATCAGCATACTACACTAATGCAGCCACATCAATGTTTATAGCAGCTCAATTCATAATAGCTAAACTATGGAACCAACCTAGATGCCCTTCCACAGAAGAATGGATAAAGAAAATGTGGTACATACACACAATGGAATATTACTCAGCCTTAAAGAAGAATGAAATTATGATATTTGCAGGTAAATGGATGAAACTAGAGAATATCATTCTAAGTGAAATAAGCCAATCCCCCAAAACCAAAGGCTGAATGTTTTCTCTGAAAAGTGGATGCTGATCCATAGTGGGGCAGGGGATAAAGAAGAATGAAGGGACTTTGGTTTGTGTAGAGGGGAGGGGTGGGACTATGGGGATGGGAAGGACAGTAGAATGAGACAGACATTATTACATGTATGATTACACTACTGGAGTGACTCTGAACCTTGTACCACCAGAGAAATGAGAAGCCGTGCTCCATTTGTGTACAATATGTCAAAATGCATTCTACTGTCAAGCATAACTAATTAGAACAAACAAAAAAAAGAGTAAAAATGCAGTTTGTAAAAATAGTTTTGAATCAAGAAACATCATTTTCTATAGTCATAACACTTTTTACCAAAGATAATCAAATAATTAGCTTTTTTGTTTGTAAAATGAGTTTAGTTTAATAGCACTTGTGTTTCATAAATATGATTGCAAATGCTTTAGAGAAGAGGCAAAACTGTGAATTACAAGACTTGAGAATAGCCCTGATTTAAACTGATGAAAGTTCAGCAATTGACACAAGTTATTTTTACTGCGTACAGCATTTTAAAATAACAATCACAACTGACAGCATATACCAGAAACATCAAACTTGTATAAGTTTTACTAAGAACAGGTCAGAATTCCAAGAAACCTTTGTTAATTTGAGCATAGAGAATTATATTCTGTATTTAAATCCATGTATTAATGTTCAATTTTTAGAAAAAATACCCTTTTTCTAATTATAGTTATCTCAATCAAACAAAAAAAGTTTCTTTCATAAGACTCATCCTTTACAAATCTGTTACCTGCTCAGACCCTCTGAAATTTTCTTAAACCTTTAGTTTCTCCCTTTGTTTCTTTCCATTCTGGAACAATTCAATAATTTTACTTTAGGACAAAATTTTATACCACACAAAATCCTTTTTCATAAAAAATAATCTTCTCTTTTAATCAATAAAAATATACTTTTTGCCTTTATTTTTTGCCCTCAAACACATCTTAATTTCTTTTTATGTTCTTTGTAGACATGCAAATATATGCATAAATTAGATTTTTTAAACTCTTACTAACCTTATTTTTAGAGAAGACTCATACATGTAATTTACACTTGTTTGCCACTTAGCAATAATTTATGAAAACACATGTATTTATAGGCATGAATATATTGCCCTTTTAAATAAAATTTGAGAAGCCAAGTACTTAATTCATATTTAGTAATTGATATTTCAGTATTTTAACTTATTTAGAAATGACTTAGATATTTTGTATCTACTAATTAATACTAGTGACATCATGTCTTTTAAACAATATAACAGCAGTATCTGGGAGGAGTGGGCTGGTATGGTGGAACATACCACACATTTGGCTAACAGGGCATGGTTCATAAATGATTTCTAAAACTAGCTGCAAAATGGCATGCTAGACCAGGAGGCTGACTTGCGGCTGACTTGTTATTTCCTTTAGCTCACTCGGGGCACAATTTGTGACCACAAGTCTAGAGGTCAATAGGATCAACCAAGTTAGGAGAGCTAGAGACTTCTTAAACTGTGAAAAAGAGATATCCTCTGTGGTAAGCCATTCTTATAGACCGTGGCCGCCATTAGAAGATGGCGCCGGCTTCCACTGTGGCCTGTGATAAACAACTCCTTTTATGGAGAGTTGGCGCGCAATCCCTTACCATCCTATGAGAGAGATCCACGTGGCAGCTTAGGATTGGGATGCGGGGGGCTTTATTAAACTGTGCTTGGGCGTGGCGGGCGCGGGCGCTAGAAGAATGATACATGACTCAAGGCCTGAATAAACTGTTGAAAGAAGAATCCTGTGTCATGTTTCCCTTGCCGGCGAGGGGTCGCGACAGTTGGTGGCCCGCACGGGGAACATATTCCTCGAACCCAGGATCCAGAACTTTCAGCAGTCAGGGTGGTGCACCAGTAAGTTCCCAGGTAAGTGGGAATCCGCAAGTAAGTAGCGGGAC
>NW_026000338.1:3190399-3200461 GCF_001458135.2 Marmota marmota marmota
CCCAAAACAAATGCCAATGATTGCTCTGGATATCAAGGAGCTGACTGCATAGTGGGTGAGGGAGGGAAGCATGGGAGATTAGATGAATTCTAGATAGGGAAGAGGGTGGGAGGGAAGGGAGGGGCAGGGATTAGCAAGGATGGTGGAATGTGATAGACACCATTATCCAAAGTGTATGTATGAAGACTTGAATTGGGCGTCAACATACTTTATATACAATCAGAGATATGAAAAATCGTGGTATATATGTGTAATAAGAATATAATGCAAAAAAAACCCCACCAAAGTACATGTATAAAGAAATGAATTGGCGTGAACATACTCTATATACAAAGATATGAAAATTGCACTCTATATGTGTAATAAGAATTGTAATGCATTCTGCTATCATGTATTTAAAAAAATAAAATCAGGGGCTGGGGA
Organism: Marmota marmota marmota; assembly: GCF_001458135.2. Taxonomy (NCBI): domain Eukaryota; kingdom Metazoa; phylum Chordata; class Mammalia; order Rodentia; family Sciuridae; genus Marmota; species Marmota marmota. Next base: position 3,190,823 of record NW_026000338.1, read on the forward strand.
TGTGGCTCAAGCAGTAGCGCGCTCGCCTGGCATGCGTGCAGCCTGGGTTCGATCCTCAGCACCACATACTAACAAAGATGTTGTGTCTGCCGAAAATGAAAAAATAAATATTAAAATTCTCTCTCTCTCTCTTTAAAATATAAAAAAATAAAATCAATAAAACTAAAAAAATAATCAACAGATTTAAAATAGGCAGAGGAATGAAATTAGAGTGATAAAGGACCTTATGTGTTAACTCTAACTTCTGTTTTAAGACTTGATTTAAAGGTGTTTACAAGAATATTTAAAACTAGCTTGCCAATCAAAGAAAACATTAAACTAGGCATGCAAAACCAAAAGTGAATTCTCTAGGAAAAGGGCATAAGTTGTTAACATGAGCTTAATTATATTAAAATGTGCAGGTAAAACCCCTGCAAAAAAGAGCAGCCATGGGAACTCCCACTAAAACTATTCCTGGGAGTTCTGGCAGGAGTTTACCTTGATAAGTTTGAATTAAATTCTGCCCAATACTATCTGTATGACCCATTTTGTGAGAGGCTAATCTGGTGTCCAGAGCCAAGAGTCAGTGCTCAGGAAATGTTTTAGATAAATCATGTGACGCAGGAATTCCTTCCCAGAGAGTCACTAATGATTTGAATATTCCCTTTTATGCCTAATGAAAAACCCTAGGCACCAAGAGGTGAGGTGTTGCTCAAGGTGTGGAGTGATCTTATGTGCACTTCCCTGATGAGGTTTGCAGTTTTTTCCAACTCAGAAATAAGGTAGGTTCTTCTGAAGTGGTTACTTATGAGACCACTTCACATTGTGGCAAGTTACCCTGGCAGCTCTGTCAAGACCTTAGTCACCTGGAAACACCAATAATGCACTAGAGTGAGCATTTATCTCTTTTCTTAGCAGTAAAAAGACTCCTCATGCAGAAAAACTTTTAATAAGACTATATTGCTGCAGCCACCAAATCCCTTAGCCTCTATCAAGCCTATTATCTCAAACACAGACTAATAAGTAAGGCACAGATGAATGAACAGACTATTAGGTACAAGAATACATATAGCGATTAATAAATACATTAAACCAGAGCACACTTCAAGACCAACCCAACCCAGACCAGATGAATGATAGGCAGTTTGGGAGTGAAACGTAATTATCCTGCCTTTAAACTCAGATTATGAGGCCGGGATTCCTGAAGAGATTATTTCACCCCTAAAAGTAAAACTCACAGTCACATTTTTGGCCCCTACAATCTCCCTTAGACTTGTTCACCTTCAGGTTTCTTATTCCCAGTAGTTTAGATAAGAGTCAGATAATCTGGACAGGGAAGAGAGGTCTCCATAGAGAATCTCCAAGTTAGGTGGAAAAAGGAAAGACAGCATAAGGCTGTTATAGTGAACTGCTGGGGAGCCAGATTTATAAATACAGAAAATGAAACAGTGTTACAGATACCTTAATGATTATGGCTGTTATTACATCCTTATTCCTTATAGCTCAGGTGTTCCTGGCCTTGGGTGACTGGGATTTTGGTTAGTCCCGTTCTCTCTCAAATTGGGGGTACCTGGGAAGGAATCTTACATTCCTTCCTGAAGGCTCTTTTACCCATTCTGATACTAAGTTAAATTTTCTGAGCCTGCCAGTTGGGTATCTCCTTGCCTTGTTAAGAGACAGAGGGAAAACAAGAACTTCAGGGCTACAGGTGTCTGTTTTCCAGGTAGGACCCCTTGTGGTACCTCTACTATTTATATGATTCCAAAATCCTTCTCAAGATTGCCTGACAGTGTGGGGGAATTAGCCCAAGATGAACTGACCTGCTTTCCCCACAGGAATTCAGAAAGTGAGACAAGTATCAACCAAGGAATGGGTTTCTACAGATGGTGGTGGGGGGGGCAATCAGATTCCCTGGACAGTTGGTGAACTTTTCCGATTATATTGTTTCCTTGGGTGAGTTTTGGTAGATTATGTCTTTTAAGATACTATGGTTCAGATATGGTTTCAGAGTGTGTCCAGGGGCCTGCCCTTCCAGCATTGACTGTGCAGAGCTTGAGGGTACAGAGAAACCCCTCAGGAGACGGTTTCAAAGAACAGCATCTGCTTTATTGCAGAGAAAAAATAGCTTTTATAGCAGGTATGTGCCAATTTACATATAACTGTCATGATAGGCCAGAGGTGATATATAACATCATCTTACAGAAGTCTGGACACCAAGATTTCAGAAACTGCCACGTTGAACAGCCTTGTACCAACAGGGGAATAACTTCCTGTCAAAGGAGCAAGGAAATGGTGCTTGCCAGTGTTCTGACAGCACTCTGTCCCAAAACATAGCTTTCTATGTTAGGACTTCCCTGCTGTACAATAAGCAAGATAAGCATTCCTCCACGAGGGTCCAAGATCAGGCCCTACAACAAGGGTGTCTCCCAAGGCTTCATGTGATAAAATTTAGTTGAGAGAGTAACCCATAGAGTTCAGAAGTGACCATAGTGTTCAGAATTGAAGCCTCTTGGAGGTGAAGATAGTGTGGAGCCCTAATGGGATCTATGAGGAGAGAGAGAAGACACACAGACACACAGGTGTGTTCCCTGTCTCTTGCCATGCGATCCCCTGCATTATGTCAGGATTCTGCCAGCAAGGTCATCACCAGATGTTGCCCCTTTACCATGGACCTCGAGAACCATGAGCCAAAATAAACCTATTTTCTTTATAATTCACCTAGTCTGTGGTTTTGTGTTATTGACAACAGAAAGCAGACTAATATAAAAGGAATAGGACCATTTCACCCAAGTTATCAAAATGTGTGCATAGAGTTGTTTATAACATTCCTCTATTATCGTTTTAATATCCATGGAAACCAGTGATGTCTTTTAGGTAGAACTTGAGATAGGTAATGCCATTTTTAAACATATTCTCTATCTTAGAATGAGTCACTTCATAGTCACTGTGACTCAGACTGACTTTAAAGCCCAGAAAATACTTGATCTTCATATAAAGAAACCTCAAATAATGTTCCATCATCATACAAAGAAAGGGAATCACTGTCTGGGATTAGAATACTGAAAACACCTGATTTGACATGGAGCGGTTGACCACCTCAACGAATAGAGGACCTTCCCTGTCGACACTCTAGCAATGGACTAACCACAGAAATTCCCCCACTTCCTCATGCCACTTTATCTACCTTAGGCTGTAAGTGGAAGACAGATCTCAGCCTCCACTGGGACAGGGGCTCCACAGATTTGCCCAAATAAACCTGTGTTACTGTTGAGCCACTTCTCCTCTGTCTTTATTTCCTTCATTTGCTTCTTTCCTTTGTGATATCCACTCTTTCATTTCTGATATTAATATTTTTATCTTCTTCTTGATTAGTCTCACTAGAGTTATAAATTTTATTGATCTTTTCAAATTACCAGCTTTTGGTTTTGTTGATTTTCTCTATTCTTTTTGTATTTCATTGATCTCTGTTATAACTGTTCTAATATTTTTAATTTGCTTTTATTTTTTTAGTTACCAAAGGGAACGTTTGGATTATTGATTTTTAGATCTTCTTTTCCCTAATACATGCATTCTATGTTATAAATTGACCTTTAAGCACTGTTTTCCCTGCATTCCACAAACTTTGGTACTTTACTGCAAAAATTTGCCAGTTTCTCTTTAAACTTCTTATTTGACCCATGTAATATTTAGAAGTGAATTGTTTAACTCTCAGATATTCTTGAATTCTCTGATTATCTTTCCATTATTGATTTCTATATTAATTTCATTGTGGTCAGAAAGCCTATTTTTTATTTTAAATTTATCAAGATATGCTTTATTGTCTATTATTATTGTCCACTTTTGTGAATACAAATTTGAGAAGAATGTATATTTGGCTATTCTTGAATGATGTATTTCATATATGTGAATTGTTACTTGTTTATTGATGGTGCTATTCAGGTCAGTTGTATCTTACTGACTTTCTGCCTGTTGGATCAGTCATTTACTGAAAGAGGGGTGTTTAAATCTCCAACTATAATAGTAGATTTGTCTATTTCTCTTTGTAGTTATTCCAGTTTTTACTTCATGTATTTTGATGCTCTTTTTTTTTTTTAGGAGCATGCACATTGAATATTATTATCTCTTCCTAGAGAATTTATCTCATTTTTATCATCTAAAGTCCACTTTCTCTAAGATTAATATAGACACTCCACTCTTCTTCAATGAGTACTAATGTTGTATATCATTCATTTTTTATGTTTCCATTTTTATTTAATGTTTCCAAATATAAAAAGTCAAGATTCTTATCCCAATTTTCTCAAATAAGACCATGCCCAGCAATTCAGTGTGTACACCTGTCACTCCTCCCCTTCAGTTTTACTGCTTTATACAATGGTGTGATCAATAGGAAATTGGATGGTTGGAAAAATGTCATCTCTTTACAAAAACAACTACATGCAGGCCAGTTTCTACTTTGTGAGTCAATTTAAAATAACTACTTGTTTTTCAAATCTAGCTGCCCAATTTTATTCAATTACCCCACAAATAAACACTAATGACAGTCTCAACACTGAAAACTTTATTTGTTATCTTTAGTATATTCAACTATTTAACCTGAAAATGTATTTTTCTCTTAAGTAAATCTCCTTGGAGCTTTCCTCTAATGTTGCTAGATTGAGTTCCAGAAGGACAGGAAAGAAATTTAACAATGAGAACTATAAAGTACTTTGTTGTATTATAAATAATAATTATAAATAAAAATAAATAATAAATTTATAATACTAATATTAATAGTATTATTAATAAATTTATAAATTTGTATTATACAAATTTTTGCTAGTTACCTAAAGACAGTTGGTTTGCTAAGTGGCACTGAAGAAAATCATGATGGCACTACTTAGACCAAAATGTTTCTGAAAAGAAAATTATACAACAATATTTATAAGCTGACTTTTAAGAGATGGTTGCCATTAATACTGTAAGTTTTTACATGTCATAGTCCAAGAGCTTATAAATTCATACATTGCTACCTCTAATATCATGTACAAGATAAATCCCCCCAAGTATCTGTGACAGAATTTCACATAGAAGTAGTCTTATATATAAAAACAATACAGATTTCCTGGTATGTTACATAAATAATTTAAAGAAATTTCAAATATTACTGGGGAAAAAAATCTTCCTTCATTGGTGATTGATACAAAGTGTCAGTTTGTAGGATTTTAAATGTTTCCTTTTTAAAAAATACCCAGAATATATAACCTCTGTACAAAGAAAACTATACAAATTCTGGATAATCACATTTGATTATACTACATAATTTAGAACATGTCACTGGTTAAGTTTTTCTACCTTACTCATCCTATTGACAGCATATAATATTTTTATTTAGTTCAACTGCATTTCTGGCACAAGATTTCATTTTCAATCTGGCACCAATTTTCCTGTAGTAGAAGAACTCTATTTTTAGCAGTATTATATTTTTAAAGCTTAACAGTTTTATAGAGCAAATATTTTAACTATACATTTTCCTCTTTATACTCACCAGTTATGGTATTTAAAAAAGGCTAATATCTACATAAAAAGTGATATTTCACTCTCCCAACCCCACATCTTGGTCAGTGGTTTTCCCTGCTCCACTCATTTCTGACCTCCTGTGGGGAAGTGCCGGAGTTTTAGTCTGGGTACTTACATATTTTAGATGGGATGCCTGATTTGAAGTGAGTATAAAGGACAACATGAAGTAATTCTCAGTTCATATGTGTTCCAGTGCCCAAAAAGTTTTGTGGCAAACAGTACTTATGGACAATCTATAAAAGATGAGACATTCAAAAGTACACTAACAATCTTAAGCTCTAAACAGCTGAATAGCAAGGTGGACATTATACTCCACTATGGTACATCCATCACTGACTGGCCCTGATGGGGAGACTCCAATCTTGTGGTCTCTAGTAAACATGCAAGTTTAACAGAAGATGGAACACTAAATTAGAAAAACTTAAATGCTTTAAGAGCAATTTACATTGAGGGAAATATGGTTCCACGGTATTCTATGTAAAGAGAGATTGTAGATATATATATAAAGGAAATTGGCAACTGAGCATGCTAAATAAATTCCATGTAGTCTTCATGATAAGATATAGTTATACAGTTATACATGATAAGATACAGTTATATAGTTATACATGCAGTTTTCTAACAATATTTCCATAAAAATCACCAACTCTATAGAATAATATTTCATGTTAAATTACTATTGAATTTTAGGGGAAATAGCCATATGAGTTGACAGTGACATAATACCAGTTATGAAAACTCAGACAATGAGCTGAAAAATTCCCCAAGTAGCAAATTGAAGTCCTCAAGTCCTCTGCCAAAATAGTTACTGGACCATACAAAGATAAGCCAAGTATGCAATTTATGAATTTAAATTCTCATCCTATGAAACAAGTTTTGGAATGGATTTAATGTTTTAATACAAAGAATATTTTTCATCAATTCTTACCACAGAAAGATTTATTGAATATGTTAATGCTGCAAATGAGAAAACAATTTAGAGGGAATACATCCACAAGTAATTTAATCTGACAAAAAAAAATGGATGTCAAATGGCCTAAACCGAACAACAACAACAACAAACTAAACAAAAAAATAAGCTGTGAAAAATAACAATAACATGAGGGAGCACAGTTTAGGCATCTAAAAAAGTTCACATGGCTTTAGCTTATTAAATATGTTACACTAATTTTTTAAAAGAAGTTTTGAAAGTATCTAAAAACCATGCAAATTATTTGAAGTCCCTGCATGGCAAATTCAAGTAGTATTTGAGCATCATTCAGATGTTTGCCAAATAAAGTGTGGAAAACTCTCCCATGAGATCACACAGAGTGGAGGAGGTCCTCCCAATTCTTTTTGTCTTATAATGGACAGCAATCCTGCTGTCTGTGTGGCAATAACAAACAAGTTATCATTTGGAAGAGAAGGGGCTGTGGAATTTCTACTGGTTGGGGAACAACCCAGCTTTTATTTTTCCAGATAATCTGCACATACAGGTTTATGACACTGGAGAACTTTGCTTAAATCTTCTCCTTTGAATCTCTCTCTTCTTTACAAAATCTTCCAAGTCTTCTAATAATTTAGTGACTGTAAGAACGTAAACATTTATTCTGTGCTTTCAGTCTTAGTTCTCAAATATGACCAAGAGTATTCCTAGTTTTCCTTTTCCTCATAAACGTCCCTCACAGCAGCACTGCCAGGCTCCTCCTCAGGCTCCATTCCTCGTCCCGGTCCAATCCACTAGTCTGGGTACTGACTGCTACTCACCAATAGCACCTCATCCTCCTGCTCGCTTCAGAAGCAAAGGCACACCGCTGATTCTTGAAGCCCTTGTGCTGCTGGTCAATCAGGGGTCCTATGGCCACTCCGACGCAGTGCAGGACCGAATGTAAGTCACTGCAACCGGGATGCCAGGATGGACGCGCCCCTGCCTGGGTGTCCGCCATCTTCTTGGAGCCCTCTGCCACTAGCCAGGGCCCCTCCCGCTGCAGCCCTCAGGGGAGAATGGTGCAGACTAGATGGCAGCCCCATGGTTTAACATTGTATATCTCTCGATCCCTTTACTTTCAATTTATCTCAATCTTTTATTTGAAGTTGTCATATACAACATAGGATTGGGTCTTGTTTTTTTTTTTTCTTGTAACCCAGTTTAACAGTTTTTAAATAGTATATTTAGAATGTTCATTTAAAAGATGTTTACTGATATTAGATTACTATGTACCACATATATAACTGATTTCCATTCTTTATCCCTTTTTTGTCCTTGTTTTGGTTTTCCACTGTTTTCACCCTATCTTGTTTTAACTGAGCACTTTGTATGATTTCATATTTTCTCCTCTGAGCATAACTGCCATAGTTGTTGTTCTTTAAATATGGATTACCCTATAGTTTGTAATATACATTTACAACTAATTTAAGTCCACCTTCAAATACACTATACTGCCTCATGTGTAGGTACTTGGAGTATTCCTAATTTCTCCCTTTCATCCCATATTATATTATTTTCATTCATTTTACTCAACCATAAATCTGTAATAACCCATACATTGCTTCTGTTATTATTTTAAAGAAATTGTTATGTTAAACCAATCAAGAATAATAAGAAAAAATATTTCATTTCACTTGTATTATTTCTCTGTAACATTTCTTTTCTCTGTATAAATCCAATTTTCTGATCCACATCATTGTCATTCTAAGAACATTTTCTAGGTTTTCTTGCAAGGCAAATGTAATGGTGACAAATTCCCTTGATTTTGTTTGTCTTAAAAAGTGTTTATTTCTTATTCAATGAAGAGAATGATAGTTTAAATGATAATTTTGTTAGATACAAAATTCTAGGTTGGTGGCTTTTTTGTGCTTCTTAATATTTAATTAACTCTTTTCTTCATTGAATGGTTTATGAAGAGAAGTTCAATTTAATTCTTCTCCCTGTTCCTCTGTATTTCCCCCTGATTTCTTTCAAGATTTTCATTTTGTTTTTTATTTTCTGCATTTTAGATATAATATATGTAGACTATGGATTTATTTATTTATTCTACTTAAGGATCTCTAAATTTCCTTTATCTGGGACTTAGTGTCTGTCATTAAATTTGGAAACTTCTCAAATATTTCTTTTCCTTCTCTTTTTTCTTTTTTAATTCTCATTTTGCGGATATGACACATTTTCTAATTCTCCTATAGTTCTCAGATATTCATTATCTTTTCTCTTTGTTTTTTAGTTTAGGAAGTTTCTATAGATATATATTCAAGCTCACTGATTCTTTTCTCAGCCGTGAACAATCCACTGAAGTACCCATCAAAGGCATTCTTCGTTTCTGTTTATGTTTTATAACTTTAGCATTTCCTTGTGGTTATTTTTTAGTTTCCAGTTTTCTCCTTGTGTCACCCATGTGTTATTGTATGCTGTCACTGTTTCCATTAAAAATATTAGGTGAGACAGGAAAAATATGGTGTTCTGGTGTGAATGTTGCCATTTGCCAAATTGATTAGGCTCTGGTAAAGCCTAATCAATTATCTTGAGGATAGGCCTTTGTTAAGTATAATAGAGTCCTCTAGGCTAATTTCAGAATGGTTAGTTTCTCATCAACCAAGAGAAGCACAGGGGAATTTTTCTCAAGTCTTTACCCTGAGAACATGGTGGGATTCCTGAAAGTAAAAGTCACAAAAAATATGAGGCCCCATATAAGAATTAGCCACCATTATTTTTTTTAGTCTCTCAAGCTTGTCCAGTCTCAGGCTCTAGCACTTGGTCAATTACTCTTTAATTGTTTTTTTTTTTTACCAGACTACAACAACTGCATCTGTTTTGGTAAACTGTGATTCTTTTTTTTTTTTTTAATATTTATTTCTTTTAGTTATTGGCGGACACAACATTGTTGAGAGCCACAGCCAAAGGGGCCCCAGCAAACTTCCAGCTGCCAGCAAACTTCACAGCGGCCCCAGCAACATCTAGCTGATTGGCTCCTCGGCCCCAGCAACATCTAGCTGATTGGCTCCTCTGCGGTGATGCTCATTGGACTGTTTCCCTGCCCTTTCAGACCACGGAGCTGCTCATTGGGGGACTTTTTTTGGCTCCGCCCACGTGACCCAGCCAATCGGCCTCAAGAGCAGGAGGATTGTGGGAGG
>NW_026000338.1:3206722-3214697 GCF_001458135.2 Marmota marmota marmota
TTTTTTTTTTTTTTTTTGTACCCAGGATTGAACTCAGGAGTGCTTAACCACTGAGCCATGTCCCTAGCCCTTTTTATTTTTACTTGAGTCATGATCTTGGTAAGTTGCTTAGGGACTTGTGGAGTTTCTGAGACTGGCTTTGAACTCTCGATTCTCCTGCCTCAACTTCCCACGTTGTTGAGATTACAGGTGTGGGCCACCATGCCCGACCTGTTTTACTGTTTTCCAGGTAGAAGCCTATATTATGATTTTAGTTATTTTGCTCTTGCCTAATATAACCTATGTATAAACTTGCCTTTAAGTCATGTTTTACATGAATCCAATGTATTTTTATATAATGTATTTTCATTTATTTCTATATTTTTAAAAAAAATTCCTTTGACACTTAATATTTGACTCATGAATCATTTAAAATTGTGTTGTTTAATGTTCAAGTGTTTGGAGTTTTTCTTATTATTTAAATTTTTATTGCCAGTATAATTCCATTGTGATCAGAATAACTTCTATATGGCTTATATTTATATACAAATATAAAATAAATTTATATATGTAGATAATGTCTACATAATTAGTCATATTATATAACCATTTTTAAGTGCACAACTCTGTGATATTGATTGTGCTCACAATGTTGGATAACATCATCACTATATATTTCCAATATTTTTCATCATACCAAACAAATTCTGTAACCATTGAATAATATTCTACGTTCCACTTTTTTCCCTCAATCCCTAATAATCTACTTCCTGTCTCCGTGAATTTGCCTCTTCTAAATATTTCATTTGAGTGAAACTATAGGGTATTTACACTTCAAAGAACATAAAATACTGACATTTAAAGCAAAATAGATGGAATTATAGGGCATTTTGTTAATTGAAACAAGACAGACATAGGAAAACAAGTGTCACATGTTTTCTCGCATGTGTGTCTGGAATATTTCAATGAGCATAATGTTTTAAATGTACATCCATGTTACAGCATCTATTAAATCTTCATTCACTTTTGTGGCTAGATATTCTACTGTGTGAATATACCACAGGTTTTTTTTTTATCAATTATTAGTTGATGGACATTTGGGTTATTTTTACTTTTTGGCTCTTGTAAATAATGCTACAATAAACATTAGTAATAATTTGTTATCTTTTTGAGTCCTTATCTTAATTCTTTCTGGTATATGCCTAGGAGTAGAAATTGCTGAGTCAAATGGTAATTCTATGTTCATTTTTTTAAAATTATTTTTTAGTTGTAGTTAAACACAATACCTTTATTTTATTTATTTTTATGTGGTGCTGAGGATTGAACCCAGGGCCTCGCATGTGCTAGGCAAGCACTCCACCACTGACCCACAACCCCAGTCCCCTCTATGTTCATTTTTTTTTGATGAATCAGTAAAGTGTTTTCTGCAGTGACTGCACCATTTTATATTCTCATGAGAAATGCCAAACAGTCAATACTTGCCTTTTTTCCATTTTTTTAAAAAAATTATATTCTTTCCACTAGATATGAAGTGGTATCTCATTGTGGTTTAGATTGGTATTTCCCTAATGAATAACAGTGTGGAGCATTTTTCATGCATTTATTGTCCATTTGTATATCTTCTTTAGAGAAATGTCTACTTACATCTTTTGTCTTTGCTGTTGAATTGGAAGAGTTTTTCAGATGTCTTAGATATTAAATCCCTATTACATACACAGTTGAAGATATTTTCTCTGATTCTATATGTTTTTGATATTCTTCCAAGGAAAAAATTTTCATTTTGATTAAGTCCAAATTATCTTTTTTTTCTTTTATTGTTTGTGTGTGATCTTAGTATATTACCTAAGAATACATTGTTAAATGCAAATTTATGAAGATTAATTTTTTTCTAAGAATCTTAAGATTTTTAGCTTTTATATTTAAGTCATTGGTCATGTTGAGTTTATTTTTGTACATGTTTAAAGTAGAGGTCCAACGTCATTCTTTTGCATATAGAAATCCAGTTTTAGCACAATTTTTTTAGAGAGAGAGAAGAGAGAGAGAGAGAAGAGAGAGAGAAAAATTTTTAATATTTATTTTTCAGTTTTCGGTGGACACAACATCTTTATTTTATTTTATGTGGTACCGAGGAATGAACCCAGCGCCCTGCACATGCCAGGCAAGCACGACCTGTTTTACTGTTGAGCCACATCCCCAGCCCTAGCACAATTTTTAAAAGAGACTGTCCTTTCCATATTAAATGGTCTTAGCACACTCATCAAAACTTAATTTGATATAGATATATATAGTGCCATGGTTTTATTTGTGGACTTTCAATTTTTTTCTTTTGCTCTATATGCATGTCATTATAATCAGTGTAATTACTGTAGCTTTGTCATAAGTTCTGAAATCAAGAAGTGTAGGTATTTTGACTGTGATTTCATTTTTCAATATTGTTATTGCTATTCAGGGCCTTTTTCAATTTCATGCAAATTTGAGGATTGGCTTTTTTCATTTATGCAAACAAAAGCAGTTGGAGTTTTGATGGCTATTTCATTTAATTTTTATATCAACTTGGGTAGTGTTAATCTCCTAATGTTAAGTCTTCCTCCAACAAACATGGGATGTCTTTCTCTTTATTAGAATCTTATTTAACTTTTTCAGCATTGTTTTATAATTTTCAGTGTATAAATCTTTTATATTATTGGTTAGATTTATTCCTAGCTATTTAGTTTTTCTTGAAGTAGGCAGAGCAAGAGAGTAGTCAAGATCCTTCATCTATCATCTTTTCACAGAAACATTAATTTGAACAGCTATTTATGCACCAAACTACCTTCACAAGAACTAAGAAGGCCAGATGTGAGACCATAGTTCCTGGTCTTATAAGAAGAAAAGACATTAAAGAAGGTAGGAAGAGTTGCCTGCATTACTCATCCCTAAACTCCAAACAGCTTGGAGAAATATGCCTCCTACTTGGGGAAGGGAGAAAAAATTAAGCCCAGGCTTTAGACTTGTAAATGAGTACCAAGGCTACCACAGTAAAACCTAGTCTTGGGCATAGTCATATGATCCCAATTAGCCTTGGAGTGGGGCTGGTACAAAATTTCTCCCCCTCCTCTGAGATTCCGTAGGTCTCTTTAGCCATGAGATTTCTATGTGACCCAATTTAGCATCAGCCTTGTTGGCGGTAGAACTATCTCCATAGGACTAGCCCCACTACCCATCCCCCAACTTTGAGCAGCACAGATCAACCCAGGCCAGTGTTCACTGACAGAGCATCTAGATTTACCCAGCACCAGGCAGAAATCTGAATCCCAGTGGGAAGATTTATGTTTCAGCCTGTGTCAGTGCTGGCTATGATGGGCCTCAATGCACCCATGAGACTCTATAGGTTCTTGCATCTATAAGACTCAGATATGATCCATCTTAGTGTTAGCCTTGTTGGCTAAGGGAATGCTTTCAGCAACACTATTCCAACCTGGAGCAGCAGAGTGTAGATCAAGACTCCATTCTCTATGAGTAGTAACACAGAATATCAAGGACAGGTCTTCGTCTTGGAACTCAGTGGCAGGCTGGTGAAACTTAGCACTGGAAGATCCTAACAGTCTCTATCTTCAGGCCAGTGCCCATGGAATGAGCCTCTGGAACTTCCTCAGTGTCAGGTGGAGACATGGGGCTCTAGTCTTTTAAACTTTTATTATGGCCCTGATGGTCTATGACTGGACCATATAATGGTCTGTGACTGGACCACTATTTCACCTCATCCCACAGAATTGTGGGCCTTCATTCTACCAACTTCTGTGCTGATCTTGGTGGGATGTGGAAATCAAGGTGTGACACAACATTACAGCATTAGTGGCCAAGATGTGGCATAGTATCTTGAGGCTGGACTGTTCATGGTGATTCTGCCTAGAGACATACAGAATGCTATAGTTCCTGACCACAAGCTGCGGACTGTGGTAAAGAGGTATTGGCATAAAAACAGATACATAGGGGCTGGGATTGTGGCTCAGTGGTAGAAGTGCTCGCCTATCACGGGCGAGACCCAGGTTCGATTCTCAACACCACATAAAAATAAAGGCATTGTGTTGTGTCCATCTACAAAAAAGATTCTATCTATCTATCTATCTATCTATCTATCTCTTAAAAAACAGATACATAGACCAATTCGTTAGAATAGAAGACCCAAAGATAAACCCACATAGTCATATAATCCTTGACAAAGGCACCAAAAATCTATGTTGGAGCAAAGGCAGCCATTTTCAACCCTTCCTCCCTCCCCCTATTCCTTATCCTCTACTCTGCTGATATTCCTTCTACTTACTTATTATTTCTTTAATTGGTGCTTTCTAAATATACATGCAGGTGGAACTCACTGTGGTATATTTATACACATATATAGTATAATTTTGTCAAATCTAATCAGCCTTTTCTTCCCTTTCCTTTTTCCTCCTCCATCTCCCTCAAGCTCCTTCATCTGTTCCACTGATCTTCCCTCTATCTTTGACTCCCCCTCCCCTTTCCTCCTTGCTTTGCTCTAGCTTCCACATATGAAAGAAAACAGTTGACCCTTCATGTTCTGGGTCTGGCTTATTTCACTCAGCATTAAGTTCTCCAGTTCCATCCATTTACTGGGAAATTAAAAGGCAGCTTTTTAACAAATTGTGCTAGGAAAGCTGGATATCCATATGTACAATGAAATTAGACTAGATCCCTATCTCTTACCCTACACAAAAGTCAACTTAAGTTGTATCAAAGACTTAGAAATTAGGTCAGAAACTTTGCTAGAAGAAACCAGGATTGATATCCCAATAAATAGGCACAGGCAACAACTTTCTCAATAGAAGAAAAAATAAGCTCAGGAAATAAAACCAACAATTAATAAATGGGATGGAACTAAGTTAAAAAGCTTCTGTAGAGCAAAGGAAATAATTTCAAGCACAAAGAGATAGCCCACATAACGGGAGAAAATCTTTGCCACCCAGTCTACTAGTAGTGGATTCATATCTGGAATATATAAAAAAACTCAATAAAGCCCAACACACAAATAAACAAAAACTCAATCAATATATGGGCAAATGAACAAAACAAACATTACTCAACAGCAGAAATAGAAATGGTCACCAAATATATGGAAAAATATTCAGATTCTTACCAATCAGGGAAATGCAAATCAAAACTATGCTGAGATTTACTCCGGATAGAACAACATTCATCAAAAATACAGATATAATAAATGCTAGTGAGGATGTGGGGGGAAAGTAATACTTTTTGCCTTCAGTTCTGTGAAAATCTCATGCTAGTATCACTTGCCCTGTGAGATTTCCACTAAGAAGTCTGCAATCAGGTGAATTGGGACACCATTATGTGTCATTTATTTTCTTTTGCTACCAAGAGAATATTATATTTATCTTTCACTTTTGAGAGCTTAATTATGTCTTGGGGGAGACTAGGTTGAGGTAACCTTTTACTATCCTATACCTGGATATTTGTATCCTTCTCTAAGATATAAATTAATATTTTTTTGAATAAGCTTTCTAACATTTTGGTGTTCTCAAGTTCCTCTTGAACCCAATAACCCAAATATTTGTTCTTTTAACACTGACTCAAAGTTTCCATAAACTTTCTTCATTCCTCTTCATTTTTTTATCCTCCAACACTGTATTTTCAAATAACCTGTCTTTGATCTCATCAATTATTTCTTCTATTTGATCCTATATATGCCTTCTATCATATAACCCAACCCCCAGACATCAATTTTTTATGTTTTGTTCATTTTGTGTTGATGTGTCTATAATAGACAAATGAGTTCCAATTTTGCAACATCTAGTCTCTATATGTTAAAGAGATTGTCAATGTATGACAAAGTAGTAAAATTAGCACATTTTATACATTTTGTGTTGAAATTCATAGGAAAGTTTGTCCTCTGTAAATGATTTTTGGATATGAATTTTTTCAACCATCTTTAAGCATTACATATGCCTATACTTATCCAATGGACTGAAGTTAGAGAGAAGGGAGTGGGGATGGAATTGTTGAAGGCCAAAATGATCCTATTAAAAGATAACTCAGGGGCTGGGGCTGTAGGTCAGTGGTACACTCTTGCCTGTCATGCATGAGGCACTGGGTTTGATCCTCAGCACCACGTAAAAGTAAACAAAATAAAGGAATTCTGTCCATCTACAACTACAAAAAATTTTTTAAAAACTCAATTATAGCTACTGTTACATATATTTTTATTGTTGTAACCTAAACAGACTGGTGACAAGCAATGAGATTGAATCAATAATAAAAAGGCTATCATTAAGAAAAGCCTGGGACCAGATAGATTCCCAGCTGAATTCTACCAGAAATTTAAAGAACTAAATCCAATCTTCTCAGATTATATCAAGAAATAGAAAGGGGACAACACTCACAAATCCATTAAATGAAGTCAATATTACCATTATATGTAGCTCAGTAGTAGAATACTTGCCTAGCACATGTGAGGCCCTGAGTTCGATCCTGAGCACCACATAAAGGTAAATAAAATAAAGGTATTGTGTCCAACTACAACTAAAAAATAAATATTAAAAAAATTATGTCTGAAAATGTCCAAATATGAACACACTAACATATTCCCTTTTGCAACTGCTTTCCTCACACCTCCTCATTATTGAACAAGTATAGATGATATTATACTGCTCAGAGAAATAGTTTAACAGTTCCATTACCAAAATACAATATTTCATATGAATTTTAGCAAAAAGATATTTACAAACTGATATTTGACCATCTCTACATCTAACATACATTGGACACTTCTAAACATCTAGACAGACTAGATGTTTCAAGTAAGGACTTAATTTGCGCAGTGTACACAATATTCTTGAAACTGCACACATATAACAATAGTTCTAATTTGAAAATTTCATTTCTCTAAAATGAAAGCATTCTGATAAAACTAAACTCAAAGTGGATCAAGGACCTAGGAATTAGACCAGAGACCTGTGCCTAATAGAAGAAAAAGTAGGTCCAAATCTTTATGTCAGCTTAGGGCCTGACTTTCTTAACAAAACTCCTAAAGTGTAAGAAATGAAATCAAGAATCAATAAATGGTATATATTCAAACTAAAAGCATCTTCTCAGCAAAGTAAACCATCAATATTGTGAAGAGAGTACCTACAGAATGGGAGAAAATCTTTACCATTTACATATCAGATAGAGCACTAATTTCCAAGATATATAAAGAACTCAAAAAACTTAGCACCAAGAAAAAAAACATGATTGCACAAATGATGTGACTCTGCATTGTGTACAGCCAGAGAAATGAAAAGTTGTGCTCCATTTGTGCACAATGAGTTGAAATGCATTCTGCTTTTATATATAGCTAATTAGAACAAATTTTAAAAAATGAAAGCATTCTGGACCTTCATCAACCCAGTAGAATATAATGCTAAAATTTTCAGAAGAAAATATTTCTTAGGAATTTAACATAAAACATACAAAATTGTTTACTAATTCTACTTTTGTCAGACACTGGCAACCTCTTTTAATATCTAGAAAGACTAGGTGTAGATTTAGACTCATTTGTCCTTTATAAACCTTATGTACACAGTAAAGTGAAACAAAATGCATAGACATAAGAAACCATGGTTTCTCTTGCCTCATTATATGTACATCAGTATGGTGTTCTCTCCCTTTCCTTCTCTGGAGAACTAGCACACAATATGTACTACTCAATAGGGGTTTGGGCTACTCCCCTAAAAAAATTTCATAAGAATTTTAACAAAATGAAATTTACAAAATGTGTTATATTTTACCACTTTTAATTTTGACATGTATTAGGCACTTTAGAATAAAAACTAGATATTTCAAAAAAATACTTAGCATTGTCATCTATTGCCGCAGTCTGGCTGGGCACAATCAGGAGCCACTTGTCAAAAGAAACTAACCTTATTTTTAGAACCACACACGCCAAACAAAACAGCCTCTCAGGAAAAACCCTCAGAGCCTCAACTGCCACCACCGGCTTTCC
>NW_026000338.1:3217434-3255536 GCF_001458135.2 Marmota marmota marmota
CACGCCACGCCACGCCACGCCACGCCACGCCACGCCACCAAAGGCACCACATCCTCAATGCGGCCTTCGCCAGGGCTGGAAGCGGGTGGACCATGAGATCTGGCAGCCCACGGGGTTCTGGCCTGAAACAGGCCAGCGAGGTGGGGCGACGGGAGAGGGTGGCACGTAAGTCCTTCACATCCTGGGCCCGGCCAGTGCGTAGCCGCAGTCGGGGCTCCAAGTGTTTGTAGGGCAGAGGCCAAGGCCAGTCCCTGTGGGCCCTCCAACTCTCCCACCAACCTGGGGCTAGAGACACCCAGCAAGCCACGCTCCTTTTCTCACCACACTCCTACTGTTGATTATTTGAAGCAAGTCTCTCCAGTGTGTTTTCTTTGATATCATTTTGATCATATGATATATATAATGTAGTGTTCTTTATAATGACTTATATGTCATAAGTGTGTTTACATGTTTTTAAAATTCTTTTTAAAAGGCTTTATTAAAAGATTTAAAATATTTTGTTAGATCATTTTAATACTGTGGAATAATCTACCATATGGGTGTGCTTTAAGTTATGATTTCCTTTGAAATGAGGTATTAATATTGTTTCAAATACTGTTATTTTAAATAATATTTCTACTAACTGAGTAAACTAGGTGTTCCTGGGGATCCCACAGGACACAGCTGCCTTCAAGTCATCTACACAGCAGGAAAGGCTCGCCTGCCCTTCACAGCCTGGTTCAGGCCAGTGTGCAGTTTCAGAAGGGGCTCCGGATATGTGCAGGGAAAAGGTTCCCTGTTCCCTGGGGGCCCTCCAGTTTAGCAGCCCGGGTTGAACCCTGTTGGAATTTCAAACTTGTCTTTTATAAGGAAATTACTCCTACAAGGTGGGAGGTGTAGGTAGTCCTTTCTCTAGGGGATTGAAGAGTTGACTGAGATGAGATAGTTGCCTCCTAGGGAAAACAGTAATATCTTTTAATATTTATAATGACACAGATAACCGTAACTGCTATCAGATTTCCCTTCAGGCATGGGACTATAGAGAGCAATGAACATTGAAAGATCATGGGCTAAGCAGACAGTGAGCTTAGGAAACATAAAATCTCTAATATTGAAGGAAAGCAAAGAAATAAATGTATTGGGTCCAATTTGTCAGTGAGGAATAGAAGTCCATTGATACTGCTGGGCTAGAGCTTTTAGTGTCCAGAGTGTAGTTATCTCCATCACAGCGTTTAAGAGCCACTTCAAGCAGTAATATCTTGGGCTGAGGTAAAGTCATCTGATAGAATATCATCTCTATCAGTGAAAACCTGGACCAGGATAAAGTCATCTGAGGTGGGACTAAGATATCTTTTCCAGGTCAGTATCCACTTGGCTTTAATGTGAGTGCTTATAACACACCAGAGGGTGTCACTGTGGTATTATAACAAGACTGGGTTGCTTGTGTAACTTGAAGGCAATATTGGGCCTGGAAATTTGACCTGTAAATATATGTTAAGTCAAGAAGTTTGTGTGTACACAGCTAGTAAAAGTGATGTTGGAATTGGTGATGGTGTTGTAACTGAAAAAAGCACCAGGACATGTGTGGCACAAAAGATTCCATTAAATGTAGCTGAATCTAAAGTTTTCAATAGTCCAAGATTTTTTCCCAGTTGCATAATGACAGGAGTTCTGTTGTTAATAGGTTTTAAATTATATGGTTCTCTGATTTGGGTATATGATATTGATAGGATATCAAGTTGTTTTCTAATTATTGTACCTTTGGCTAATATTGGGGCTTTAGCCTTAGCCTGCAGGCAGGTCATCTAATTTGGCCAATTACAATGAGCCCTCTGCCTCCATTCTTGGTCTGGTCCATGACAGGCAAACCAGTGAATTCTTTGAATGTGGGGCTTGTATTAGTCAAACTTAATGGCATGTGGGCTTCAGTATTTACCATGTTTGGTTGAAACAATGGCTTGCTCAGAGGGATTGAGCCTCTACATCCTAAACTAATGAAAAACACCCAGACCTATTATGAGACCTATAATTATCAGAATGTTGACTGTATATTCAGCTGTATAGTCAAAGAAGATAAGGAGTATTCTGGTGAGGCTTTGTACTGTGGCCTTACTTGGTATAGAGACATGTGATTGTGACTTATATTTTGGGTATCTGTGAGGCATGATATTCCTAGAGTTCTTCACCCTGAATGGGAGAATTCTAATGCAATGGACCAACCTTTGTAACAAATGTGAACATGAAACCACTTTTAGGCCAATACATTCTGTGCTAAGGTAAACACCCAAAATATGGGCAATTGTGCTGTCCTTTGGGTATCATCCATTATCATAGACATCCTTGCTAAAAGATAGAAAGCAGGAACTTCAATTGAGCTCCATAATTTATGATAGTGTAATGTCATTCCTATATTATACAAAATCCCATTACTGTTTATTTTATTAATTCCAAGGAATTGTCCAGGGGGCCAAAGGATATAGGGCAGGGGTGACATCATCCAGTATTATGGCATGTGGCAAGGGACTGAAGACAGAGAGGCCATCCCCTCCTGCAAATGGAGTGTGTCAGAAGGCCCAGGTTTGTCTCCATCTTGTATTAAGGAGGCCTTGATAATCATGCCAAGCTTGCAGGGTGATATTTCTGTGGCCCAGAGAATAATGGGCAGCTGGATATGGAGAGTCAGAGACTTAGGGTTTGTGAAAGTCTCTATTTCTAGAAGAACCCAGAATATAGTCAACATTTCTGTTTTAAAGGTGTATAGCATGGAGATAAGGGTGGCATTTTCCCATTAGAAGCCCTTGGGCAAATTATAATTGACCTAAGTGGCCAAGGACTCTGAGAGGTGTGGGAAGAATTTTTGAAAGCCTCTACAATGAAGGAATCCTCAAAAGTGCTATGGGAATGTCTATTGATTTTAATTTGGAAAGATGATAGAACTTTTTATTAGAGGGGGTTCAATTTGGGATAGACTGATTTGAAAGCATTGGCATCAGTGAAGCTAAATAAAATTTGTATGTTCTTAATGAGTGTATGAAATGAATCTCCTTGGAAGAGAATGTCATTAATGTAATGACATACGTGTTCTGGAGAAAGGCAGAAACAGTTAAATTCTTGCATGCAAAGATTTTGTACTAAGGCAGAGCTGTGGAGGTACCCCATGGATAATGTAGAAAATGTGTGTTGTCTCCTTTTGGAGTTGGAGGCAAATTGCAACCAAGAGGCTGTTAAAATAGGCACTAAATAGGATATATCCAAATCTATAATAGCAAAAAATTACCAGTTATTACTTGGGTAGAATTTTAATAATATTTGGGTATGGTGGACTTATTGAATATGGTGGACCATCAGTAAGGTGGTAGTAATCTCATTTTTTCTAGGTTTAAGAACAGGAAAAAGTGGGCAATTGAAATGGAGAAGTAGTGGGAATCATTACCCCTTTAGGTTTTATGTACCAATTTTTAATCCCCAAGGCCTTGCTTTCTTGTTTTAAATTTTATTGACATATAATATTTGTTCATATTAATGGGATACAGTGGGATAATTTGATACATATATGCAAAAATGTGCAATGATGAAATCAGGAAAATTAACATTTTCATCTCTTTAAACACTTATCATTTCTTTTTTTAAATATTCTTTTTTAAAATATTTATTTTGTAGATGAACACACAGTATCTTTATTTATTTTTATGTGGTGCTGAGGATCAAACCCAGTGCCTCACACATATGAGGCAAGCAGTTTACCACTGAGCTACAGTCCCAGCCCCATCATTTATCATTTCTTTCTCTTAAGAAACTACAAATTCCACTCCTCTAGTTCTTTATATAATGTATAGTAAATCGCTGTGAATTATCATTACCCTACTGTGCTGTAGAACATTAGAATTTACTCCTCACATATAACTAACTGTATTTTGGTACACATTAACAAACTTCCTTCTATCTTCTTATAACGCTACCCTTCCTGATCTCTAGCTACCACTATTCTACTCTCTACTTCTATGAAATCAACTTTTTGGCTTTACTATATAAGAAAGAATACATGGTATTTATCTTTCTGTGCCTGACTTATTTTACTTAACAGAATGTTCTCCAGTTCCATCCATGTTGCTTCAGATGGCAGGATTTCATTC
Source organism: Marmota marmota marmota (assembly GCF_001458135.2). NCBI lineage: Eukaryota > Metazoa > Chordata > Mammalia > Rodentia > Sciuridae > Marmota > Marmota marmota. The sequence goes on from NW_026000338.1 coordinate 3,221,547, forward strand.
TTTTTTGTGGCTGTATAATATTCCATCATATGTATTTGTGTATATGTGTGCATGTGCATATAACATTTTATTTATAAGTTAATTCACTGATGGACACTTCAGATGATTCCATATTCTTTCTATTGTGAATTTGCTTCACAATATGAAAATGTAGGTACTTCTTTGACTTCATTTCCTTTAGATATATACCCAGCAGTATGATAGCTGGATCATATAGTAGTCATATTTTTAGATTTCTGAAACAACTCCAAATTATTTTCGATAATGTCATTACTAATTTATCATCCTACCAATAGTACATGAATTATCCCTTTGCATCCTCACCAATATTTGTTATTGCCTTTTTAATTATAGCCATTCTCTCTCACTGGGATGAGATGATAACTTATTTTTTTTATTTGCATTTTCTTGTTTATCAGTGACATTGAGCATTTTTAAATATACTTGTTGGCCATTTGTCTATCTTGAGAAATGTTTTTTCAAATCATTTTCCCATTTTAAATCAGATTATTATTTTACCATTACATTTTGAGCTCCTTATAGATTGTGAATATTAATCCTTTGTCAGATTAATAGTTTGCAAATATTTTCTCACATTTTATACATTATTTTTTCTGTTGTTTCCTTTGCTGTGGAGAAGTTTCTTAGTTTGCTTTAACCCCATTTGTATTTTTGCTTCTGTTTCCTGTGCTCTTGGGGTCCTATCAAAAAAATTACCTATACAGATGTCTTAAAGTGTTTACTTTAAATTTTCTTACGGTAATTTCAGTTTCAAGTATGAAATTAAGATCTTTCATCCACTTTGAGTTAATTTTTGTATGTGGTGAAAGGTAGGGATCCAGTTTCATTTTCCTGCATATGCATATCCTGTTTTCCCAGCACTATGTATTAAAGAGACTATCTTTTATACACTGTGTTTTTGGCATCTTTGTCAAAGATTGGTTGGATCTATCTATAGAATTGGAGTAAATCTTAGCCAGCTACTCCTCTAGTAAACGATTAATATACAAAATGTATAAAGATCTCAAAATCCTTAACACCAAAATAACAAATAACCCAATCAATAAATGGGCAAAAGAACGAAACAGAAATTTCTCAAAAGAATAAACACAAATGACCAACAAATATATGAGAAAAATTTCAACATCTCTAATAATCAGGGAAAGGGAAATCAAAACTACACTAAGATTTCATCTCACTCCATTTTGTAAACAATGATTTAAAATATGAATATAATATGAATACAATAAATACTGGCTCTGAAGGAAAATGTACACTTGTACACTGTTGATAGGACTGTAGACTAGTACAACCACTGTGGAAAGCAGTATGGAGATTCCTCAAAGAAATAGAGATGGAGTCTTACTGACCTCTGTGGAGCCCAGGCAGGTCCAGGATAGTCCTGCTGACCAGCTCAGAGCCCAAGCCCAGGACCAGGACCACCCCTTCAGCCTGTGAGGAGCCCAGGCACAGGCGCTGGCACAGGACTGCTCATGGCACTGAGGACCATGCCCATACACCATAGCACTGCATCTCCAAGAGACTGCTCAAAGACATCTTTCATTCAGCCATCTCTCCAAAAGTGGTCACTGCCATCTTGGGATACCTCCAACACCCTCTCCAGTGACCCCCACTGCTGCTATCATCATCTTTAGTTGTAGCAGCTTCTATCTTGGGACACTGGTCCACGGCTGGAAGCCCAACACTAAGGTACTTACAGGATTGATGCTACCCTGCCATCAAGTACAGATGTGGCTGCTTCCATCTAGGGATAACAGCCAGGATCCAGAATACCATCTCCAAGGTACCTGCAGGATTAGGTACACTAGTGGTAGGTGTGTTAACAGCTACCATTTTGTTGCAGAGGCAGAAGAGAGCCTTGCACTGGGCCACCTCCTTCTATCTTTTCTCCTATTAAGAGCCAACTTTTTTTTTATTCATCTTTCACTCTTTCTATGATCTAGTACTTCTATATTCTTATCTCCTAATTCATGAACATCACACACTACACCCCCCCCACATTTCTCCCAATGTCCACCATTAGAATCTGTAGACACTTTTGTAAACCTATTGTTTATATTGCAGATAATAATTGAACACATAATTCCTGTTTATTATGATAAAACTGCAATTATCTAAATAGGAGCTATTTGGTTTAAGGCTGTATATTGTTTGCATTGGGTGCTGTTGATATTGATATCCCCCTTAAAGGTGAGACATTGGTAACCTCCAGAGACACTATAAGATTATATGGTAGAAACTGTAATACCGCAGATCTACACTGCTAGAAGGGAAGACACATGGAAAACATGAAAAACAAGGGAAGAAGAAAGTGCCCTAAACAAACCAAGACGATATGATATTAGAATCCATTGAGAGCACATTAGATGAAATGTCAGAGGACTTTAGAATGTACATAATTAAATGATCTGAAAATCAAACAATGACATAAAGAGCAAATCCAGGCAATAATTAATCATCCAACAAAGAGATGAGAGAGCAAATACAGGTAGCAAAAGATTACTTCAAGAAAGAGAGATTCTGGAAAAAAAAAACCAAATCATTGAAATGAAGGAAACAATAAACAAACAAACAAACAAACAAAAAACCTCAATAGAAAGTATCACCAACAGACTAGATCACTTGGAAGACAGAACCTCAGACAATGAAGACAAAATATACACTCTTGAAAATAAAGTTGACCACACACTGAAGATTATAAGAATCCATGAACAGAACCTTCAAGAATTATGGGATAACATCAAAATGCCAAATCTTAAAAATTATTGGGATAGAGGAAGGCACAGAGATACAAACCACAGGAATGCACAATCTCTTCAATAAAATAATATCAGAAAAATTCCCAAACATGAAGAATAAATTGGAAAATCAAATACAAGAGGCTTACAGGACACCAAATGTACAAAATTACAACAGATCCACACCAAGGCACATTGTAATGAAAATGCATAGCATACAGAATAAGGATAGCATTTTAAAAGCCACAAGAGAAAAGCTTTGATTATATACAGAGGAAAACCAATGTGGATCTCAGCATATTTCTCAACCCAAACCCTCAAAGCTAGGAGATCCTGGAACAACATAAAAAGCTCTGAAAGAAAATGGATGTTAACCAAGAATCTTCTATCCAGCAAAATTAAGCTTCAGATTTTATTTCAGATTTGATGATGAAATAAAAACCTTCTATGACAAATAAAAGTTAAAAGAATTTACAGTGATAAAGTCTGCACTACAGAACATCTTCAGAAAAATATTCCATGAGGAGGAAATGAAAGACAACAATGAAAATCAGCCAAAGGAGGAACTACACTAAAGGAAAAACCAATCAAAGGAGAAATCAAATCAAGTAAAAAACCAAAACAAACCAAAATGACTGGGAACGCAAACCATATTTCAATAATAACCCTGAATGCTAATGGCCTAAACTCATCAATCAAAAGACATAGGCAGATTGGAAAAGAAAAGACCCAACAATATGATGCCTTCAAGAGTCTCATATTCTTGGAATGACATGTCATACTGCTTAAGGGAATCATACTTCAACAAGACACAACAATCTTAAATATTTATGCCCTAAACAATGGAGCATCTATATACATCACACAAACCCTTCTCAATTTCAAGAATCAAATAGAGGGGCTGGGCTTGTAACTCAGTGGTAGAGCACTTGTCTAACATGTGTGAGGCCCTGAGTTTGATCCTCAGAACCACATAAAGGTAAATAAATAAAATAAAGTAATTGTATCCATTTGCGACTACAAAAAATATTTTTTAAAAAGAACCAAATAGATTACAATGCAATAATACTGGATGACTTGAACACACCACTCTCACCATGGGATAGATCTTCCAAACCAAAACTAAACAAAGAAATTATAGAACTCAATAATAAAATCAATAATTTAGACATAACAGACTTATATAGAATATTTCATCCACCAACGAGTGAATACACTTTTTTCTCAGCAACACATGATCCTTCTCTAAAATTGACCATGTGTTATGCCACAAAGCAACTCTTAGCAAATACAAAAAAATAGAGATGCTACCCTGCATTCTACCAGACCATAATGGAATGAAATTAGAAATCAATGATAAAATAAAAAATAGAAGCTACTCCAACACCTGGAGACTAAATTATACACTATTGAATGATGCATTGGTAGAAGAAGACATCAGGGAGGAGATATAAAAAATTCTCAGAGGTAAATGAGAATAATAAATAAAATTGATAAACTCCTAGACATGCTAATGAAGAAGAGAGAGAAAACTAAAATTATTAAAATTTGTGATGAAAAAGGGACTATCACAACAGATACCCCTGAAATACAGAGGATAACTAGAAACTATTTTTAAAATTTATACTCCAATAAAATAGAAAATATCGAAGACACCAACAAATTTCTAGAGAAATATGAGTTGCCCAAACTGAGTCAAGAGGACATACACAATTTAAACAGATCTATTTCAAGCAATGAGATAGTAGGTCCCATCAAAAGCCTACCAACCAAGAAAAGCCCAAGACCAGACAAATTCTCAGCTGAGTTCTACAAGAACTATAAGAAAGAATTAATACCAATACTCCTCAAATAATTCCATGAAATAGAAAAGGAGGGAACCCTTCCAAACTCATTCTATGAAGCTAGTGTCACCGTGATACCTAAGCCAGACAAAGGCACATCAAGGAAAGAAAACTTCAGAACAATATCTCTGATGAACATAGATGCAAAAATTCTCATTAAAATTCTGACAAATTGCATAAAAAAGCATATTAAAAAAATAGTGCACCATGATCAAGTGGGGTTCATCCCAGGGATGAAAGGATTTCAACATATGGAAATCAATATACGTAATTCATCACATCAGTAGACTTAAAGATAAAAATCATATGATCATCTCAATAGATGCAGCAAAAGCATTTGATAAAATACAACACACTTTCATGTTCAGAACACTAGAAAAACTAGAGATAGAATATACCTCAACATTGTAAAAGCTATTTATGCTAAAGCCCAAGGTCAACATTACTCTAAAAGGAGAAAAATAAGAGGTATTCCCTCTATGAACTGGAACAAGACAGGGAGGCCCTCTCTCTTCACTCCTATTCAACATAGTTCTTGAAACTCTAGCCAGAGCAATTAGACAGACGAAAGAAATTTAAAGGGATACAAATAGGAAAAGAAAAACACAAACTATCACTATTTGCAGATGACATGATTCTATACTTAGAGGATCCAAAAAACTTTACCAGAAAACTTCTAGAATTAATAAATGAATTCAGAAAAATAGCAGGATATAATATCAACACCCATAAATCAAATGCATTTCTATACTTCAGTGATGAACCCTCAGAAAGTGAAATTAGAAAACTACCCCATTCACAATAGCCTCAAAAAAATTGGGGAATCAATCTAAGAAAAAGAGTGAAAGACCTATACAATGGAAACTACAGAACACTAAAGAAAGACATTGAAGAAGACATTAGAAAATGGAAGGATCTCCCATGTTCTTGGATAGAAAGAATTAATATTGTCAAAATGTCCATACTACCAAAAGCACTATACAGATTTAATGCAATTCCAATTAAAGTCCTGACAACATTCCTCATAGAAATATAAAAACCAATCATGGAATTCATTTGGAAAAATAAGAGACCCAGAATAGCCAAAGCAATCCTTAGCAAGAAGAATGAAGCAGGAGGTATCACAATACCAGACCTTAAACTATACTACAGAGTTATATAATAACAACGGCATGGTATTGGTACCAAAATAGACATGTAGACCAATGGTACAGAATAGAGGACACAGAGCCAAACCCACATAAATACATTTATCTCATACTAGATAAAGGTGCTTAAAACATTCGTTGGCAAAAGAGAGCCTCTTCAACAAATGGTGCTGGGAAAACTTCCATTATGTATATATGCCACATTTTGTGGATTCATTTATCTGTTGACAGGCACCTGGGTTGATTCTGAATTTGGCTGTTGTGAGAATTGTACTGTTATAAAAATTGTAGTGGCTGTATCACTATAGTATGCTAATTTTTAGTTCGTTTGGATAAATACTGAGGAGTGAGATAACTGGGTCATATGGTGGTTCCATCCTCAGTTTTTGAGGAATCTCCTACTGCTTTCCAAATTTGTTGTACTAATTTCCCACCAACAATGTATGAATGTACCTTTTCTCCTACATCCTCACCAGCATTTATAATTATTCATATTCATGGTAATTGCCACTCTGACTGGAGTGAGATGAAAATATAGTGTAGTTTTGGTTTGCATTTTCCTGATTGCTAGAGAATTTGAATAGTTTTTCATATATTTGTTGGCCATTTGTGTTTCTTTCTTTGAGAATTTTTTTAGTTCTTTCGCCCATTTATTGATTAATTTGTTTTTTGACATTGAGACTTTGAGTCTCAATCCCTGTCAGAGGAGTAGCTGGCAAAGATTCTATCTCATTCTATTGGCTCTCTCTTCACTCTCTTGTTTTCTTTGCTGTCCAGAAGCTTTTTAACTTGACGCATTCCACTTGTTTTTTAAAAAAATTTTTTAGTTGTTGATAGACCTTTATTTTATTTATTTACATGTGGTGTTGAGAATTGAACCCAGTACCTCACTCACACCAGGCAAGTGCGCTAATGCTGAGCCCCAGTCCCAGCCCCAGAACTGACAGCATTCCACTTATTGATTATTGATTTTATTTCTTAAGCTTTAGAGGTCTTGTTGAGGAAGTTGGTCCCTGCACATATATGATGGAGTATTGATAGTGCACAATTTTTTGAACAAGACCCTAAATGCATAGGAAACAAAAGCAACCATAGACAAAAGGGATTACATCAAATAAAAATGTTTGGTATTGTTGTTGTGCACAGTTGCACAACACCTGTAGTCTCGGCATCTTGGGAGGCAGAGGCAGGAGGATAGGGATTTCAAAGCCAGCCTTGGCAACTTAGCAACTGAGGCAGGATAATCACAAGATTGAGGCTAGCCTCAGCAATTTAGCAAGGCCCTAAACAACTTAGTGAGACCTTGTCTCAAATTTTAAAATTAAAAGATCTGGGGATGTTGCTCAGTGGTTAAGCACCCCTGAGTTCAGTTCAATCCCTGGTACAAAAAAAATTATGCATTGCAAAGGACACTGAAGAGAGTGAAGAGACAGCCTACAGGGTGGAGAAAATATTTGCAATGTATCCATCTGACAAGAGTTGAAATCCAGATATACAGATTATATAAGGAACTCTAAAGATTCAATATCAAAAAATAATAATAATGATTAAAAACTGGGCAATAGATATAAGTAAACATTTCTCTAAAGAAATCAACATCACCTATCATCAGAAAATTGCAAATCAATACTACAGAGAAATATCAGCATATCCCAGTAAGAATGAAGACTATCAAAAAAACTGCAGATAACACATTTTGGAAAGGATGTGGAGAAAAGGGAACACTTGCACACCACTGATGGAAATTTAAATTAGTGCAGCCATTATGAAAAATAGTATGGACTTTCCTTTAAAAGTTAAAAATAGAACTACCATAAGATTCATCAATCTTCTACTGGATATATAGCCAAAGGAAATGATGTCAGTAAGTTGAAGAGACATCTGCATTACCATGGTTATTGCAGTACTATTTACAATAGCCAAGAAATGGAAACAACCTAAATGTCTATCATTTGATGAATGATAAAGAAAATATGGTACATATGCAAAGAAATAGTATGTAGCCATGAAAAGGGTGAAATCCAGTCATCTGAGATAACATATTTATTATGAGATTATTATGTTAAGTTATTATGAAATAAGCTTGTCAAAGAGAGACAAGTACCACCTGATTTTATATATGGAGTCTAAAAATGTTGATTTTACAGACGTTGAGAGTACATTGGTCGTTAACAAAAGCCAGAACAGTGGTAGAGGAGAAAAGGATGGGAAAAGTCTGATCAATGGGTACAAAGTTATAGTTAGATAGGAGCAAGAAGCTCTGAGATACCATTTCACAGTATGTGGATTATACATAACAATTATGTACTATCCATTTCAAAAAGCTAGAAGAAAAGATTTTGAAAGTTTTCAAATGATAAATATTTGAGGACATAAATATGTTTAACCTGATTTTAACATTATGCAATGCACACATGTATCAAACATTACATGGTACCCCCACAAATATATAACTACTTCTATTTTTTGTGTGTATTAGTTTAAAATTTTAAAAAATGAGAAAAAAATCACCTTTCCACTTTTTTGTTTATTATATGTGGAAGCATAATAAAAGTTAACATAAAATTTATATGCTTGTGGGCTGGGTTGCTCAGTGGTAGAGTGCTTGACTAGTATGTGTGAGGCACTGGTTCAATTCTCAGTACTGCATATAAATTAACAAATAAAATAAAGGTCCTTCAGCAACAAAAATATGTATAAAAATAATTTTTAAAATGTATATGCATTTAATTTCATAAATTGTGGCAGGATGATCATGATCAGGGAAATCTATAAAGGTTAATGCAACATAATTCCCTTGCTTTTACCTGATGGTGGGCAGATTAGTACTTAAACTCTCAGCATAAGGAAGAGAACAAATTTATGTAACTGATGATCTTTGGTATGACTATTCCTTATTACAGCCTTTATACAAAGGGATATAGACATTGTGAGAAGATAGGCAAATCCAGATGGAGATATACCATTAGGATATTTAAAAAAAAACTTTTTAGCTTGTTAATAAGACCATGTTGAAAGGCTGTGGCTGTGGCTCAGTGGTAGAGCACTTGCTTAGCATGCGTGAGACACTGGGTTCGATCCTCAGCACCACATAAAAATAAAATAATAAAATAAAGATATTGTGCCCACCTATAACTAAAAAATAAATATTAAAAAATGTAAGCTCATGTTGAAGTGAAATGTTTCTTCACCATAGCCTATTGACTTTTTTGTCCTGATGTGCATATGGTTGAAGTCAATTTGGATTCTAATGATAAGGTAAAAAGAGCTTAGGAAAACCTTGCTTGGTACTTGAACTTGAAACACAGCTGTATGGTCCTTCAAGGTATCTCCTTTGCTGATGACTAAGAAAAGCCTCTGACTTGGTTGAACTTCTATATTTGCAGTTGCTAATTGCCTATGCCTGACTCTAATCTGAAACCTGATGCTGTTTTCTGTATGCCATTTGATCCTCAACACTAACTGTTCTGAATTGAAACTGGATGAAATTGCTCCTCCACTTGAAAAGCAGAACACAAACAGAGACTTGCAGGTTTAAGACATTCCTCTGTGTGACCATATATACTGTGAAAGCGCCCTGGATGTTGACTGAACTATCTGGGTTACATATGGCTGCTCAGGGATTTTTCTAATGTGACCTTTTAACAGAATTTTTGAAGAACTTTTGAATAGTTCATTTCCAATACAGAGATTAATTGTATTCTGAACTTGTAATTCTAGTTGAAAGTTACAAGTCAGAGAAGCATAGCACAGGGCTGTGACATGTCTACCTACTTATGACAAATTAGACACTTGACTCTTTAAGGATGGCTGGATATTGTTGACTTGTTCTATTTGACTCTGGATTAGCTGCAGTTTGTGATTGTGGATTGGTTGCCTAAGTCTACTTTCCTTGCCTTTCTCCTGTTAAACACACCTTAGTAACATAGTTTAAATATTCAATATGGATATTTTCAGAAAGAAATGATTCTTTTTTTGACTGTCATTGGATAAAAGGCCAGGACAAAAGAGGTAGGGACTGTATAAACACATTTTGAACACTTTTGAAAATCTAGGCTTTGATCAAAACAATTGTTTTTCCATGAAAATACTTTGGTCCTTCTTGAATAAAATTTATCCAGATGAATCATCCAGGTGAGACCAAAAAAAATGATTGGGAAAAATGTAAATTATGATTACTGAATGAGACAACTGTTTCAGTTGTAACAACTGAAAAAACAACAGAAAACAGGCTCCCAGAGAGGCAGGGAAGGAAGGATAAGGCACCAGAGACCTTCGTTTGTCAGAACTGCTCCTAGAAGCTTTCTCCTCCTCCCCAGTGAAAGCATAAGTATTATCTTCAAGCTACTGAGAGTGCTTTGAATTCAAACTGACTGCTGAGCCTAAGATCATATCTGACAATGCTGATTATAAGACAGTACGGGTGGTCCCAGATCCTGTATTTTCTATGAAGATCACATCTGAATTATGTATCGACACAAAACAGATGTACTGACATCATGGACAAACAAAATTTTGGGGAACTGACTGCCTTCAGGCAGTCTGTCTAAAACCAAGGACTACAATGAATTAATTAGACTAGACTGAAAATCCTGGGAAGATGTGCCTTTGGGGGAAGTCACTTTGGAGGTCCTGTTAATCTGTACATTCTGAGTGTGCTTTCCTTGGGATGAACTAACAATTGCCTAATACCTGAGGGCACAGGGGTAACATTCATGCCCTCTGATATTGTTCTTCTCTCATGTGTGCTCTGTTTTTATGTTACCATAGCCTTGGAAGGCATTCAAGTCAGCTTTGACTTACTGGTCAGAGTTGTGCTATACTTTATTGGTTGACTCATGTTCTAAAAATTGTTAATACAAAAACTCATGTAGGAAGACACTTAGCTGTCTAAAGTAGATCTCTGTGGTTAATGGATTTTTTTTTTTTTGGACTGGCTAAATGCAGGACCCCTAAAGGGCATAAACTGAGATCAATACTACAGATTTATTCTTGTCCTGCTAACTGGGATCTTACTGATGAAGACACCCTGTCCAAGAACCAAGGTTGGGGGGTGAATTGTGGAAAAGAGAGTTAACATAGCCGGTCCAAGGCTGCTACACACAGGAAAAACCTGCTTGCAATTTGTATTCTTTGCCTGGGGATTTGTTGGGTAACCAATTTCCTGCCCTAATTATAAACTTTCCCAGTTGATACACAGGCTTGCTATGCCTAAATATTTTGTAAAAACAGTATGGTTTGTGCTGAGTTACCTTCTGGGAGTGTGAAATTTTGTATGTGCTGGTGCATATGTGATTAACCCCTAGTGAAAACCTTGGGAAATCAGTATGTTATGAGCTTCCACTAGACAATACTTCACAGGAGTTGTCACAACTCATTGTTTGCTGGCAGCTGGAATTTTGCTGGGGCCCCTTCGGCTGTGGCTCTCAACATCTCCCCCTCTCTGTTTAAACAACAAGCATGTGGCTTAGGGTTGGGCTGCGGCCTGCGGCAAGTGAAAGGTCCCAGACGCGTCTGCGGTTCCGGCCGGGCTGCCACCCTCAGCCTCTCCCACCCTAGTCTCAGTGCCAGGTGCTGAGGGAAGAGGCGGCGCTAGCCTCCGGAGCCCCGCACACACCCCTGGCTGCCTTCGACACCGCCCTCCTTCCCTTCGCTGCGGCTGGCCTCGCCGGGTGCTAGGCTACTCTGCGGGAAGGCGGGGTCGTTGGCGACGGCTGCGGCTGCGTGCTGTGGAGAATCCTGCTGCCCTCCAGCCTTGCTCCTTCGCCTGGCCCTGCAGCGGCCGAGAAAGCTCGGCGCCCGCCCTTCCGCTTGCCTTCTTCGTCAGCCGGTTGGAGCAGCGTTGGTCCGGGAGGTCTCTGGGCTGAGGAGGTGGCAGCTCCTCCGGCTCCATCGTGTCCGCGGGCCGAGACTTCGGGAATCCGCTGAGGAAATTCAAGCTGGTGTTCCTAGGAGAGCAGAGCGAATTGCATCACCTAGGGGAGACATCCTTGGATATGATAGTTCAGTGAAGTTGGCTTGCAGCTGAGTTTTTCTACTGTGATCCCCAGTTGGAAAAACATCCTTGATCACCAGATTCATGTATGACAGTTTTGACAACACTTATCAGGCAACAATTGGCATTGACTTTTTATCAAAAACCATGTACTTGGAGGATCGAACAGTACGATTGCAATTATGGGACACAGCAGGTCAAGAGCGGTTCAGGAGCTTGATTCCTAGCTACATTCATGACTCCACTGTGGCAGTTGTTGTTTATGATATCACAAATGTTAACTCGTTCCAGCAAACTACAAAATGGATTGATGATGTCAGAACAGAAAAAGGAAGTGATGTTATCATCATGCTAGTAGGAAATAAAACAGATCTTGCTGACAAGAGGCAAGTTTCAATTGAGGAAGGAGAGAGGAAAGCCAAAGAACTGAATGTTATGTTCATTGAAACCAGTGCAAAAGCAGGATACAATGTAAAGCAGCTCTTTACGTGTAGCAGCGGCTTTACCTGGAATGGAAAGCACACAGGACAGAAGCAGAGAAGACATGATTGACATTAAACTGGAAAAGCTTCAGGAACAACCAGTTAGTGAAGGAGGCTGTTCCTGCTAATCCCTCATGGCATCTTCAACCCTTCTCCAGAAGCTCACTGCTTTGGCTCCCATACTCTTTCATTGACTGCAGTGTGAATATTGGCTTGAACCTTTTCCCTTCAGTAATAACGTATTGCAATTCATCATTGCTGCTTGTCTCGTGGAGATGANTAAAGTTAGTTTCTTTTGACAAGTGGCTCCTGATTGTGCCCAGCCAGACTGCGGCAATTGTTGGAGGAATTGTGTATAGTATGATACCACTCAGAGAGGAATCTGACCTTTACCCAATGAGCCCTTCTCCTCTGCTGTTTTTGCTTTGTATCCTTTCACTAAAATAAAACTTAGCAATTAGTCTATAACATGCCAAGTCCTGTGATTAGTAGTGATCTTTGAATTTAGGGATGGTCTCAGGCACTCACATAACAATGGCTGTTTAAAAGGATTTATTATTGGGGGGTGGGCTGGGGTTGTGGCTCAGCAGTAGAGTGCTTGCTTAGCACATGTGAGGCACTGGGTTCTGTTAGGTGCAGGACAAGCTGAGTAAGTTGTCTGCAGGGCATGCCAAACAAAGTTAGCTGCAGGGTGACCTGGTCACTCAAACCCTCTGTATGGCTCTTTATCACCTGTTTGCTTCAAGCCCAAACCCCCAAGCCCCCGCTCAAGGCTGAGCGCTTCGCCCCCCTGCTCAAGGCTGAACACTCAACCCCCTGCTCAAGGCCAAACACGTAACCCCCTTGTGTCAACAAGGCAGCTTGCAGACCCAGAGACCTCATTAGATTTGGGCTATAAAAACTCCCTCCTGCCGGGCCCCTCTCTCTCTTGCTTTCTCTATCTCTTTTGCTCTCTCTTGCTTTCTCTGTCTCTTGCGCATGCTTCTCTCTCTCTCTCTCTCTCTCTCTCTCTCTCTCTCTCTTTTCTCCTCTGTTGCACTGCTGCAATAAAGATCTTTTGGTTGCTCCGAGTGTTGTGGTCACTTTCCTTTCAGGTTCAATCCTCAGCACCACACAAAAATAAATAAGTAAAATAAAGGTATTGTGTCCAACTACAAATCATTTTTTAAAAAAGGATTTATTATTGGATTTTTATTTGCTTTAGGCAATTCAGGTGAGTGTGTAAGCAAGCTAGAGGAGACTAGCGCATAGGCTATATGATTATAAAGCAAACTGTAATCAGTAATGTAGAAGCAGTTACTCCTACTGGCCAAGAAAAGGGAGTGTTTTGTTCATTTTTGTGCTTTGAACACTGTCCATGTATTTTTCTACAGAGGTTTTTTTTTTTTTTTTAAATCTCAATCCATCATTATCAGTGGCTTTTTCTTATATTGGTGTTGTTAGATTGTTTATGTTAGGCAGAAGAGTACTGTGAGTACTAGATTACCTGCCTGTTCTCTTTCTCAAGACTATTATCATTCACCAAGTTTTGAAAAATTTTCCTGGATGAGTTTTGTAAATTTAACTAGTCTTTATAAAGCATGAGGAGGAACTTGGGAAATTTGTGATTTATTCCCAGCATTATATGACTCAGGGCTTCATTTTCTGATGAAGAAGCTGAATGGGGAAAATATGTGGTGAGGATTTCATAATAAGTCATGGAATCATAATAAATCTCTCAGGTTCCAAATAAAAAGGCCTTTATAAAACACATTTTGAAAAAGATTGGGAATACTTGTTGGATTTAAGCAATTTCTTTTTTTTAAGCAGGAATACAAAGTTTTATTTACAATAACTTTATAGTTTTTTATCTTTACTAAACAAATTAAAGTTGTATATATTTATCACATATATCATGGGAATTTTTTTAAAGTTGTAGATGGACAGCATGCTTTTTTGTTGTTTAGTTTTTTATGCGGTGCTAAGGATCAAATGCAGTGCCTCACACATGCTAAGCAAGTGCTCTGGCACGGAGCTACAGCCCCATATGTTTTGAAAACATATATATTGTGTAGAATGAATAGAGCTAGTTAACGTATGTAATACCTCACATATTTATCTTTTTTTGTGGTGAGAACACTTAAAGTCTGAAAATAAGGTATTTCTCTACCTATAAACTCATATATAAGTCATTTGTTTTCCAAAAGTTTATTTTGAGTTCAAATACAGCAAAGCCATAAAGGAGAGGGAATTTATAATGTGAAAAAATAACTAAAGTTATATATAGGATTTAATTTTTGTTATTTAGTCCTATGTGGTTAATAATAACGACAACCTGTAAACATAAACTATGTAAGATGTAGGAATGGTGTGATTTCGTCTATGGAAAAAAAATGTCTGTGCATTTATTTTTGGGAGGTTCATAGAGATGGTGTTTTTGGTGGCAAAGTGGTATGAGTATATTGGGGATTTAAAAGCCCAGCAAAACCCCTTGACCACTATGCATAAAGAATTCAAATCCAGACCCACATTAATTTGTTATTTTCTTCATTCTACTATAAATATATTCCAAGGGGGACGCTTTTCTTTTCTTTCTTTCTTTTTTTTTTTTTTTTTGTATTAGCTATGCTGTTTTTAGAAGATAGCCCAATCAATTCATTGGAGATTTTGGTTTTCTTGAAGCCCACACATTGTCCTCTAAACTTAATATCTTAAACCTAGACCATAGTATTTAAGTTGCCCTTTTTTTGTAAGGTATATTTCCATATACCACCTACTGAAGGATGTTTCTGAAATCAATCATTCTGTGGTAAGCCATTCTTATAGACTGTGGCCGCCATTAGAAGATGGCGCCGGCTTCCACTGTGGCCTGTGATAAACAACTCCTTTTATGGAGAGTTGGCGCGCAATCCCTTACCACCCTATGAGAGAGATCCACGTGGCGGCTTAGGATTGGGATGCGGGGGGCTTTATTAAACTGTGCTTGGGCGTGTCGGGCGCGGGCGCTAGAAGAATGATACATGACTCAAGGCCTGAATAAACTGTTGAAAGAAGAATCCTGTGTCGTGTTTTCCCTTGCCGGCGAGGGGTCGCGACATCATTCAATCAATCAATCAAATTGACCAGCAAGTGTATATTTGATATTACTGTCACTGTTCTTAGTGCGAATTAGAGTGTTGATCTGGTTTTCTGATTTTATTCCTTCATTTTAGAATTAGAATTATTATAGTGTTATATAGGACTTCCATTTTCAGCTAATTAAAGTTCTATAATAGAGCAAAGATAAAGAATTTTCATAGTTAAATGAAGGATGAACTAGATAGAACAAGCTGCACTATACAAAACAAATCTTTTGCAAAGTAGGAGTTAGCAGTAGTTACTGAATTATTACTGTATGCCAATCAAAGCTTCCTAAAACATTCTGGAATTGTAATGTTTGTAAATCACATTTACTTTAATTATAATATATAAAAAGCAACCCAAATGTAAGTTTAAACAGAAGGAGTTTAGTAGTGTTACTTGTGTTCTGCTATTGTACTTGGGTATCATGAGGATTTGTATTAAACTTCTTGATACTCTGAAAACTACTTTTGTTTCTCAAAGTACATGAAAAAACAAAGAGTAATTTTAAAGACAATTATATAATTATAAAAGAAAATATAAATGCATATTTTCCTCTCATGATGGTTAATAAATATTTTATCTTATTTATCTAATCTATCTTATTGGTTCTATTTCTCTGGAGAACACTGACTAATACAGTAACATATTTCTAGGTTGATAAGAGTTCCAAAAATTTTAGCCTGCTATTATTTAGAAAATAAATGATGGAATTAAAGTGTTTTGAAATGCCTGGAGCATGCAAGGCTATATTTAAAGAAAACATATAAGTGGGGCAGAAGACACTAAAAGTAGTGAATTAGTGTTTCCCATGACCAAACCCATATTTGAGTTGGGCTCCCTCTGAAGGGAGGTGGGTTATTTTCTGTTGAAAAGGCTGGGACTCCATTCTTTTCTCCTCATCATTTGCAAAACTAATAGGTCAGAAATACTGACAAGCATACAAAAGAAAAAATTTAAATTATCCCAAATTCTGCATCTCCAGATATAGCATTCTGATACTTGTTAAAACAGCACAGAAGTCTTGATTCAGCACTATTGCAGCAAGTGTCAAGATTATTGAGGTGGTGAGATAAATTATTGTTTAACTTCATGAACATAAGAACAAGATTTATAGCCAAAGTTGCTGGTTGATAAGGGTGAATCCTAGTATATGTTGATTACTTCTCCTTAACAATGTTTAATTTCATGTACTCTTAAAGATGTTTTCCTTTTGACTTTAAGACTGCTTGTGACTATAAGGAGAAATTTACAATTTTGAAGTCATGTAAATGAATAGTATTCTTCATTTGATCTCATTTGTTATTTACTAAACAATTTTAATTACTTAAATACCAATAGATAATCTTTTAAATCATAATTTTGAAGAGTATTTATTAAAATAGGAAGATGCCTATAATAGGAATCTAAGAGGGGAAATAAGCAGATATTGAAGAGTCAATACTATACAATTGTATTTTTTTTGAAATGTACATGCACAAGGAAGAAAAGAAGACACTAATGTTTTTGCATTAATTCTCTCAAAATGGCTAGATTGCTAGTGGTTTCCTTTATCCACTATAAATCCATAATTTGCCAAATTTTCTAAAATAAGCGTATATTTATTATCAGAAAAGGAAAAGAGATTTTGTAATTGCAGAAATTTGAAAATTTAATGAGAGCATTTTAGGACTAAACTATGAAAATATGGCACAGATACTTGAACCTGAACCTTGACTGAAACTTCACATATTATTTGCCTTTGTTCTATTTTAAGTGCAGTGTGTTTTAATTGAACATGTGCAAGCACAAACAGAGAGTAGTTGATTATTGATATGATAGTTTTTGAGGAAAACAACTTTTTTCATATTCTATTTAAGCAATACCTACCAACTTTATGACTCCCTAACATGGACCATTTACCCTAGTGGGAATAATCTCATTCTTGTCCTATTTTTCTTCTACAAATCTCATTTCTTCTCCTCTTCCTCCTTCTCATCAAGATTGTTTGTTTAATGAAAATATGGATGTACAGAAAACGGCATAAGGCAACACCTCAAATATAAAACCACCAATCACCTTAGAAACCCATCACCTAAAAGGGAGGCTGTGAAATAAAGTGAGTAGAAACACTGAAACAATACTGTAATGATACTTTTCTAAAACTAAAACACATTCACACATATCTAAAAATCTGGAAATAAATACACTGACATCCTAACTATTACAACACTAATGAATAAACTGTTAAATCAGAAATAAATCTTCTTTAACAATTAAAATCTTTGTTATACCTGATCTGTATTGATGTATCACACACCCCCTACCCCCAAAAAGCCACCCTGTTTTCTTTACCTTAGGGAATTTGTAATGGGATGTTTTCCATGTTATGTCATCTTCTGAACACATGATCATGTGTTTAACCTTTTCACTAGTGCTGGGTCATTAAATATTTACAATCTATACAGAATTTCAAGGCAAATGTTTTGATTTTCCTTAACATCACATTGGAGCATCCTTTTATTTTGACTCCAAAATAACCATCATGGACAAAACATAATTGGCAATTCAGCAGTAATACTCTGGGATATTGATAACCCAGATGTAAAGTATTAACTAGTCATATATACATTTGACTGTGGGCACCAGTCACCATAGGTCTTCTCTTTCTTCCATCCTCATTCCATCTCACCCACTCCTCTCCAGGAAATAGTATTAGTTTGGCTCAAATCTAAAAAGAATGCACACCTTCAAAGAAATTTTGAAAATTCAAAATTCGAAAATTAAAAATCCCTGGGGAATCACATCACCTAAAGATTTCCACTCTTAATATTTTGGTGTTTCTCTCCCTTCTCTTTGTTCATGTATTTGAACAGAAGACTTTTGAGTCACCTTTCTGGTCTCCTTTCTTGTTGGTTAATTTTCTCAGGCTTTCTTGAAACTACTGTTCAAGCAGTTTCAACCAGCTCCTCCCCTCCCGAATTTTCTTCAGTAAATCCCCCTCCGGTCTTGGAGCTGCTACCTCTGGGAAGGTGGGTGGCACTAGAGATGTGCTGGATCTAGTCACTCATTGGACGAGACCTTGTCAATCACCGTCATTCAGCAAATAGGGTGAGATGTGAAGCCAAAAGAGGCGTTCAGAGGGTTCTCTGTGTAGTCGGTTTACGGCACCTCCTGTTTTTGCCACGGCAGCTAGTGGAAGAGGTCTTCAGTGGGCTGTTTCTGCCTTCACCCTACGCCTGCTTTCTTATAGCGCCCGCCTCGTCCTCCGTGGCGCGCTCCACCTTACGCCAGCTTCTCCAGCAGCCGTTGCCTCTTCTGCCTCTGTGTTGGCCCCCGCTGGTGCCTACGGACCAGGCTAAGCCGTCTTCTTCACTTTGGTGAGTCTTTTCCCGTCAAAAAGCTGAAGATGGAAGGGCTCGGAGAACAAGGCGCAGCCGGTGCAGTGGGTCCGTTACTGGGCGCTGTGGCAGCCCCAGCCTCTCCGCAGCTTTTGCTGGGGTACTCCTTAGACGCGGACTTTATTGAGAGTCTGCCTCTGGCAGTTAAGTGCCGAGTGTATGCTCTCAAAAAGCTTCAGGCTAAATCCGCCGGCCTGGAGGCAAAGTACCTCAAGGAATTTCATTCCATCGAGAGGAAATTTGCCAAGATCTATGGGCCTTTACTGGAAAAGAGACGTCAGATCATCAATGCATTGTATGAGCCCACGAAAGAGGAATGTGAGGTGAAATCCACGGTCGCAGACTGTAACTATAAGGTGGCAGAGAACTCTGAGGCTCAGGTGTATGGTCCGGAAGAGAATTCGGAGTATGAGGACTTGGAGGAGTATTGTGAGGAGGGTTTTGAGGACGTTGAGGAGGTATTTGGGGAGTATGGAGGAGGAGAGGGACATAATGTGGACGGAGAGAAAGAAGATCCTAAAGGGATCCCTGATTTCTGGCTCACGGTTTTAAAGAATGTACAGGAGATCACTCCGCTGATTCAGAAATATGATGAGCCTATTCTGAAGCTCTTGCAAGACGTGAAAGTCAAGTATTCAAAACCTGATGAGCCTCTCACCTTCACGTTGGAATTTCACTTTGAACCCAATGACTACTTTACGAATGAGGTGCTAACCAAAACATACATGCTCAAGTCTAAGCTTGATTACTCAGATCCCCACCCCTTTAGGGGTTCTGCGGTGGAGCATTGCATTGGCTGCAAAATAGACTGGAAGGAGGGAAAGAATGTCACTGTGCAAAGGGTCCTGAAGAAGCAGAGGCACAGGTTTTGGGGACTGATGCGTACCACGACCCAGGAATTTCCCCGAGAATCCTTCTTCAATTTCTTCAATGCTCTCCGATGGGGCCTAGATGCCGATGAGGATGAGGAAGATGTTTTCATTGCTCACACTTTGCGCACCTTTGTCATCCCAAGAGCTGTGTTATACTTCACAGGAGAAGCTCTTGAGGCTGAGCAAGAAGGGATGTTCAGGGAATGTAATAACCTGACTTCTGACAGAATCACACAGGAGATCCAGGTGGCTGCAGTTGATGGTGCAAAAGTCCAAGACCTGGTCTCCCAGGCAGAAGACATCGATCGCTGAAGTAGAATGGTTGGAGTTTGTGAGCCCTCTGTTTAATAACTGGAAGTTAAAATAACCAACACTTAATCATAAATTACCTGCAATCTTAGTGTGTGTATCTCTTCTTGGTAGTTTCATATAAAATGATGTTTATATATATTTAGCAATGCATTTCACCTAACACTACAGTGGTTTAAACTTTGTCAAGAAATGTAGAAGGAGGTGAGCTCTCTAAGCACGTGAATAACTTACTATTGTAAATTCATGGTTTTTGTCAGGTTACTATTAGTCTCCAGCTATGGAAAATTACCAGAACTTATAACAGATTTATATGTTTGGTTTCTTCTCTCCTTTGAAGCAATAAAACCTGATAGCCTCCTTTCCCCAAGCCCTCTCAAGAGGCTTTAATCTGTTGTGCTAGCTGTGCCTTCATCTCTTTGTTATAGATATGTAGCAAGTAACACTAACTAAATTACACTTGATTTATAATTTGAGAAATTGCTAGTATAAGAGTAATTTGCAGCAAATCCACATTTAATAACTGTCACTTTGTTTATAGGCTCCTGTGTTTATGTGATATAGTTATCTGCTCAAAACCTAGTTTTATTATTGCTTAATAATAAATTAAATGCATTATGCTTAAAACCATTTCTCCTAAGGCCTGCCATAATTGTACCATGTACTTCTTCTAGATGGGCTAGAGTATGCATTTTCATTTCTGGATTGTTTTCATCTTTCTTGTAAATGGATTACCTTACATTGTTAGTTAAGCTTTATTGCCTCGTGTTTGCTCATTCGAGAATAAAATTATCATAAATGTTAAGCACTGTGTTCTAAGGGTTTTGGAGTGACAAATGCTCCTCCAAATGCCAAATGAAGGATTTGGTTGGGAGGTTTCGGTAAGTCAGACTTATCTATTGGACATAACAAGCACTGTGCCTACAGTCTAATTTACTTTTCACAGCCCACAAAATATTTTAATTTTTTTTAATTATAAGAAAAATGAAGTGGAGCATGGTGTCGCATGCCTGTGATCCCAGCAGCTCAGGAGGCTGAGACGGGAGAATCATGAGTTCAAAGTCAGCCTCAGCATGGGTGAGGCACTAAGCAACTCAGTGAGACCCTGACTCTAGATAAAATACAAAATAGGGCTGGGGATGTGGCTCAATGGTCTAGTGCCCCTGAGTTCAATCCCTGGTACAAAAAAAAAGGAAAAGAAAAAAATGAATATAATAGTACATAATAATAATCTAGCTTGGATCATATATGTCTTATACCAACACAGATATAAATATTATTTATGTATTTTGATATAAATATCATCATGGAAAGGGTCCAGACAAGCATAACTGGCTGAATTCCATGAAAATCTTGGGTTCCAGCTTAAAAAAGAGGGGGAAAATGGAGAACATGGAATGGTTGACAGGGATGATGATATGACAAAGGAGAGAGGGGGGGGGAAGGAGAAAAGAAAAAAAAAAACAAGCAGAGTAGGGGTCCTTGGGAGAAAGGAATATGTGGATCTTGGAGAGGTCAGTAAGGCCTGACTGACCAGAGGGAAGAGGGTTGACAGGGTGGGACCAGATCTGCATTGGGCCCTGGCCAGCGATAAATTTAAATTGGAGGGGCTTTTGCAAAGGAAAAAGAAAGAGAGGAATAAAAATAGAGGAGGTAGAAGCGGAATTGAGGAGGTAGGAGAAGTCTGTAGAGCAGAGAAGCAGGGTATGAAAGGGTGAACCTTATGAGAGAGAGGAGAGCATTCCTTGGTTTGAGGTTATAGAAATCTGGCTTTGTGATTTTGATACCTTTGCAGAAACATCAGTACTTTGTTTCAGAAAAGGGGTCCAAGCCAAAGGGGAACTAGAAGACATCTTGGCCTATTATATCGAAACTTTAATCATGTTTTCATTGCCAAAGTACATGTACACATGAATTAATTGTTATTTTATTCACTGAACAATATAAAGTGTTCATTGAATAAAATAACATGTGCACAGACATTGTTCAGAGCACTTTATAAGTATTAACATCTGTAATATCTGTTTTATGAATGAAAAAGTGGTAGTTGTCCCCTTTTTTATAAAAGTAATAAATGCAAGAGTGGAAGCTATAGCTGGAAAAAATTAGTGCCAATGAATAGGCCACTCTTAACCTCACTTTAACTAATGAGCATATACTTTTGTATCCTGCTTATAAATAAACTTATCATCATAGCATTAGTATTTTCCTGTATTAATACATTTTGAAATCATGATTATTAACAATCATGTAGTATTGTATGTACATGGGAACATAATCTTACCATTATTTTAATGTTGGTCATTGCTTTCTGATTTACATAATGCAGTTTAGCAAATGTTCTGCTTTTTTAAAAAGATGGACACAACATCTTTATTTATTTTATGTATTTATTTTTTATGTGGTGCTGAGGGTCGAACCCAATACCTCACAAGTGCGAGGCAAGCACTCTACCGCTGAGCTGTAACCCCATCCCCGAATGTTCTGCTTTTTAATATCAAGACTTTTCATTTCAGTTCCCTTTTTAAGCTTTAAATTCCAATGCATTTGTAAGCTCTACAAAGTGCTAAATGGCAAGTGAGATATAGGATTCATATCATTGATGAGCTGGGGATTCAACAAGAAATACAATTACTAGAATATAACTTGATCATTCCCATATCTAGGTACAAACCATGGCAATACTATTTGCCTACTCAACATGTACTCCTTTGCCTTCTCACAGCACTAAAAATGTGTGAATAATACGATTTTGAGAAATATGACACATCATGTTTTTCACACATTTTCCACACAATATATAAGAACTTGAGAAGCAGAGTTCTCTTGAGCCTTTGCAGGAGAAACAAACTTTAGACTATCAAGAAATGAATGGAGGGGCTGGGGGTGTGGCTCAAGAGGTAGCACGCTTGCCTGGCGTGCATGTGGCCTGGGTTCAATCCTCAGCACCACATACAAACAAAGATGTTGTGTCCGCCAAAAACTAAAAAATAAATAAATATTAAAAATTCTCTCTCTCTCTCTCTTTTTTAAAAAAAGAAATGAATGGAGGATCCAGGGCAAAAGTGCCAATGGTAAGCATGAAATCAATTGAACTATAAGACTAAGACCAGAATAATGTAACAAAAATAAAACACACCTAGACAATAACTTGCTATACTAACACTACCAATATAGATGCAACTAGCAAAAGTTGGATCTGCAAGGGATTTATTTTCTAGCTGGGGATCAAAAAATCTGATAAGTAATAGACACATAAATATATAATTATAAATGTTTTGAGAAAAAATATAATAAATGAAAATTAGTGTTTTTCCCCTATTATTGCTTATGGCATATCAAGATAGTAGATATTTTATAAGGAAATCACTAAGCATTAAATAAAATTGTAGTTGGGAATGTAATAACTAGAAAAACAGACAAGCTTTCCAAATTAAAAGAAGAAAGATTCAAGCCAGGCACAGTAGCACATGCCTGTAATCCAGGCCTTTTGGGAAGCTGAGATAAGAAGACTCCAAATTCTAGGCCAGACTCAGCAATTTATCGAAGTCCTAACAAAATTAGTGAGACCCTGTCTTAAAATAAAAAATAAAAAGTGCTGGGAGATTTAGGAAAAAAGTGCTTCTGGGTTCAATCCCCAGAATCCCCTCCCCAATAAAATAAAATAAATGTAGTTTTAAAAAGCCAGGTGTAGTGATACATACCTGTAATCCCAGCAGCTGTGGAGGCTGAGGTCATAGGATTGCAAGTTCAAAGCCATCCTTGGCAATTTAGTGAGGCCAGCCTCAGCAACTTAGGGAGACCCTGTGTGAAAAAAAAAGAATAAAAAATGGCTAGGTATGTGGCTTAGTGATTAAATGCCCTGGGATTCAATCTACAATACAAAAACAAAAAAGATTCAAAATTAAACTAAGAAAATATAGACTATTTAGTAAATAAAGAGAAAAAAAGAGAAGCACAAAGCCTAACAGATAGGTAATTTATTTCACTCCTCTTTCCCTAGCAGAATTCAATGAGTTTTGTAGTGAGGAATAAATGAAATAAGATGTGACATTTGACTTTACCCTGTGTCCATGAAACTCTTCCTTAGATATCCTCATGGATATCTCACCTCTTTCAAATCTTCGTTCAAATGTCACTGTCTCAGTGATACTTACCCCATCATTGTTTTAAGTTATATGTGTCTCACACACATAATTTCCCCTTACCCAGCTTGGATTTCCTGCATAGAAAAAGTATCACCTTTTAACTCACTATGCAATTTGCTTATTTGTTGTTCATCAGGTTGCTTGTCCTCCCACATTAAATTTAAGTTCTGTGAGAAAAAAAGATCTTTGTTTATTGTTGTGCATTGATCTTTGACCCTAGTTTATTGATGTAGCCCAAGCACCTGTGTTTGGTATAGAATAGCAATAAATTTGTTGAATAATCAATATCTGTCTCAGTAAGTGCAAATGAGAAAATTTATCTAAAATGAAAACAGGGCTAAACCTGATATTATGCTATCATTTTTTTAAAATCAGAAAAGAATATAAAGAAATCTGGTCATGTATCAATCATGTATTTATCCTGTACTCTTGGACATTAGTAATGATGACACACTAGTAATAATTGTTGCCTCTGTGGAAGGGAATGGAAAGATAAGGGTGGGAGGGAGACATTCTTTGTGGTTTTCTTCCTTTTGAATTTATGTAATTGTCACAGGCATGAAAAACTAGGCTCCTATGAAAGTTTTGGAAAAATTGCTTTATTAGAATTAGATTATTTATCTGAAATATTGGGAGAACTTCTTCTCTGGTTGCTCTATTAATACTTTTTACTTTTGATTACTACTTGCTTCTAAGAGACAAATGAAAAATAGGGCACATTAACATGAAAAGAGCCTGGAGCCTGAGGTGGCAGAAATGTTTGAGGAAATTTTAAAAACAGGAATGTTTAATATTCAATTATGTTTTTATTGTTGTAGGGTACATTTATCTCTCATCTTTTGCAAAATATGTTTTATATATGAAGAACTTTCTATATGTTCTGGGGCCATCAAGTATGGGATAGCAAAAGTGTGTACCAACTTAACATATTCAGCAAATCTGTAGCTAGGAGCCAGAAAAATGGAATGTCAAAAGCTATTATCCTTTACAATTGACTATCTTTAAATATTGGTTGGTCTAGTTTGAATCTGTAATTCTCAGAGAGTGTCTATGTGTATATTCCTTTAAAATACAGTACTGGTATATAATTTATTTAATTCCTCCTTCCCTAGCAGAATTCAATGAGCTTTATAGTGAGGAAAAAACAAAATAAAACAAAAATACTGTGCTTGATTCTTTCCTCACTCCATTCCTTAGTGTGTGATTTCTTTGTTAAGTACTTGAATCACTGAGTCCTGGTTTCCCCATGTGTAAAGTAGGTATAACAATACCCATCTTAATGGACATATGTTTTGTATTCCTATGACATCACCCTCCTGCCAAATATCCTTCTCTTTTGAAAGGCTTTTCCCTTTTCTACTCCTAGAATATTGGTTCTAGTGGAGTTTGTGTCTCTAGGCACAAATATGCTCATGTGGCTCAAGCTAGTACAATTTGAGTCCATCCCTAGAATTTCTTTTAGCTGTTTCTAAGAAGGGCAATCTCACTGTCTCAAGTGGTAAGGCTATGATGAAACTTGAACAGTGTGTGCAGCTAAGCATAGTCTTATCATCAAGATAATGATGTCCAGATTGCATCTCTGGTGTCTGCTTTTCCGGACCTTTGATATTTACCAGTTCTTTCTTTTATTTGGTAAATATCTTTCCAACTCTATGTGGGAGTTCTTACATGGAGTTAATTTTCTATCATATGTAACTAAATTATATCTACCTCACTAATTACATCTGTGCTCACAGGGTGTCAAATGCTATTAAATGAGATAATATGGTAAAATGCTTATCCTAATGTACTACCATGGTTAAAGTTAGACTTATGTACCTAATTTAGTAGGGAAAAGGGAGAAAGTTGAAAGGTTCTTATGGAAAGAATAAACAGATTTCTTTAAGAAAGTCAAAGGGACTTTTAGGAGAAATGTGGGATAAGAAAGTTTGTGATAATATTGGTTTATGCATATATGAGTGGTCTTTTTCATGGCCATGAAACTTCACTGAGAGGAGATTTATGGTAGACTTACTTCCCAGAAGTTGCTGCTTTTAAACAAATAAAGGAAGGTTTCTTACTGCATCTGTTGAATCTCAAAGTTTCTCAGCTTAAAATAATCTTTCTACCAGCTCTGGGGTTGCCAGAGGATCACTATAATGTCCATTGAGGGTAATAGTAGGAAATGTGTTTTAAGCACTTTATACCTGTCAATTTACTAAGCATCTTGGATGTAACAAGTCTTTTAATGCAAACAAAAAGTGGGCAATATTACCATTTTTGCTCTACAGAGGGAAAAATTAAACAAGTAACTTTCCAAAGGTTTCAGAGCTGGTGAATGATATATCTGAGATTTGAACATGGTATCTAATTTGGTCCATTACACATTATAGAGTACAAAGGCAGTTTTCAAATATTATAACAGCTATCATGACTATCAACCAAAGATTGTACCAATGATTTAGGTAAGGCTGAATTGTCACATAATTAAAAAATTGATATAAAACATGAATATACTTTTTTAAATTCACTTTTTAAATTTGTTCTAATTAGTTATACATGACAGCAGAATGCATTTCAATTCATTATATACAAATGGACCACAACTTTTCATTTCTCTGGTTGTACACAACGCAGAGTCACACCATTTGTTCAATCATACCTGTACCTAGGGTAAGTATGTCCATCTCATTTCACCCTCTTTCTTACCCCCGTACCCCATCCCCTCTCTTCCCTCCCCTTTACCCAATCCAGAGTTCCTCCATTCTTCCCACACCCCCCCCACCCATTATGGATCAGCATCCACTTATCCGAGAGAACATTTGGCCTTTGGTTCTTGGGGATTGGCTTGCTTCCCTTAGCATGATATTCTCCAACTCTATCCATTTACATGCAAATGCCATGATTTTGTTCCCTTTTAATGCTGAGTAATATTCCATTGTGTGTGTGTGTGTGTGTGTGTGTATACACACACAGTTTCTTTATCCAATGAATACTTTTTGAGGATATTGAAACCTTATGTTTATTGATAGTTAAAACCATTCACATAATCGAGTAATCTAAATTTTAGTGACTCAGAAGCTTTATATGGTGAGAAAACAGCAAAAAATACAAATTTCTGTTACATATTAGTCGAGTGTGTAATAATCTCTAAAAGGGAACTTTAAAATGACTGAATTATCTGCAAATTACGTATTTATAATAACAGGTGTTTATGGGAAGGAATCAGTTTATAAATAAGATGATGATAATTTGAAACTTAGGTTATTTTTTAAATTAATGTTTACAAAAAATATTCCTGATGCAAGACCTGTTATACAGAACACGGTTTTGTTCCAGAGCAGGGTTAGGGTACAAAGGGAAGCATTCTAGAGAAATGACTGAACTAGTCCAAAAATTTTAAATAAATGGATCAAGATATCAATGATTTAAGAATGCCAAAGATTTAATAGCCTGATGATGAAATAATGGATTTTATTGATTTTATCTTACTTTATCCAGCTATGTTCCAAGATGCATATCCCCAGGCTACCCATTTAGTAATACTATGCAGTTATCAAAACTCCCATTATTCCTTGAGGAACATAATTTGTGGTATATAATCTCTCAAAACATCTTTGAAAAAGACAACAGTAAGAGAAGTACTGCTTAACATTTGAATATAATATACTCAGTGATCCTGTTCAGATTGTAAACAAAAGTAATAGTAAAGTTAGGAAGCTTAGAGCAAAACTTGGCTATGATTTCATTTAATGGTAGATTTATATTAAGCCTATTTACAAACATTAACCTCACTGCCAGAGACACTTAGACCCCATTACTAAGAAAAAATACAAGTATTCTGTCATCTTTTGGGACATTATGGGGGAATTTAGTTATTTTTGTATATGATATTATACAACACAAATTGATTATCAACCATTATAGGACATCTTTGAAATAACACTTTAGCTTGAAAGAAGCGTGATTTTGTGAAGATCCTGATTTTTGACAAGCCTCCCTATGTGCCAGTGAGTAAATGGTCTCTCAGCATCATAACGATGTATCAAATATATTATATCAAAAATATTATATATTGTCCCCATAAATATGTACAGGATATGTCAATCAAAATAGGATTGAACAAAAACAAACCAGGACATAAGTGGCACATTCTATTTCTAAAAGTTCACCAGCATTTTTGGTATTTGTTAACAGAAAAAATTGGTTCTCCAGAAAAAGAATATGGGAACCCAAAGTGGTACTAAGATTATTGTAGACCTCAGGCTGGATATGGATAAATAAGAATTCAAGGGACTCTATGATATATGGAATAGCTTTAGGGACCTATGTCAAGGCTAATTTCAAAAAACTAGACTTCTTTTGGAGAGTTAATCTTTTTTTAAATTTATATATGACAACGAAATGCATTATAATTCTTAAATACATATAGAGCACAATTTTTTCATATCTCTGGTTGTATACATGGAGAGTTAATCTTTTATAAACTATTTGAACTTTTGAAATAATTATAGATTTAAATAAAAGTTGCAAAGAAATGAATAGGTAGGTCTCCTGCACTGTTATCCAGCCTCTGCCAATGTTGGCATGTTGCATAACAATGACAGGACATTAACATTGGTACAATCCACAGAGCTCTTTCAAATTTCAATAGTACTGCATGCATTCTCTCTCTCTGTCTAGGCCTATGTAATTTTGTCATATGTGAGCTTCATTTTCACTATCAAGACACAAAACTATTCAGTTACTCCAAAGCCCCTTCTTATTACTATTTTATAGCTATATCACCATTTTAACCACCCCAATTTTTAATCCCTGACAATTTTTTCTTCATATATATAATTCTGTTATGTAAATGAACTCATATAATATTTGACATTTTGAGATTGGCTTTTTTTTCACTCATCATAGTTCCCTTGATGTCCATCCAAGTTGCCATGTGTAGCATTGCTGAATAATATTCTATTGTATGGATTTGCCACGTTTTATTTAATTAATCCAATGAAATCAGTTCCATTGTTTCTAGTTGTAAGCTGTTGAAAACATACTAGCATGAACATCTATGTACAGGTTTTGTGTTAATATAAAATTTAATTTCTTTGGAGATAATTACCCATTAATGCAATTGCTGAACCACATGGTAAATACATTTTTAGCATTTTTTTTTTTTTGCAATGCCAAGGATTGAACTCTGGACCTCACACATGCTGGGAAAATGCTCTTCTACTGAGCTACATCCTAAGCCTTGGAAAGAACATTTTTAGATTAAAAATTTGCCAAACTGTTCTTGAGAATGACTGTACTGTAACAGTGGTCCATTCATTTTCTGAATGTAGCCCTCATTGCTCTAAGGTTTATTTTTTTAAAATGTTTTTTTCTCTCTTCTCCCCTCTCCCCCTCCCTAACAAGATTTGGGAGACAGTGTTATCTTTTCTTCCCTAGTTAACTGACCCTTGAACACACCCAGGACAGGAAGGAGATGCCTGCTGAGGATCTGGGAAGTGATTATCTCCTAAATTAACAAGTGAATCCTAACACATCTAGGGCGCTCTGGGACTCCCTATCAGAGCATACTTGGAATATAACTCTTGAAGAGTTCCTTTAAACCGCCCTATTACTCCAGATCTAGAGAGAGTCATAACCTTTGGGACAGGAGCCCCTGTGTTTCTCCTTTGCTAACAAAGCAACAAACCTTCTTTTCCCCTTTTTTTCAAACCTCTATTAAATCAGCATTGATTGGCATTGGGAACAGGGACTGAGCTTTCTGTTACAGTACCATTTATATCCCCATTAATGATATGTAAATAATCAAGTTTATTTACATCTTTGCAGTTATTAATATTTTTTAATTTAGGCCTTTTGATAAATGTGAAGTAGTAACACATTGTGGTTTTGATTTATATTTACCTAATGACTAATAATGGTAAAATATTTTCATATGTATATTTTCCATCTGCATTTCTTCTATATAAAATATTTTCCAATGGGTTTTGAAGTGATATTTTAGAGTGTCTCTTTATTGAAGTGATCTTTCACTTCCTGTATTTTCTCTCATTTCATCCCTTACATTTTCTTTTAGCTTATAGACCAGTTTAACTATGAACTTTCCATATTCCTTCTGTGACATTTCCTCTACTGTGTGTCAGCGATGTCTGTTGTTGAAGCATTATGAATTGTTTGGGATGGTTTGTTCCCTTGGTTCTTCATATTATTTGTCTACCCATCTATTGGTAGAGTTTTCACATCTTCTTTCATGTAAGGGTTACTTTGTGAGTCTTTTTTTTTCTGTTAAGAGCCCTGGATTGGGTAAATGTCCAGATCATAATATTTTAAGTCAATGTGTGACCTTGTTGATACCATTATCATCACCATTTTAAGAGATGCCACTGAGCCCTATTTACTATAGTCACTTCCGTGCCAAGCCTTGTTCTATTCAACCTTGTAAGAAACAAAAACTTGTTGCAATTGTTCTCCATAGTTCCTCAATTTAGGCATAAATCTATAATAAATTTTTGGAATAAGTTAAAAAAATAGTTGTTAAATTTTGTAATCTTAAGTGGGGGCTAAAGGAGGGGAGGAAGAAAGATTGGCAAAAAGAAGAGGGAAAAGAGAAAGAAAGAAGGAAAGAAAGAATAGATATAAAATAATTTATATCTAATTTATATCTATATCAAAGGTATAAAGGAGAAATAGATGAATGGTTGGTATTCAAAGTAGTAGCAGATACTGCAAGAGAATAAATAGAGGTAAGAGAAGCAGATATAAACTAGAGCCAGGAAAATAAAGAAAGATTGATTCCAATTAATACTTTAAACCATTAGATGAAATACATTCAAATGGGCTAAAGATACAATATTGACTATTGGTTTAACAATTATTGTTCAAGTTGAAGAGTTATTTATAGGATCAAAGTGGACATTAGAGTTTTTTATAGTATACCATGTCAAGATGAAGAAAATTCTTGTTGAATCTTAGTTTAGAATTTGGACATTTAGCATATATCTTTCAGTCTTTGGCTGTGGATCTCTCCCAAGTTGCAAGGGCACAGGAGCCAATTCCCTAGTTTCTATGAACCTCATATCAGCAGCTTCTTGTCTGTCAGCTCAGAAGCTTGCAGCTGACTGCTAACTGCTGGGAGGGTGCAGTGTTATGGGTTGTCCATTACTACTGTGTGCATTAGTTCAAGATGGAGGCTCTGGATTATCCCTGTGATTGATGTGGGTCACCGTATACCTGATCCACTGTACGGGATCTTTTTTTGCAGTAGTGAAGATCCTGGTGGCTATCTGTGAGCAGAGGAACTCTGGTTATGGGTTTTCCACTGGTGTTCTTTGGTGCAGAAGTATTTCCCCAGCCCATGCTACTTTCTGAGGTACTATAGTAAAGGGTCTTGAGTGGTTCACTTGGACTCTAGTTTCCACTGCCCCAGGTTGTGAATGGTTGGCATTGATTGCCTGTGTTTACTAAGTTTGATGCAAGGTCCTGCACATATCCAAAAAATACCCTGTCACTCACTAGTTGTGATCATAGGCCAGGCTGTATCAACCCCTTCCTGCTGTGTAGACTCTGGTAATTTTCTGCAGGGTCCTTATGTCACTAGATGTTCAGGCAGTTTCCCCATGATCCCAGGGACTGTCCCTAGGTATTCCATTATGCCTCCCTCCAGTGTCAGTGGGTGGGGTCTTGTGCATCTGCTTTTCTCTGTTTGGGGCCAAAGTTGCTATCTTGCAGTCACCATCTGAGTTGAGCAAGTGGAAACTGTGCAGAGCTTTCTGCCCTTTTTGGGTCATATTGAGCAAGGTTAACTGCACTTCCTGGCATAGTTCCCTACCATCCTGTTTCCCTTGTTTGTGGTGAGGGGGAGATAGAAGGGGTTTCAGCAAGTTCAGCTAGTAAAGGTCATTCTAGAAGTTCTTTCTGGTCAAATTATTAAGACGTTCTCATGGGACTTCTTAAGTTGGCTGGTTTAATTTGCAGCTGTCTGGAGCTGGGAAGACACTGTGTTGATTATGGGAATGACTGGTTGGCTGAGGGCTCCACAAGATGGCTGCAGACTTCTGGCTCAGCTTTCTTTTCATGATTTGGTTTTAAGCTGTTTGCTCTGCTTTAAAGACTCTTTCTGTTACAGTTGTACTTTAAATTTTGTCCGTCTTTTTTTTTTTTTTTTGGTGCCAGGGATTGAACCCGGGGTGTTTAACCACTGAGCCACATCCCCAGCCCTATTTTATATTTTATTTAGAGACAGAGTCTCACTGAGTTGCTTGGCACCTCGCTGTTGCTGAGACTGGCTTTAAACTCATGATTCTCCTGCTTCAGCCTCCTGAGCTGCTGGGATTACAGGCATGGTCCGTCACACCCAGATTTCCAAATGCTTTAAAATGCCTGAGTTTAAGAGACATTTTTGCCCTCCCCATCTCTCTGCTGCCTCTTCCCCTTCTCATCCTCAGGTTTGGGTTTGGCGTTAATGAATTCTGAGTTTATTTTCTACCCTGGTACCCTATCTTGCAGTATCTCCAGGTCTCAGACTTTGTGATATTTAGTCTTAGAGCATTTATTTGTCACCCATCTCTCAATTCTGCTTTTCCTTCGCTGCCTCTTTTCTGTATTGTGAAGAGAGTGGAACTTACTGCTTAGCTATCTTCCACCCTCTTCCTGGCTCTTCTTCAATACAATTTTAGAATATTTTATTTCCTTCAAAGAGAAACCTCATATCTATTAGAATTCAATCCCTATTTCCACTTAACCTACCTCCTTCCTAGGCCTAAGTGAACACAAAAAATCTCATTCTATGTTTGCCTATTCTGGACATTTATACCAGAATAATCATGTTGAAAGTTGTATTTTTTGTCTTTCTTTTTTTTAATTTTAGTGTTTTTATTTTGCATTAAAATTAAACATAGTATTGGGGCTCATTGTGGTGTATTCATACAGGCAACTAATTTCCTCCATTTAATTCAACAGGACCCCCTTTTTCCCTCCCCCTGAGCTCCTTCCTATACTCTAGTGATCTACCTTCTGTATATTTATTTTTAATTGATGCATTATGATTATACATAAAAGTGGAATCCATTGTGTCATATTCATACATGTACATAACTACATCCCAGCCCTTGCCATCTGTCACTTAGCATAATGTTTTCAATATTTGCCCATGTTGTAGGATATATCAGAACATTAGCCCTTTTTATGGCCGAATAATATTTCATTATATGAATATAACCACAATGTACCTATATATTTATCAGGTGGAGGGCGTTTTGGTAGTCATGTTTTGGCTATTATGAAAAATTGCTGCTATGAGCATTCAGGTATCAGTTTTTGTATGGGTGTGTGTTTTCATTTACCCGTATAAATATAGCAATATAGTTCCTAAGTTATACGGCAACCCTATCCTTAACATTTCAAAAAAATTGCCAACTGTTTTCCAAAGCAGCTGTACAGTTTTACTCTTCCCACCAGGAATATTTATGAGGGTTCATATTTAATCACACTATCACTGGTACTTTGTTTAAATCCTTTGCCTATTTTTTAAAATTTTTATTATTAAATTATTGGACTTCTTAATCTACTCTTGAACCAACTCTTTATTAAAGACTTGCAAAATTTTCTCCAATTCTGTGTATTGTCTCTTTACTTTTTGATAGTATTATTTGCAACACAAATAATTTTTATGTTGATATCAAATTCATTTATTTTTTTCTTCAGTCACTTGTGATTTTGGTGTCATATCCAAGAAACCATTACTCAACCCAATTTACAATGATTTACCTGTGTTTTCTCCTAATGATTTTATACTTTTGCTTTCACATTTAGATCTATGACCTACTTTATGTTGATTTTTCTGCATTTTGTATACTTTTCAGTGCACAAGTCCTATTTATAACTAAGTACGTTAGGTTTTTATTACTGATTCAATCTCTTTACCAGTTCTAGGTCTGTTCATATATTTCCATTCTTTATGGTTCACCCCCCCTG
>NW_026000338.1:3255549-3294356 GCF_001458135.2 Marmota marmota marmota
CCCCCAGTGCCCCTGCCCCAAGACAGAATGTTACTATGTTGCCCAAGCTGGTCTTGAACTTGTGGACTCAAGCAATCCTCCACTTCAGCCTCTAGGAATTCTGGGACTGCAGCTGCACACCTCTACATCCAGTATGAATCAGTTTTGATAGATTCTGTGTTTCTAGGAACCTGTTCATTTCATTTATATAATCTAATTTTTTGGCATACAAATTGCTCAGAGATTATTCGTATAATGCTTTTTATTTCTGTACAATTGGTAGTAATGTTGCTACTTCCATTTATGATTTTAGTAATTTCAGTTTTCGCTCCTTTTTCTTAGTCAATGTGGCTAATAGTTTGTCAATTTTATCCAACATTTCAAAGAAAATATTTTATTTTGTTAATTTTCTCTATTGTATTTCTATTCTCTATTTTGTTTTTATTCCAATCAAATCTTTATTATTTTCTTTCTTTTGCAAGTTTTGAATTGAGTTACCTTTTTTCTAGTTCTTCAAGGTGTAAAGTTAGGCTTTTGTTATGAGATCTTTTCTTTTTTTAAATGTGTTTATAGCTAGAGATATTCCTCTTAGTACTTCTTTTGTTTTATCACCTGTTTTGGTATATTGTGTGTTCATTTTCATTTGTGTTGAGGTATATTCTAGTTTTCCTTGTGATTTCTTCTTCGACCCACGTGTTGTTTAAGAGTGTGTTGCTAAATTTCCACATATTTGTGGCTTTCCAGTTTTCTCTCTATTATTGATTTCTAGTTCCATTCCATTGTGCTTATAAAAATATTTTATAGTTCAATCTTAAATTTACTAAAGCTATTTTGGGCTGGGGCTGTAGCTAGAGTGCTTGCCTAGTGTGTGCAAGGCCCTGAGGTCAATCCCCAGCACTGCAAAATAAAAGAAAACAAAAAAACCTTACTTCATGGCCTAATATATGACACAACCTAGAGAATGTCCCATGTGCACTTGAGAAAAGCATGTATTATGCTGTTTAGGGTGATGTGTTCTAAATATGAATATTAGGTCCAATTAATTTATATAATTTTAAAGTACTTTATTTCCTTTTTGATCTATCAGTATTTTCTACTATTGAAAGTACTGTCATGAAGTCTCCAATTATTTTTTGCAGAACACTCTCATTGATTCTATAAATACTCGCTTCATATATTTTGGGTTTCTGATATTTGACTCTTTTATCTATGTATAATGTTCTTTGTCTCATGAAAAAATTTGACTTAATGTCTATTTTATGTGATATTAGTATAGATTTCTTTTAGAATACATTTCCCATCTTTCCCTTTCAAATTGTCTGTGTATATACACAAAGGGAGTCTCTCATAAATAGCATGAAGGTAGATAATTTTAATACATTTTTTGCCAATTCATATCATTTGCATTTGAGTAATTCCTGATAAAGGACTTACTTCTGTCACTTTGCTATTTGTTTTCTGGTTTTTGTCCTTCATTATCTCTATTAATTTCTTTTTTATTTTTATTTATTTATTGTTTTGTGGTGCTAGGGATTGAACCCAGGGTCTTGTGCATGCAAGGCAAGCACTCTACTAACTGAGCTATATGCCCAGCCCCCTACTCTTTTTTATATTTAATATTTTTGTTTAGTAGTGATGTTTTGATTTCTTTCATTGTATAAATTCTATAGATATTTTCTTTGTCTTTACATGAACATTATATAACATACTAAAGTTATAACTAATTTGAATTGATGCCATCTTAACTTCATTGCATACAAAACCCCCATACTTATAAAACTGTCCTCCCTCTTATGCTATTGAAGCCTAAAATTTTCTCTCTATATATTATGTGCCCAATAACATAGATTCATCTTTATTTTTATGCACTAGTATTTTGATTTCTTTAGATAATAAAGAGTGAAACTACAAAAGAAAATACAAAAATATACTGGAATTTATATTTGCATATGCATTTATTCTTATCAGAAATCTTCATAAATTCATATGGCTTCAATTTACTTTCTAGGATCCTTTCATTCCAACACCAAAGCACTTCCATTAGTTTTGTGTGTTGCAAGTATAGTGTTATTTTCCTTAGCATTTGTTTATCTGGTGGTATTGTTTAAATATTTATCTCATTTTGAAGGATAGAATTCTTGGTTGATAGTTCTTTTTCCCTTTTAGTATTTTCAATATATCATCCAACTGCCTTCTGATCTTCAAGGTTTCTGATGATAAATTGGTTCATAATCTCAATGAAGGTTCTTTGTACATGATGAGTCATCTGTGGTGTTTTAAAAATTCTCTCTTTGTCTTTGGTTTGTAACAATTTCATTATAATATTCTGCATGTGGGTCTCTTAGGTGTATCCTCCTTGGAGCTCACTGAGCTTTTCTGATTTAGAGGTTCATATTTTTTCTCAAATTTGGGGAGTTGTGGGCGATTATTTCTTCATATATTTTTTGACTCTGCACCTTTTAACACTTTCTTCTTCTGGCACACAAATATATTTTTTTCTTTGCTGGGGATTGTACCCAAGACCTTGTGCATTCTAGGCAAATGCTGTCTACTGAACTACCTACCCAGAGTCATAATTTTTAATTCAATCTGTTTAATGGTGTTCCATAAATCCCTTAGGCTTCTGTTCACTCTTCTGCATTCTTTCCTCCTTTTCCTCTGACTCAGTAATTTCTCTTGTTCTTTATGCAAGTCCAAAGATTCTGTATTCTTTCTGTTTGAATCTGCTGTTAAATTCTTGTAGTGAAATTTTCATTTTAGTTATTATACTTTTCAGTCCCAGAATTTATTTTTTGTTTCCTTAGTAATTTCTCTCTTTTTGATGGTAGTCTCACTTTATGTATATATTGTTTTTCATTAGTTATTTGTATATAATTTCACATAGCTCTTGAACATATTAAGGCAGTTGTTTTAAAGTATTTTCTATTATATATGATAGTTTTTGTCAATATACTTTTTCCTTTGGACCATATTTCCTGTTTTTTTTGTGTGTGTGGAAAATTGCCCTTTTGATTATTGTACTTTGGTAACACTGGAAAACAGATTCATCTCCCATTTTCCAGTGCTGCTGTTTTTTTTTTTTTTTTTCGGTAATTACTGAAGGTTAAAACAGAGTTTATGTGTTTTGAGACTTTTCCAAATGATTATTTCAAAGACTAATTCTTGTGTGTACTCTCTGAAAAATTCTGTTTCTTTAACCTGTGTTCAGCTTATATCCTGACAGAGATTTTCTTGAATGCTAGGAGCTGAAACTAACCAACCCCAACAACAAAAAATCATAATAAAAAAAGAATAAACATGACTTCTAGTCTTTGCAGATTGGCTCTATGCTTAGGCACTCCTTTACCAATTATTTAAGCTTGCTCTCACCCTAGGGTAAAAGCTTTAGGTTTTCATAGGACTTTTCTGAGTTTGCATCTTACCTGGGCATGTGTGTGGTTTTCAAAATTCCTTGAGGCTATGGACTGAATTCTAACCCACCCTCAAAATTATATGTTTATGCCCTAACCCATAATACCATCATATTTAGAGATATGATCCTTAAGAAGTAAATAAGATTAAATGAAGTTATAAGGGTAGACCTCTAATCTTACATGACCTTTACCTTATAAGAAGAGGAATCTTTCAATCTCAATCTCTCTCCCTCTCTCTCTCTTTTCCTCTGTGGTCCCAGAGTGCACAGGTCCAGATGTAAGGGCAGCACCTCACTGAGCCAAAGAGGCAAGCCATGCCACTGAGCTGTAAATGGGAATGCTGATTTCACTCCGTGGACCTGAACAGCCAAGTGTCTAAGAGGATTAGTTTTGGATCTTAATGCCTAATAGAATTTGCCTTACTAGGTTTCGGACATGTTTGAGACCTATCACCCTTTCCTTCTTCCCTATTTTTTTGTTTTGTTTTTTTTTTGAATGGGAATATCTATTCTATCCCTGTCCCTCCATTTTATTTTATAAACACATAATATGACTGGTTTTACAAGTTCTGAACTGGAGAAGAAATTTTCCTTAGGATGAATTATTCCTCACTTTTCACCCATATCTTATTTAGATACTATTTAGATAAAACTTAAGAGTTCAAATATTAGAGTAGTGCTGCAATTACTTAAGACTTTGGGGACTGTTGGGGTGGAATTAATGTATTTTATGTTCAAGAAGGTCATGAATTTGGGAGGGGCCAGGGAATAATACTATGGAGTGAATCATGGCCACTAAAAGTTTACATGTTGAAACTTTAACCCTAAATGTGACAGTATGTGCACATAGGATCTTTAGGTGGTAATTAAGGTTAAATGAGATGGGACTATGGTCATATGAGAAGAGGAATAGATTCTGTCTTCCTCTCTCTCTCACCCTAACCTTAGACCGCCAAACTCCAAAACTATGAGAAAATGAATTTCTATTGTTTAATCTACTTAGTCTATGGTATATTGTTACGACAGCTCAAGTGGATTAATAGACCTTACAAATGTGGCTGATTTTGAATGTCTTCATTTCCCAAAGAGTTTCACCCAGATTTTCCTCCGGGTCTTAGATGACCCATTCATTGTAAGTCTCCACTCAGAATCTTTACCCTAAGTTTGTGGGTTTGTAGTCAAATTTAATTTTTACTACATATCACTTTTGTGTGTTTGTGGTACTGGAGATCAAACCTAGGGCATGCTAGGCAAATACTCTATCACCAAGCTACATTCCCAGCTTTTATCACTTGTATTATAGTAATGCCAAACAGGAACTGGCTCCTTGTTTCATTCTTTCAGGTATTTCTCAGACAATGGACAACAGACATACACAATAATTTAATAATAGTCTGCTCTTATCCCTCCAGTTTGAGGTGTGGAGACTGGGAACCAAGCTGCTGCCTATTAAACCCCAAGATCAATGCTGAGGGAAGAATGTGGGGTAAGGCAAATAAAAAATGCCATAAAACTTTATTACTTTTTTGAAGAGGGCTTTTTAAAAAATCGGACATTTACTTGGTTGCTACAAAAATTTTATTATTTTCCAGAGACCCTACAGAGGAGTTTCAGACAGGTTCTGGTTGTTTTTGATATTTTTGTTGGGGGAAGAAGAGCCTTGAATTTCCTAGCCTGCCCTTTTCTTTAGGTCACACCCATACTACCTTTTCTCAGTCTTTGCTGGATTATTTTTCTCACTCTAAATATGGAACTCTATCCTGGGCTCACTTTACCTCTTTATTTACAAGCTAGTTAACTTTATCCAGTCCATGATTTAAGTGGTGAATTGTATTCACAAAGATGGATGCAAGAATACCTTGCATCTCACATGCCCAATTAAGAGATGTAGTCTTTTCATTACCGTTTGAATTTAGAGAGGATTTTCGTCAATAACAATATATCAATATTGATTCTTTTTTTTAAACCAATCACTATCTTTTTATTGTTGTTGTTGACAGACCTTTATTTTATTCATAGGTGGTGCTGAGAATTGAACCCGTACCTCACACATGGGAGGCAAGTTAGTTGTAACAAGTGCAACATACTGAACTAAGATTTAATAATAGTGCAACGGCACATATGATATATGTCTTGAAAGATTTGCTCTTGGAATCTAGTATCTGTATTATGTGGAAACCCAAAGTCCTATCCTGACCAATGTAATGAAATGGGCATAATGATGTATGACTTTAATGTCTAGGTCATGAAAATATCATCCAGTTTCTGCCTAGTTCTCAGAATTCTTGCTCTAAGGATCCTGTTCCCATGCTGTGAGGAAGCCTAGACAGCTATTCCCACTGCCTTGTCCAAACAAGTGCAAATGATGTTTTGTGACATGAAGTCATTCAGCTTCTTTTTGGAACATAAATAGGAAATGTGACTAAAACTAATAAAATCTGAGTAAAGAATAGACTTTACAACAATGTAGCAAGATTGGTTCTTTTAGCTGGGTGTGGTGGCACAGGCCTATAAACCCAGTGGCTCAGGAAACTGAGTGAGGAGGATAGCAAGTTCAAAGTCAGCTTCAGTAATTTAGCAAGGCCCTAAACAATTTAGCAAGATCCTGTCTCAAAATTTAAAAAATAAAATAAGAAGGACTGGGGATGTGGCTCAGGGGTAAAGTGCTTCAGTTCAATTCCTGATATCAAAAAACAAATGAACAAACAAACAAAAAATGAACAAAACAAGAAAAGATTGGTTTAAGATGTAACAGTAGTGCAATATTAAAATATTTGCTCTTGGAATCCAGTAACTATACTATATGGAAACCAAAGCAGCCTGTGGAGATGCACAAATGGATAGGAGCAAAGGCCCTTGGTCTGCTTCCCTGATGAATCCCTAGCCAACAGCTAGTACCAACTTACTAACTATGTTATTATCTTGAAAGTAGATACTCTTGCCTTCAGTCCATTCCAAGGCCTGCCAATGTGCAGAATTCCAAATAAAATAATTCATTATTGTTATTTAAGAAATTAAGTTGCAAGGTGATTTTGAATGTAGAAATCAAACACAATTTTCTTAAGGAAAAGGAAAGATGATTAAGGGTTAAAACCAAGAGCACAGAGAGTGGAACCAAGGGCCTTGAAAAACAACTTTTGAGTACTAGGGATAAGCCAGTCCAAGGAATAAGCAACCTGTGACCAAAAGGTTTTGGTGTACCAGTGACAATTACATATGTCTTGTTTCCCCTCAATTCAAAGAGAATTGTCTATAAACATTATCTCACATTTCTGAACATTGTTTATAGGTTGACTGGGTGGCAAATAACTTGTCTCTTTTGTTCAGAATTCTTCATATTGAGAGGAACCAGACCAGAAGAACCACATTAAGCTGCCTCATTCTAACCTGTACTTGATTTAGATAATGAGATCCTGGAAATTCACTTTTCCCTGTGAGAGCTTTATATTTTTCATGTGAGAGAATGTAAATTTTGGCCAAATAGCAGACTGTTACAGATCATATTTTCTAAAAATGGCTGCAATATCTTCCATCCACCATGGTTTTTACAATGTAACTGTGACACCCTTCCATTAAGAAATAAGGCTTGCATCCCTTCTCCTTTGAATGTGGATTAACTTATGACTACAGCAGAAGTGATGCTACACAACCTCTGAAGGTGGGTCATAAGAGATGATGCAAGAATGATATCACAGAAATAATGGAACACAGAGTTCTGAGAATAAGTCCCTCCTCTAAAGCTGAAAAAAAAACCAGAATCAACAGAATTGATCTTTTGGGGACTTGGAGTTGAATAAAAAAAGCTTGCACTAACCAGGGGAATGTATAATGAAGAAAGGTACTTTTGAAGTTTAGTAAGAAAGTTTTGGTTATTTCATGTATCTACCTATCATTTCTCTTACTTCAGATCAGAGATAACCATGAGGGTTGAAGCCTACATTACTAGTGTCACCTGCATGGTCAAACTGAGGAGGTCAATAATTGTGGCTTTGTGTTTTAAACTGTCTTGCAGTTTGCTGAGGAACTAGCATGGAGGTTGACCTTTCTTTTGCCCTCATTGGGCCAGAACAGCTTTCTGGGTGGAATCTCTCAAAGGCATTTGTATGTGTGTGTGTGTGTGTGTGTATATCTATATATCTATATCTATATCTATATCTATATCTATATCTATATCTATATATATATATATATATATATATATATATATATATCTGGTAACCTGAGGAGAAACAGCAGATTGGGAAAACATCAGGTGGATTAAAAAAGCAGGTAGGGTGTAGGCTGAGCAGGAAGTTATTTAAGAGAGTAAGGGTTTTGAAGGATCTTCATATATTACAGGTGTTCCAAAGTACAATACATATGCCCAGGGACAGACACATACTTAGAAAAAAATTTTTTAAAGAACCCTAGGATTCTATCTCTGGCTGATCTTGAATCTATGTAAGGAGGAAGTGGAGGCTTAGATAGAATTGTAGGTGGCTGGGTTTACTTTGAAGGGGTGTCATAGCTCAATCAATCTGCAAAGATCAAGAGAGTTTAGGGTTTTTATTTGCTTGTTTTGTTTTCTGCCTAGGTACTTATGTTGGAATCTCTGTCAAGTAACAAACTAACCAATGATACTGACACTGACATAATAAGAGATTTCATTGACAATATATGATGAGGAATAGCTCATAAAAAAACATTTGGAAAAATCACTAAATAAATGAGTGACTGCAGCCCTCAATAATCAACAATAGCAAATCCTGAGGAGGGAGAGGAATTTTATTTAACACATTATAATATTTAAAATGTCTAATTTTTGTTCTGAAAATTATAAGCCATGCAAAGAAACAAATGTATAGCCTGTACAAAAGAAAAAAAAATCTGACAGAAACTCCCTGGGTAAGTCCAAACATTGAACTTACTGGGAAAATACTTTAATTCAACTCTATTAAATATATTCAAAAAGCTAAAAAAGCCAGAGAGAAAGAACTAAAGAAAATTATGAGAACAATGTCTCAATAAGAAATGCCAATAAGGAGTCCAAATATAAAAAGGAACCAAATGAAAATTGTGGAGTCAAAGTGCACAATAACTCAAGTGAAAATGCAATAGATGGGTTCAATAGCATATTTGAGCATGCAGAATAAAGAATCAGAAAATTTGAAAATAGGATCATTGAAATTATCCAGAATAAGGAGCAGAAAGAAAGAAGAATGAAGAGAGCTGAAGGGGCCAATCAAGCATACCCACTTGCATTGTGAGTGTTGTAGAAGGAGAAGATAGAAAGGGGAAAAAGAATATTTTTAAATGTCTGAAAACATCCCAAATTTGCTGAATTATATAGACATTAAAGATCAACAAACTAGGCAGGATAGGCTCAAGTGATTTAAATAGAAAAGAATTATAGTCAAGTTACTGAAAGCCAGGGCTGGGGTTGGGACTCAGTGGTAGCACACTTGCCTGGCATGTATGAGGCACTGGGTTTGATTCTCAGCACCACGTATAAATAAATAAAAATAACGATCTATCAACAACTAAAAAATATATTGAAAAAAATATTGAAAGCCAAAGATAAAAATTATCTTGAAAGCAGCAAGAAAGAAACAGACTATCATGTCAATAAGACTATGAGTTGATTTCTTATTAGAAACCATGGAGATCAGAAGGTAGTAGGAGGATGATTTAAGTGCTGAAAGATAGAATTTTAAATGAAGGATTCTCTGTCCAGCAAAATTGTCTTTCAATGAAAAGAGAAAAATTAAAACATCTTCAGAAAATAAAAGTTAAGTGAAGTCATTACTACTAGAACTTCCCTGTTAGGTTGAAAGAAAAAGACATTAGATTGAATTGAAATTCACAAGAAAAAATAAAGAACACTGGTAAAGGAAACTACATAGATAAATATAAAGACACTATTGTTATATTTTTTGTTTATAAATCTTCCTTGTTTTCCTATATCACTTAAAAGACAAAAGCATAATTTTTTGAAGGGTTAGGAAAAAAGAAATAAAACTCTTCTTTATTCAGAGACGTTGGAATAAGTAGAAAATCTCAGAATTAAAGGCAAAAGCAAACAAGCAAACAATGACAAAACACACATACCACTTCTGGACCATTAATTGAATATATCAAGGTTGCAGGTTATAAGGTTTATATACAAAGTTCATTGCTTAAATTTATATATCAGCAATGAACAACTGGACATTTGAAATTGAATACACATTATAATTTATATTAACACCAAAAATGAAATATAACAAAAATAGGTATAATGTTTATATGAAGAAAACTACAAATTTTCAATGAAAGAAATCTAAGGAGATCTATAAAATTTTAATGAAAGAAATCAAAGGAGATCTAAAACATTGGAACAATATTCCATATTCTTGGATAGGAAGATGCAATATTGTCAAGATGTTCTTAGATCTATTTATTGAACCAAATTTTAATATATACTTCAACAAGTTATTTTATGGATGTTGATAAACTTACTAAAGTTTATGTAGGCCAGGAATAGATCCAGAATAGCCAACACAATATTGAGTGAAAACAGTCAGAAGGTTTTCATTATTCAACTGCAACACTTATAGGACTACAATATGCATTGTAATATTGCCAAAAGAATAGTCAAATAGATCAATAAGTCAGAAGGCTCAAAATTATACACACAAATATGTAGTTCACTGATCTTTGATGAAGGAGTGGAGGTAATTCACTGGGGAAAAGGTTGTCTTTTCAATAGATGGTGTTGGAATAACTATATATCCTTGCTAAAATAATGCTTCAAGATACAGACCTCATAGATTCTAAACATTAAGCCAAAATGGGTCATAGATCTAAATGTAGAACTCAAAACTATAAAACTCTCAGAAAATGTCATAGGAAAAAAATCAGATCACATTGGGTTTGGTGATAACTTTTTAGATACAATACCAAGAAGCACAAAAGTTGATAAATTTAACACATAAAAATTAAAGCCATTTGCCCTGTGATAACACCATTCAGAAAATGAAATGATAAGACACAGGCTGGTAGATAAATATCTGTAAAACACATATCTGATAAAGAACTGATATTCAAAATATACAAAACATTTGAAACTCAATAATAAGAAAACAACAGCATTTAGACATGGGCAAAGTATCTGAACAGAC
Organism: Marmota marmota marmota; assembly: GCF_001458135.2. Taxonomy (NCBI): domain Eukaryota; kingdom Metazoa; phylum Chordata; class Mammalia; order Rodentia; family Sciuridae; genus Marmota; species Marmota marmota. The sequence goes on from NW_026000338.1 coordinate 3,266,080, forward strand.
ACCTAAGAAAAGAAGAAGATATACAGATGTTGAATATGTACGTGAAAATTTGCTCAACATCATACATTATTAGGAAATTGCGAGTTTAACCATAAGATACCACTACATTCCTATTGGAATGGCAAAAATCCAGTGAAAGGAATACTTATTTACTGTAAGTTGGAATGCAAAATGGTACAGCTCCTGGAAGAGAATTTGTCAGATTTTAAAAATCTAAACATACTCTGACTATATGACTTGCATTGTTACCCCTGATAACTTCTCATGTGAGATGAAAAGTTAGTTTCACAAAACGCCTCTACACAAATGATTATAGTATATTCATTTTTAATTACCAGAACTTGGAAGCAATGAAAATGTCTTTCTATAGGTGAATGGTGTGGTTCATCCATGCAATGGGAATATTATGCAAAAATTTGTAAAAATTGCGCTATCAAGCCATGAGAAGACTGGAAGAAACTTAAATGGTAATAAGGAAGTGAAAGAAGTCAATTGGAAAAGGCTAGATAGTGTTATCATTTCAAATATATGACTTTCTGGGAAAGATGAGACTATGATGACAGTAAAAGATAAATGGTTTTCATGAGTTTAGGGACAGGAAAAGAAGGATGAATAGATGAGTTACAGGGAGTTTTTAGGGTGAAAGTATTCTGTATGATGTTATGGTAGATACATATCACTATGTATTTGTCTAAACCCACAGGATATACAATTTAAGGAGTGAAACTAATGTAAACTATGGAATTAAGTTAAAATTGTATCAATATGAACTCATAAATTTTTACACATATACCACATTAGTGAGGAAAAATAACATGGAAGAGGACTTGGAAGATGGAAGAAGGGAGCTGGGCAATAATTCCTGATCTCCTTATAGCACAGAGAGGAGGCAATGAAAGAAAAACAGAATTGAGAGGTGGGTGACAAAATAAATGCTCAAAGACTCAATATTATAAAGTCTGAGACATAGAGAGACTTGAAGATTGGTTAGCAGAGTAGAAAATAAGCACAGAATTCCCTCACCCCCAACACAAACCAGGGTGGGGAAAGGGAGGGAGGGGCAACAGAGTGGAAAATATCTTAGGCTCACCCACTTAAAAGCACTTATAAAGACAGACAAAATTTAAAGTATAATGGGAAAAGCAGGGTTCTTAAAGCAGACCATCTTAGAACCAAATCCTTTAAAAAAAAACTGACTTGGTCGTCTGCAGCCAACTTGTGGAGCCCTCAGACAACTAGTAAGCTGGAATGGGTATACTAATATCAGAAAAAATCTTTAAGTCAAAAATTGTTACAAGACACAAAGGAGGTTTTGCATTATTATATTTTGATCAAATAGTCAAATGAACTAAGATATTGTTATGGTTTGGATGTGGAATTTCCCCTAAAGGCTCTTGTGTTGAAAGCTTTGTTCCCAATGCAACAATATTCAGAGGTAGAGATTTTGGGAGGTTATTGAATCATGAGAGCTCTAATCTCATCAGTGGATTGACTATTGGGAAATGGTGGAAACTGTAGTAGGTGGGACCTGCTTAAATGTAATGAGTCCTCAGGGACATTTTCTTGGGGATTACATCTTGTTCTAATCTCTCTCTCTCTCTCTCTCTCTCTCTCCCTCCCTCCTCTTTCTGTTTGCTTGCTGCATTAAATTGAACAGCTTTGCTGTGCCACATTCTCTCTACCATGATGTTCTGCCTCACCTTAAGCTCACAGCAAAGGGATTGAGGGACTGTAGACTAAAACGTCTAAAATTGCGAGCCAAAATAAATCTTTCTTCCTTTAAGTTGTCTTTCTCAGGTATTTTTTTCATAGAAAAAACTGACTGTTACAGATAACATGGAATTAGAAAAAAGATTTGAAAATCATAAATTTAATAATGAATTAATATTCAGAGTATATAGGGATATTTAGATAACTTAGTTTGCTGATAAGGAAATTGCTTTTCCTGGGAATTAAATTATTCTGTATTGTTGAAGGTAATGACTGCTATGTTACTCTAATATTTGAAAGTCCAAATAAAATATTTGATGCAGAAGATTAAAATGTATTTTAAGAAAAAAAGAATATATAGAGAACTCAAAAACAAAAAGACAAATGACCCAACTTTAAAAATGGGCAAAATATGTAATATACATTTCTCCAAGTGGTCAATTCTTCAAGAAGATATGACAATCTTAATTGTGTATGCAACTACTAAAGGAGAATCAAAAATAAAGGTGGTAAAAACTGATAGTGCTCTCTAGGCATGGTGGCACATGCCTATAATCCCAACAGCTTGGGAGGCTGAGGCAGGAGGAGCACAAGTTTAAAGCCAGCTTCAGCAAAAGCGGCACACTAAGTAACTCAGTGAGACCCTGTCTCTAAATAAAATACAAAAAAAAGGGCTGGAGATGTGGCTCAGTGGTTAAGTGCCCCTGGGTTCAATCCGTGGTACCAAACAAAACAAAACAAAACAAAACAAAAAAACAAACAAACAAAAAACAAACAAACAAAAACACCAAAAACCAAAAAAATGCTGATAGTAGTGACAGAAAAATTGGACAAATGCACTATATAACTACAATTTTCAAAACCTTTGTTAGTAACCAGCAAATCAAGGAGGTAGATAATCAATAAGGATACTGATGGCCTGAACAACACTATTAATCAACTTGATGTAATTAATATGTATAAATTACCTCATTCAACAAAAGCAGAACACACATTCTTTCTCTATGCACAGTCACCAAGATATATCACATTGTGAGCCACAAAACATGCTTTAAGAAATTTAAAAGGAGAGAAATCATACAACATATATTCTCATACAGCAGCAGAATTAAACTTCCTGATTTATTTTTGATAACCTTACTCTTTCTAAAATTTGCTTGTTCTGAAATTAACACAGCTATTACAATTTCCTTTAGAGTAACATAGCATGACATACCTCTTGCCATTCCTTTATTTTTATTGTTTTAATGTAGAAAAGTACACCTAAAATTTACCATCTCAACAAGTTAAGTATACAGTTCAGCATTATTAAACATGTGCATAATTATAGAGAGGTGTCCAGAGCCTCATTATGGCATTTTTCTTCCTTCTCAGAAGGATGTAAGACATCTAAGAAATTAAAGTCTAGAATGATTAGTGAAGAACAAAAGACAAAGTCAGAAAAAATAGTTTCAAAGGAAGGAGAACCTGATAGGTCCAGTCCACACATAAGCTGGAGCTAGACAATTAGAAAATAGCTCCTATGGTTTGTTTAAGGGGGTACATCAAAGGCAGGGAGAAGGTTTCAGGGGTGGAGTCTTCATGGTGTCTTGCAGTCAGCAGGTTGATTGGCATCTTGTCAGATCACGCCCATCTCAGAAAGGCTGTGAGGCTGCAGCAGGTCACCCTATATCTGGTGCTGTGTGGGACCTGGCAGAGCTGAATAGGGCTCACAATGTGTCTGGGCAGTCTTAGAGGAAATTTCCACTGGAAGTTCCCAGACACCAGATTCTTTAATCCACTAGGCTGCGATGCTGATGCAGTCCACACACAGCCCTTGAATGGTTCTCCACACATAATGTTGTACAAGCATTACCACTATCAACTTCCATAACTCTTTCACTTTGTAAAACAAAAACTCTATGCCTACCAAATATTAAGTTGAGCAGAAAAAAATCTGGAAAATATACAAATATCTGGGAATTAAATAAGAAAATTTTAAATGTTCCATAGGTAAAAGTAGACTCTCAAGAGAAATGGTCAAGTATTTTGAATTAAATGAAAATAAAAATGCAACTGATCAAGATTTGTGCTAAGAGATCTAAACTCAATAACATAAACTTCTTTTTTTAATAAAGTGGAGAAATAAGAGCAATGTAAGCAAAAAAAAAAAAAACAAGAAAATTGAAAATGAACAAGATAGTAATCAATTAAATGTAATAAAGAAAATAAGAAAAAAAATGCCAAAAGCAAAAACAAACTGTTTGAAGTGAACCACTAAATTAATAAACTTCTAGCTAGGCTAATTATGAAAAAGAGAGAGAAGACACTAAATACCAATTTTAGAACTAAGAGAGGTATTACTACTGATTCTATGGACATTAAAATGAAAACAAAGGGAAACTATGAACAATGTTACATTCACAGATTTGATATCTTATATTAAATGTACTTATTCCTTAAAAGACACAACTATAAAAATTCACTCAAGGAGAAAGAGAATATAGTCCTATATACAAGATAAATTTAATAGTAATTTAAAGTCCCCCCAAAGAAAGGAAATATGTTAACGAAGATGGTTTTCTTGGTGAATTGCAGTAATTATGAATGAAATATTAATTCTATATAACTTCTTCCAAAAATATTTCTTGTTTTTGATATAGTACCAAGTATAAAAATTTTTATCATTACACTTATTTAAAACAAAGGCTACAATCCTAACTACACAGAGAGACCTACCAATTACTTTCACATCCAGGTTTTCTGGAAACTCTTTAAGACATATACTTATGTCTGATATATGCCTGTGTGTATCTGTGGCATTGCTCTTACTGCATTATATTTACTTGTCTGGTTCTATGTCTGCAACAGTTAGGTTCTTAAAATCAGACACTTTTGTCTCATGTGTTTTTCTCTCACAGTATTTTATTCTGCTTGGTGTTTAACAAATAGCTGTTGAATACACATTTAGGTGGTATGCTGTAGATCATATAAAGTATTGGATAATATTATAAGTTATGTGCAAGTAATTCTGGTCTCCCACTCTCATCAAATAAATAGAAAAAATATCAAAAAGTGACAGCATAAGCAGGGTGGTTATTTATGTCATTTTTATCTCACAAAACTTATGAGCTTAAAGAAAACTTACTGCAGTCCATGAAGATTATGACAAGTGTTGGAAGTGTCCCAGGGAAATCTGATGACAGCAAAGTTACAGTAGGGTTTTTAAGATTTCCCTAGTGTTCATTCTTAAAATATGCCACCAGAAGACAAAAAAAGCAAAAGCAATGAATGTACTAAAAGTAGATGGGAAGGTATATTACAAAAAATAAAAATAAATAAAAGTAGATGGAGAGAGATCCAAGATGGCACGCTAGAAGGATGGGGATGTGGCTCAGTGGGTGAGAGCCCCTTAGTTCAATCTCCAGTATCCCCCAACCCCTCAAAAAGATTATACATTTTGTCCTTATTGCCTGAGGTTCTGCCTTCCAAGTGATCTAGACTGTTGGTGATGCTTTATATTGAGTTTTTAATTTGATTTATTGTTTCCTTTATTTTAAGAATTTCTGTGTTTTTTTCCAGAATCTCTACCTCTTTGTTGAAGTAATCTTTTGCTACCTGCATTTTCTCTATTATCTCTTGTTTGAAGTGATCTTTTGCTGCATGTGTTTGCTCTCTTATATCATCCTTTACTTCACAGATCATTTTAATTATGTACTTTCTGAACTTCTTTGACATTTCTTCTACTGCACTGTCAATGTATTCTATTATTGTAGCACCTTGTTATTTGGGGTGCTTTCTTCCCTTGTTAAAAAGATAGTGTCCCACAATCAAGTGAGGTTCATCTTATGTATGTAAGGTTGGTTCAACATATGGAAATCAATAAATGTAATTCATCACATCAATAGACTTAAAGATAATAATCACATGATCATCTCATTAGATGCAGAAAAAGCATTTGACAAATTACAGCACCCCTTCATGTTCAAAACACTAGAAAAACTAGGGATAATAGGAACATACCTCAACATTGTAAAAGCTATCTATGCTAAATCCAAGGCCAACATCATTCTACATGGAAAAAAATTGAAAGCATTCCCTCCAGAAACTGGAATAAGACAGGGATGCCCTCTTTCACCACTTTGATTTAACATAGTCCTTGAAATTCTAGCCAGAGCAATTAGATAAAAAAGAATTAAAAGGGTACAAATAGGAAAAGAAGAACTCAAAATATCACTATTTGCCAATGACATGATTCTATATTTAGAGGACCCGAAAATTTTCACTAGAAAACTTCTAGAAACTAATACATGAATTCAGCAAAGTAGCAGGATATAAAATCAATACCCACAAATCAAATGCATTTCTATGCTAAGTGACAAGTTCTCTGAAAGAGAAATTAGGAAAACTATCCCATTTTAATAGACTCAAAAAAATCATATTTGGGAATCAACCTAACAGAAGAAGAGAAAGACATCTACAATGAATACTACAGAATGCTAAAGAAAGAAAATTAAAGAATATCTTAGAAAATGAAAGCTCTCTCTTGTTCTTGCATAGGCAGAATTAATATTGTTGAGATGATCATACTACCAAAAGTACTATACAGATTTAATGCAATGCCAATAAAAATCCCAATGATGTTCCTCATAGAAATAGAAAAAGCAATCATAAAATTCATCTGGAAAAATAAGAGACCCAGAACAGTGAAAGCAATCCTTATAAAGAAAAATGAAGCAGGTAGCATCACTATACCAGACCTTAAACTATACTACAGAGCAATAGTATCAAGAACAGCTTGGTATGGGCACCAAAATAGACTGTGTAGACCAATGATACAGAATAGAGAACACAGAGACCAATCCACATAAATACAGTTATCTCATACTAGATAAAGGCACCAAAAACATACATTGGAGAAAAGATAGCCTCTTCAACAAATGGGGCTGGACAAACTGGATGTCCATATTCAACAAACTGAAATTAAACCCTATCTCTCACTATGCACAAAACTCAACTCAAAGTACATCAAAGACCTAGGAATTAGACCAGAAACCCTGCACCTATTAGAAGAAAAACTAGGCCCAAATTTTCATCATTTTGGATTAGGCTCTGACTTCCTTAACAAGACTCCTAAAGCACAAGAAATAAAATCAAGAATCAATAAATGGGGGCTGGGGATGTGGCTCAAGCCGTAGTGTGCTTGCCTGGCATGCGTGAGGCCCAGGTTCTATCCTCAGCACCACATACAAACAAAGATGTTGTGTCTGCCGAAAACTGAAAAATAAATATTGAAATTCTCTCTCTCTCTAAAAAAAAAAAAGAGGNNAAAAATTTGCAGCTGACTGGCACCTGATCCCCCAACCTAAAGGGTCAGCTGCAAGTTTCTTTAAAAAAAAAAGAATCAATAAATGGGATGGATTCAAACTAAAAAGCTTCTTCTCAGTAAAAGAAACAATCAATGAGGTGAACAGAGAGCCTACAGAATGGGAACAAATTTTTACCACACGCACATCAGATCAAACACTAATCTCCAGGATATATAAAGAACTAAAAAAACTTAACACCAAAAAAAAAAATAACCCAATTGATAAATGGGCTAAGGAACTAAACAGATAGTTCTCAGAAGAAGATTACGATTGATCAACAAATACATGAAAAATGTTCAACATCTCTAGATTTGCATTTTAGAAAAATGCAAATCAAAGCTACTCTAAGATTCCATCTCATTCCAGGCAGAATGGCAGTTATCAAGAATACAAGCAACTATAAGTGTTGATGAGGATGAAGGGAAAAAGGCCCACTCTTACAATGCTGGTGGAACTGAAAATTGGTGCAACCATTCTGGAAAGCAGTATGGAGATTCCTTAGAAAACTTGGAATGGAACCACCATTTGACCCAGATATCCCATTCCTTGGTCTATACCCAAAGGACTTAAAAACAATATACTACTGTGATACAGCCACATCAATGTTTATAGCAGCACAATGTTTATAGCAGCACAATAGCTAAACTGTGGAACCAACCTAGATGTCCTTCAATAGATTAATAGAGAAAGAAACTAAGTAGTATATATACACAATGGAATATTACTCAGCATTTTCAGGCAAATGGATGGAGTTGGAGAATATCATGCTAAGCACAGTATGCCAATCCCCCCAAACCAATGGCCGAATGTTTTCTCTGATAAGTGGATGCTGATCCATAATTGGGGGGCAGGGGAGGAATGGAAGAAATTTGGATAGGGCAAAGGGGAGGTAGGGGAAGGAAGGGGGCATGGGAGTAGGAAAGATGGTGGAATGAGATGGAAATCATTACCCTAGGTACATGTATGATGACACAAATGATGTGACTATACTTCATGTACAATCAGAGAAATGAAAAAGTGTGTTCCATTTGTGTACTATGAATTGAAATGCATTCTGCTGTCATGTATAACTAATTAGAACAAATAAATAAATAAATTTTTGAAAAAGTAGATGGAAATGAAAAGATATAAGACCTTCTGTAAACATAAAAATTTCCTGAATAATTGAATTTGTTCAGATGAAGTGGTAATGGAAAACAGAATTCTACTAACATTAACTAAATCTAAAGAGCAAAATGATTATTTTATTCTTTTATACCTTTAGTAAATATTTACTGGATACTTCCTCAGTATAAATTGCAGAAGAATTATATTTAAGGTATAAATTTACTGGATGGGCTCAAGAGCATATTATACTCTGTAGAAAAAAACAATAGTGAATTTAAGGACATGAAAATAACACAAACCAAAGTGAAGTACTGTATCCCAAAAATATTCTGGAATATTTTTGGTAATATAATATATCTAGCATTTAACAGAGTAAAACTCAATGTCTGTCATCCAATCAAACCAGGTAGAGAATACTCCCCTATGATGAGGGGACAATCAATTAAAAGTGAATCAAAAATGACAAAGATATTAAAATTAGTAGACAAGAATACTTAAGACATTACTAAAACTGTGTTACAGATATTGAAAAGGGTAAGTTTCATCATGGAAGAGATGGAAATATTTGAAAATTGTACTCCAAAAGATGAAACTACAATGCATAAGATGGATAAAATAAAGAGCATTTCAGACCTTACTGAAAAATAGTGAGCTCAGAGACATAGCAACTGAAATCATACAAAATAAAATACAGAGAAATTAGAAGTTAAGGGGAAAAATCAGATTGTCTGGAAGTTGTAGGACAATTTCAAGTTTCCTAAAACATATGTAATTGAAGTTTCTAAAGGAGGGGGCTATAAAAGCAACTAAAAAATAATGGCCAAAATTATTCCAAATTTGTTGAAAAGTATATACTCATTATATATGAAAAATTTAAAGCTCTATATGCAAAACAAAAACAACAACAACAAAAAGAAAACTTCATAAAAGCCCATTAAAATCAAACTTCTGAAGAACATCAATAAAGAGAAATCTGAAGAACAGAAAAGAAAATCATTTACACCAAGAGAAACACAAATAAGGATTCTAGCAGATTACTTGACATTGCACATGAAGAGAGGAGAATAATGTATTTAAAGCAATGAAAGAAAATTTTTTCATGCTTAAAATCTATACTATACATAATGAGCTTGCAGGAAGGAAGGTGAAATATGGCTCTTTCAACATTTAAAACCTCAAGCAATTCATCACTGAAAGACTAAGAAATATTAAAGAAAATCCTTCAGGCAAAGGAAACTATTACTGGAAGTGCAATATGGATCTCTTCAAAGAAATAAAGAGCAAAGGAAATGGTTAATGCATGGATTCATATATAACATTTTTACTGACTATTAAAAATTATAATATACGTATGGGTTTATAACACATAAGAAAAACATACGACAATTACACAAACATCAGGAGAGCAGGAACTCGACCCAATAATCTAACAGCATAATGACGTGTCCTTATGGTGAACCTAGCAACAATGCCTACCTGAACTACCTCCATTAAAATGTCTCTCTGAGGAAAGTTCAGTGCTTCCAAGAAAACTTACTATGGCCTAACAACACCTGATGATAGGCTTTTGAACTCCTTTTCTTGAATTATTTACTAAAAAAGGCTTACAATAGAAAATACGTATCACTTACAATTCAGAAAGTCCTATCTCAGAACCTGAGAAAAATTCCTTTGAAATATAATTTTCAAGGGTAAGGCCCATCTTCCAGTTCCTGCACGAAGGTAGCATCCTTATTTAACTCTCACAAACACAGCTGGCCTAATCACATTCGCATTTATCAATGCTTTGTACTTTTCCACCCCAACTGCTGTGTCAAGGTCATACACTTACTCTCCCTTATTCTCCCTTTAAAACAGGCAAATCACCTCTGCACAAATCAGAATGGAGCTTAGCACTTCCCTTACCATTGGTAGTTATTGAATAAAATCTGTTCCTACTGCTTTAACTGGGGTATAGCAGTATTTATCTTGGACATTACTAGAAGTGAAAATTTAGGAGAAAAGAAAGAGGAGTCAAGGGAACTACTTCCTAAAGACTCCAACTTCTGCCTTGATCATTCCAAGCACTGTAGCCCAAGTACCAGGCGTAGCAGAGGCATGAACATGCCAGGTTCTAGGTGGCCATGTGTGGCCTTACACAGAGGGTACACCTCACAAGTCACCGTGTTTCCTAGAGCTGACCCACAAGCTGCAAACAGAAGCCACTGTAGAAGCCTGTGAGAAATATAGTCTCTGGAAGGAAATGACTTTGCCAGGGACTAGTCCTGTTTTAGGATCATGAGTTTTAAGCAATTGAATACTAGTACCATGGAGGCCATTGTCAAGGTGAGGAGAACCTGAGTATCAGAAGCAAGTACCCCAGAAACTTCTGGAAACCAGGCCTCAAGCACACGTAGACAACCCAGGGACTTTGGGTAGTGTAGTCCATTTTACTCTTGCAGCACTCACCACAGAGGCTTCTGGGAGCAGAGGCTCCCAAAGATTCTGTTAAGGGTAGCCCAGCACTACTCTTGCACAATCCTCAAACCAAAGGCCCTTGGGAATTGCAGGAAACACAGTCACTTGAATTACTGGATAGTGTAATTCACTGCTCTGCTGACAGAACCCTCACTAGAGAGGCTCCTTGTGTGCTGAGGGACCCAAAGGATTCTGGGTAGTGGAATCTGAACTTGAACTTGAAATTGAACTTGATTTTAAAGCACTTTACCCAGAACATTCCATCTCCCCTCACACATGTCAACTTGCCTTCAAGATGGCATCCTGTTCTGGCCACTTTTCCCCCAGCCCGGGGCTTTGTGCTTACTGTAGTTGAACCAGGGGACAGATGATGACAGAGTCCAAGGACAAAGCAAATCCCTCACAGGACACTGCTCAGGGCATTTTTAGCAGCTACAAAGAGTGGGTATCTCTGCCTGGAACCCCAATTAAAAACACAGGAAAGGAGATATAGGGAGGGCCACACTTTGGAGCCATAGGAGGCCCTCATGACTAAAAGGAAGCTGTACCCTTGATGAGAAGATGGGCCTCCACTAAGTGTACTGCACATAGCAAAATCTGTCATTCCACTGCTCTTCAGAGGGCTGACCCGTGACAGTACACCATCACCTGATGGTCTGAATAACCACTAGCATGTATAGAAAGGACTGTGTGCCCAGAGTGATAACACAGATAAGGGGCAAATCATAACTCTTGTTCAGTTCAGCCCTTATCCTGAGCTGACCAGAATCCTTTTTGAAAAAAAAAATATTTGCATACTTACTAAGTTCGCAGAATTGAAAGCTTGAGACTTAATGGGTTAATAATCATTGCACAGGCTGGGCATGGTGGCATATGCCTGTATTCCCAGCAGCTCAGGAGGCTGAGGCAGGAGGACTGTGAGTTCAAAGCCAGGCTCAGCAAAAAAGAGGCATCAAGCAACTCAGTGAGACCCTGTCTCTAAATAAAATACAAAATAGTTCTGGGGATGTGGCTCAGCAGTCGAGTGCCTCTGAGTTCAATCCCTGGTACCCACAAAATAAATAAATAATAAAAATTATTGCACAAAATAAGTTTATCTACAAACCTCTTAAACTTTCTTAATACCAGTTATTCTTTATTGTATTTGTTGCTTTTAGATATACATGACTGCAGGGTATATTTTGACATACATACATGGGATTCAACATTACAATTTTGATCTCATTCTTGTGGTTGAACATGGTGTGGAGTTACACTGGTCGTGTATACTAAGCTTAAGATGTAGTAATCCTATTCTCTACCTTAACTAAAATCAAGGTAATGCCCTACATACATCACATGTTGGTATTTTTAAATTAGTAAAGCCATAAATCATACATAATTATTAGAGCTAATCTTATTACATTAAGTAAAATTATTAAAGATGTTCATGCAACTATTTCTTTATATATAAGGATTATTGTAACATAAATCCCTCAAATGTTATTGCTAGCTCAATGTCATATAAAATTCTAAATTAGACCACTGTCTTAAACAATACTGTTGACTTGTTTTTACCCATTAATATTTGAGATACTAACTCCCATACTTATGTCAACATTGGGTTTGATAACAATAATGACAGTTTTTCATACGTTGGTGAATAAAGGACTATTCATTTTTCTATTTTATTTTTTAATGGTAAAAAACAAAATATCTTTCCTATGCTTATTAAATACATGTATTTTCTATTCTGGAAAGATGTCTTTCTCTATATATATTTCTCATGCCCCTAGAAAAGGCCACAGCTCCTAATTTAAGAACTCTGTCTCTCACTTCATTCCAAATTAAGATAATTATTTAAGTTAATCTAGAGCTAATTTCAAAGCACAAATTTTATATGCAACTTATTATATTCTTCATTATTGGTAATTCTATTAAAGTCAAAATCAAATCATACATTTGATAAAAATTAAATTTCTATTTACCATAGTCCCTTTCCAATTCATTGATGTTAAATTTAGCATAGCTAGAAGATGATTTTTTTTTGTCAAATTTCATGGTCAACTAAAAACAGTAAATCTTTTCTTATTATTTAAATACTTGGGGCTGGGGTTGTGGCTCAGAGGTAGAGCACTCACCTAGCATGTGTGAGGCACTGTGTTCAATCCTCAGCACCTCATATAAGTAAAATAAAGATATTGTTTCCATCTATAACTAAAATATAATTGTTTAAAAAATAAAATAAATATTTGTACTATTGTCTATGACTTAAAACTAATGGTGCTATGGCTTATGCCAGGCCTTGATCAATTTTAATGAATTAAAAAAAGGGGGAAAAACAGGACCCCATATACACACACTAGATCTTACAAAATATTTTAAAATTTTTTCTTAATTGTGATATTGAGAGTCTTACTGCTGCTGAACATGATTTAGTAAGTTAAATCAAATTTTAAAAGATAGAGTTTAAACCTGTCATCATGGAAAGGCTGAAAAACCTGACACAAGAAGGTAAATTTCCAGCTGCAGAGTTTACAGCCATGCAAACTCCATGAGCTGCCAGATAAGTAAAACATATGAAGACTTCTGTGGACCCATTTCTCAAGTCCACTTTTAATGTACTTTACAATGTAGACTGGAAAATCCATCCATGTAACTAGATTAATTATATTGACTATAATGAACAACTACCTATGTTAATCCCACGAAACATGCTGGCTGTCTAAAGTATCTTTTGAGAAAAAGAGCATATGAGAAACCTAAACTAGCCAATGATGCTGGTCCTTAGAAATGAAGACTTTATTTATATGTGAACAATTGTCAAAATAGAAAAATTGTTAAAATAGGATTTTTCTATACAGGCCAGTTATTTACAGACTGGTCTCCTAGAATTGACAAAGACAATTACATAAGGAAGCCATGACTCCTAGGAGCTTTAACCAAGAAAGATGGCATCCCAAAGGATGTTTGATGCTTAACTTCTGCCTCCAGAATTTTGTATTACTGACAGACCTAAGAAACCCCTTAAATGTGAGGACTAAGAGAAAAGATAATAAATATCCTATAACCTATAAAAATGCAACTTGCCTAATTGTATCACTAGCTATAATAGAGGAAAAGGACATTGATCTTCATCAATGTTCCTTTGTCCTATTGTCAGCTAGCATTTCAGAACCATGGCATGCTAAAGTTAACATTCAGGCTTTGAAATAGGTGCATGCCAATTAACCAGACCTAGGCCATCTTTTGATCTCATGATCCTTGAAGTGACTACTTTAATTTTATCTATTGTTTCTATAATTATAGCCTTTGTGGCTATGTGTCAAAACTTATAACATGTGAATTTGCTTAATAATTTGGCTTAAATTACTTCCAAGATCCTCTATAGTCGGATGAATATTGATGGAAGGACTGGAATTAAGTTGACTCTAGAAGCCACTGTAATGAATAATGCAAATGAGCTCTCTGTTCTATGCTTAAGAAATGGCTTGAGTGCCATGTTAATTATATATATGTCTGTGTTACTATGACCAAATACAGTGCTTCCCAATAAGATTTGGAAAAGATCAAAAATCATCTGATGAGTGTTTGGCAGAGTAATAATAATAACCTAGATCTTTCAGAGTTAATTGAATTACTTTAGTCCTAAAAATATGTTGAAACATTCTACATGGTATGTTATTGAAATGATATGTTTTTCACTAATTCTTTTTATGCTACAATGATGTCCTCAGACCATGAATCCAGTGACTGAAAGTTATAACCCATTGATTCCATTTCTAAGTTAAGAAAGGGGGAGATGTCATGGGCCAACCATGGGCTATGTGTATGAGCATTTTGAGCACACGAGCAGACTGGACTGACATTGCTGTTCTGTCTGGGCTGTGCACATATGTGTCCTTTGTGCTTGCTCTGCCTTTTGATCCCACATAGCACTTGAGATGGGTGTGACTTGCCAAGATGTCAATCAATCTACTGACCACAAGACATTATGAAGCTAGACTCAACCCCCAGAAATCTAACCCTTTGCCTTATTTGGAAAGAACATTCCATCGAACCTCCCTTTGTGTCGCCCCTATATAAGAATAAAGAATTCAGATTACTCTTTCTCTTTCCAATGGACCCCTAAGATTGAGAGCCATCACTGGACCCTAAGAAAAAGGTACTTTCTTTCTTTGTGTGTAATTATTTCATGCCAACCCAAATTCACCTAGAGTGACCCTGAATAATCTAGTTGTGTATCGTGGCATATGAGTATAGGAAAATTTTGTCCAATTCATTCTACTGGCTTTCCTATTCACATCCCCCACCCCTTTCCTTCATTCCCCTTTGTCTAATCCAGGGAACTTCTACACCCTACTCTCCCTTGTCATGGGTTATCATTCACATATTCAACCTTTGTTTTTTGGGGACTGGCTTATTTCACTTAGCATGATATTCTCCAGTTCCTTTCATTCGCTGGCAAATGCCAAAATTTCTTTCTTTTTTATAGCTGAGTAATATTTCATTGTTTATATATATACCATATTTTCTTTATCCATTCATCTGTTGAAGGGCATCTGTATTAGTTACATACCTTAACTATTATGAATTGAGCTATTATAAACATTGATATGGCTGTGTCACTGTAGTATGCTGATTTTAAGTCCCTTGGGGGTATATACTGGGGAGTGAGATAACTGAATCAAATGGTGTTTCTATTCTAAGTTTTCTGAGGAATCTCCATACTACTGTCCATAGTTGTTGCACCAATTTTCAGTCCCACCAGCAATGTATGAGTGTATCTTTTTTCCACATCCTTGCCAACATTTATTGATACTTGTATTCTTGATAATTGACATTCTGACTGTAGTGAGATGAAATCTTAGAGCAGTTTTGATTTGCATTTTCTAATTTCATATATTTTTGGCTATTCTTACTTTTTCTTCTGTAAAGTACCTATTTAGTTCCTTTGCCCATTTATTGATTGGGTTATTTGTTATTTTAATGTTAAGTTTTTGAGTTCTTTGTATATCCTGGAGATAAATACTCTATATGTTGTGCTTCAGGTAGTAAAGATTTTCTCACATTCTGTAGTCTCTCTCTTCATGTTCTTGATTGTTTCCTTTGTTGTGAAGAAGCTTTTTAGTTTGATGCTACCTTATTTATTGATTCTTGAATTTACTTCTTATGCTTTAGAAGTCTTATTGAGGAAGTCAGTTCCTGAGCTGACATGATGGAGACTTTGGCCTAATTCTTCTAGCATGCCAAGGTCCTTCATCCATTTTGAGTTGAATTTTGTGCAGAGTGAGATATATGGGTTCAATTTCAACCTACTACATACGGATTTCCAGTTGTCCTAGCACTATTTGTTGAAGAAGCTATTTTTTCTCTAATGTTTGTTTATGGTGACTTTGTCTAGTATAAGGTAGATGTATTTATGTGGGCAAGTTTCTGTGTTTTCTATTCTGTTCCATGTCCCGACCGGCAGGACACATCAACGTGGGCAGCGAACCTAGATGGGGAGGAATGAAGGGACAAGAGACACAGAAGGATGACAGCAAGACAGGAGTTCTGATCAAGCTGCAAACTTTTATTGTTCACACAGGGGTATTTATGGGCTGGGAATGGGGGAGCTCTCTTATTGGCAGTTGCTGGATGTTTTCACAAGGTGAGATAACGCAGGATGTTTCAGGAAGATAGGTGGCTGCAGGATTTCTCAGGGAGATAGGTGGCTGCAGGGTGTCTCCCAGGCAGGATGTCTCCCAGGGGGCTGTTTCTTGTAACTGTCAGGCCATTCTTTGAAGGAGAACTCCCTTCTAGTCCCTGGCAGTTCCACTAGCCTTTAATTCAATTTTTTTTTGTGCCAATACCATGTTGTTTTGTAACTATAGCTCTGTAGTATACTATAGCTCTGTAGTATAATTTAAGGTCTGGTATCGTGATGCCTCCTGCATTACTTTTCTCACTAAGGATTGTTTTGGCTATTCTGGGTATCTTATTTTTTCAAATCAATTTCATGACTGCTTTTTCTATTTTTATGAAGAAGGTCATTGGAATTTTAATGGTAATTGCTTTAAATCTGTATAGTGCTTTTGGTAGTATGGCCATTTGACAATATTAATTCCACCTATTTAAGAACATATGAGGCCTTTTCATTTTTGAAGGTCTTCTTCAACTTCTTTCTTTAGTGTTCTGTAGTATTCATTGTAGAGGTCTTTCACCCCTTTAATTAGATTGATTCCCAAGTATTTTTTGAGGCTATTAGGAATGGAATAGTTTTCCTGATTTCCCTTTCAGCCAATTCATCATTGGTATATAGGAACATAATTGATTATGTGTGTTGATGAATTTATTAATTCTAGAAAATTTCTGACGGAGTTTTTTGGACCCTCTAAGTATAGAATCATGTCATCAGCAAGTAGTGATAGTTTGAGTTCTTCTTTTCCTATTCATATCTCTTTAATTTCTTTCATCTGTTTAATTGCTCTGGCTAGAGTTTCAAGAACTACATTGAAGAGAAGTGGTGAGAGAGGGCATCCCTGTCTTGTTCCAGTTCTTAGAAGGAATGCCTCCAATTTTTCTCTAATTGGAATAATGTTGGCCTTGGGCTTAGCATAGATAGCTTTTACAATGTTGAGGTATGTTCCTACTATCCCTACGTTTTCTAGTGTTTTGAACAAAATGAATGCTGAATTTTGTGAAATACTTTTTCTGTATCTATTGAGAAAATCCTGTGGTTCTTGTCTTTAAGTCTATTGATGTGATGAATTATGTTTATTGATTTCCATATGTTGAACCACCCTTGAATCCCTGAGATGAACTCCACTTGATCATGGTGCACTATCTTTTTAATATGTTTTTGTATGCAATTTGTCAGGAATTTATTAAGAATTTTTGCATCTATGTTCATAAAGAATATTGGTCTGAAGTTTCCTTGATATGTCTTTGTCTGGTTTTGGAATCATGGTGATACTAGTTTGGAAGGGTTCCCTCCTTTTCTATTTTATGGAATAATTTGAGGAGAATTGGTGTAAATTCTTCTTTGAAGATCTGGTAGAACTTTGGTGAGAATCCATCTGGTCCTGGGATTTTCTTTGTTGGTAGGCTTTTGATCCTCAATTTCATTGCTTGAAACTGATCTGTTTAGATTTTCTATGTCTTCCTGCTTCAATTTTGGTAGAACAGATATATCTAGAAATTTGTTGATATCATCATGATTTTCTATTTCATTGGAGTATAGATTTTTCAAAACAGTTTCTGATTATCATTTGTAAAATGGTGATATTTCCTTTTTCATCATGAATTTTAGTAATTTGACTTTTCCCTCTGTTTTTCTTCATTAACTTGGCTAAGGGTTTGTTGATTTTATTTATTTTTTTCAAAGAACCAACTTTTTGTTTTGGCTATTTTTTGATTTTTTTTCTTTGTTTTGAGTTTCATTGATTTCAGCTCTGATTTTAATTATTTCCTGTATTCTACTGCTTCTATTGTTAAAATGTTCTTTTTTATAGGGCTTTGACATGTAATGTTAAGTTATTTATTTGGTGACTTTCTATTATCTTAAAGAATGCTCTCAGTGCAATAAATTTTCCTCTTAGAACTGCCTTCATAGTGTTCCAGAGATTTTGATAAGTTTTGTTGTGATTCTCATTTACTTCTTAAGTATTTTTTTCATCCTTGATTTTTTCTTCTATCCATTGGTCATTCAATAACGTATTATTTAGTCTCCAGGTGTTAGATTAGCTTCAATTTTTTGTTTTATCATTGATTTCTAATTTCATTCCATTATGATCTGACAGGATGCAATATATTATCTCTATTTTTTGGTATTGCTAAGAGTTCCTTTATGGTCTCAGATATGGTTTATTTTAGAGAAAGATCCATCTGCTGCTGAGAAGAAAGTGTATTCAGTCCTTGATGGATGAAATATCCTATATATGTCTGTTAAGTCTAAATTATTAATTATATTCATTAGTTCTATAGGTTCTTTATTTAGTTTTTGTTTGGAGAATCAATCTAGTGATGAGAGAGGTGTGGTAAAGTGACCCAGTGTTTGACCAAACCCTTGGTAGTAATATCCACTGCCTTGGGGAAAGAGTTGGACTTCAACAAGATGCAGGTGCCCATCTTTAAGCTTTGAATTTCATTTTGGAAAAAAATCTGGTCAATTAGGCTCTCTGTTGGGAGAGAAAAAAAAGTATCTTCATTATAAAGAGGACATAGTACAAACCCAATGTCCTTACCCAAAGGGTGGAGGGAGGCTTTGGGACTCCAAGCTGGGAGGCTCCAGGCAACAGCAAGGTCAGAACAACCTAGACACCGAGAAAGAACACAAAACTCAAAAGGAGTAAAAGAGAGTTCCCCAAATGCACAGCCAGCAGAACAGGTACAGGATCTTCACAGACTGCTGCAGCCATCCCCATTGTTCTTTCCTCTTTCTGGCCTGTTAGAGCCCCAAAAGTCCACAACAGAGGTAATCTAGGATCCACCCTTGGGTCATGGTGCCTGTGAGATGCTGGAGGGATTAGGAAGAGCCAGAAACTCTACAGTGGCACTGAAAGAAGCCAGGGGCTAGTCAAGGCTCTGAGGACAGCATAAGCACCACAAAAGCTTCCCCTGAGAAAATTTTGAAAAAGAAGGTAGTGAGAAGACAGCATGAAACAGTCCCACAGTTTGCATCTTGAACTGATCAGAGCAGAGGAAACAGATGAATCTTAAGAAATTTTACATTTTCTGGAAAAGAGTGGAACTGGAGGCAACACCTGACAAGAAGTTCCATGTTTGAATGGAGTTTAGGCAAAGATTTAGCCATAAGTCAAAAATCTTATCATATAGCAGAGGAGACATACAGAGAAGAAGGCCTATGTTTGTAGGGAATGTGAGAGTCTGTACACAGAAGGCATGCCTGCACAACTTTGCTGAAATGGAATTTGGCAGGGCTTGGACATTTTGTTTGCATGAATGGTAAGTAGCAATTAAACAGGATCTCCACAGTCACTGACAAATATAGACACAGATCTTCATCCCCCAGCTCTGAGGGTCCATCAGAGGAAGCCTACTGTCCCCTCCCATTCCCAAAGACTGTGGACACCAAAAATGCCTGATTCAGCAAGTGCTCCACCTCATGACAGGAGACAGAGTAGAAAAACAGGGGAAGGCTCCTTAAGGCTTTGGCAGATGTTCACCTGTGGCCCTTTCCCACACTGATCCTTTTTATTTTTTTAAAAAAATTATTTATTCTTTTTAATTATGCAAGACAATAGAAGCCATTTTGATATATTTACATGAACTTGAAATATATCTTAATCTAATTAGGATCCCAGTCTTGTGGATGTCATGATGGAGATTCACTGTGGTGTATTCATATATGAACAAAGGAAAGTTATGTCAGATTCATTCCACTGTCTTTCCTTTTTCTATTTTCCTCCCTTCCCTTCATTCTCCTTTGTCTAATCCACTGAATGTCTACTCTCCACCCCCAGCTTGTTGTGGGTTAGCATCCACATATCAGAGAGAACATTTGACCTTTGGTTTGTTAGGATCTTGGCTTCCTGTTCTAATAATCCTGTCCCTGTACAAAACAAAGGGAAAGCCATGTAACTCATTCTTCTCCTGATTATTAAAGGCAGAATGTTCCAGGAGGCTGCCAGGAACTCCTACACTGAGCTCAGGACTTAGCAGGAATTCAGTCCCTACAAAGGCATAACCCTGGAGTATCTCTGTTTAAACTATTGGAGAATCAATTTCTTGTCCCAAGGACAAACATCTAGGATTTTACCCAGAGTTGGAACAGGGGAGGGGGTCCCTAGTTGCCTGGAAGTGAGGCTCCTTCTTCTTCCTCTCTGCTGCCTGACTTCTCCCTTGGCTTCTCCTGGACCCTAGTTTCCTTCATCCTCTAACCTCAAAGGTGAAAACCAGACAGGGATGTGAGTTTGAGCCTGCTGTGTGTGCTCTGTGACTCGTGCCTATATGCAGAAATGCATGTGTATGTTATGGGTATGTGGATCTTATTGTAATGAGAGGATTGGGAGAGTGCGTATCTGAGTATGTGCCTGCACACGTGTGTGTATATGTGTTTGTGTGTGCCAGTGTGGGTGTGTGCACTTGGGGGTGCCAATCAGAAAAGGAATGCATCCCCCTTTCTCCAAGGGAATCTTAGATCCTTACCCTCCTGCAGAGAAACAAAATGGCCAATCTCTCTCTCTCTCTCTCTCTCACACACACACACACACACACACACACACACACACACACTCCTCTTTTAAACAGACCAAGAAGGGAGGTAACATGATGGCTTTTTAAAAATTAAAATTCAGTTATATGCAGTCAAGGCCCAGCCCACCTAGGGGAGGAGAGAGATACCCTCCCAATGAGCCTAGGGAAAAATCTTCCTCCTCTTGACACTGAACTCCCCACCTGTGCTCCCTGGGGTGACTGGAATCAGGCCTTCCTTCCCAGCCCCAGCAGAAAGAGGAGTAAAATATGCTGAGGATTTCTTAGAGGAAAGACTCATGGAGGAAGAGTAGCAAGGAAGGGGTAAAATGAAATAGATATATAAGGGCCATGTGCTTTGCTACATATGGAAAAAGAGATCAGTCTTGGCCTTGAATCTGTTTGTTAATTATGGACATGAGAACAGCTTTTCAGAATGAATTGGTCCTAAGATATGGAAATGAAGGACCAAGACTCAGAAGAGGGGAACTTGGGTGCTTAAAAATCAAGTCAGTTCCCTTCCTAGCCACACACCCAACCCTCATGTTATCAGTCCTACCTCTTCTTCTAAAGTTGGTTCTTTGAAATACAGTGCTGTTCTGAGTTGCAGATTGACATACAAGGTGCTAAGTAAGCATCTATGTCACCATTTAACTTTGCAGTTAACATTTTGAAGTAGGAAATACAGATGAGGGTGCTTCAAAACCTTAAAGGATCCTTACTGTGGCAAAATGGAAGATGGTTTATTGTATGAAGATGCCTGATGATTGTATTATGCCAGATTTGTGGGACCCCAATAGACCTCCAGGAGATGAATCCAATGCAATCGCACAAGAGTCTTTATTGCAAGCTCAAGCCTGGACCCACAACCGTTTCCGATGCAGTGGTCCCAGGGAGTGAGTCCCGGTCCTTTGTTCAGTGAGATTTTATACGTTATGGGGGGATACTCTATGCATCAAAGCATCACACACAAATCATTTCACACCGCGTGAAAGTCAAACAACAACTCTTAACATTGATTGGCACATTCAATGGCAGGAACAAGTTGGGTAAGGGTGATTGGTTAGTACAAGAGGGGGATTCATTTGAACTGATTGGTTTAGGCCACAAGGGGTGTACTTGCTAAACTACATGGTTTCCCAACATGTTATCAACCACCTTAAACTACTTGGGGGTCATCTGGCATCCCAGGTATTCTCCCTGACTCATGCTGATTGGAGGTTGCTAGGGGGGGTTGCTATGGGTCTTCACCTAGCCCAACTGAGTCAGGGACACCTGGAGCCTCAGACCTCTCCTGTTGTTTACAAACAACTCAGCAGGGTGGGTATGTGCTTAGGAGTGCTCTGTGGGTTTTTCCAAGGACAAGGGTCACACCCCCTTCCTTGGTCAGGCTTTGCTCTGAGGTAGAGGCTGGTTTCTCAGAAATGGAGTCACATTAGTTTCTCAATTGGTTAAGCACTTCTCATTCCCTCCCTCTTAGAATAAAGGAGGAAGGAATTTTTTATTGTGTTTTTTTGTTGTAGCAATACCCTGATCCCCATAAATATGAGTATCATATCATTATGGTGGTGTTAGGAATCCCATCTTGTCAATCATAAAAGGACTGATCCAGTGGATAGAATCAGAGAGCTCATCACAGATCCCTATTTTTCTCCCTCCTCTTCCCATAACTGACACTCAGTAGGCATGCCTACTGCATCTCACCCTGTCTTTCTTTCCCTTACCTTGGTTCAGCTCCCTTTCTCACTCTAGGTACTGAGGCATGGTTTCACACTTAGAGTGAGTCCTCTTTGTCCTTCCTTTGTAAACACACGCTGAAAGAATCCTCCTTCCACAAATATCTTTCTTACTCTCTTTTTCCAAGGTATACCAATGATTATCTTTCCAGGATGGCACTCTTTTCCATTTTACTTCTTTGAACAGATACTAAATGCTCATGTAATACTGAGCACAGAAATGGACAGTAGTAGAAGGGACAGTGAGTGGTGATTCAATGAATTCTCTTTGGATAACAAGGCTTTGGGCCTTTCTGGATTACCAAATACTACAATATTGACTTGAATACAATACAACAATGCTACTCATTTTGAATGATTCACCTAGTTCTTTTAAAAATATCTTTATTTTTATTTACTTTCACGTGGTGCTGAAGATTGAACCCAGTGTTTCATACATGCTAGCCAAGCACTCTTACCACTAAGCCACAACCCCAGCCCATCACCTAGTTCTTTCTGCTTATTTATATGTCAATTCAAGTAGAGCAAGTCATAAAGACCTGTCATAAGCAAGGGGTGCAAGGAGTAATTTATGTTGTTGCCTAGAATTTCAAGCTTCACACATACACATAGACATCCTCATAGATTTTAGAAAAACAGAATTAACTGCAACCACCACCCACCTTGGGGAGTATCTTATAGCCTCAGGAAACAACAACCACTAGGCCATCTCCTTATATGGTAATGCTGAATTGAAATAGATCAGACTCTCAAAGGTTAAGAAGTACATATTTGGTGCTAGCAGGAACTTTAAAACATGCAAACTGTAGCAGGTGTGCTGGACCCCAATATCACCATTTTATTGTAATAAAAACTAAAGGCTAAACATCTCTTTTCTTTCAAACTAATTTAGCCCTGCTTGGGAACCATCCCAGTTCTCCTATGAAAGTCTCATTATTTGAGGAATAAATCTCATCATACCTTCTTAGTGAATGTGTGGCATCATCAATTTCAGTATATAAATTAATTTTGAGTGGAGTAGATTCATTCTTCTTCAGGATGACTACAAATGGCACTGCAAGAGTATGTCAAGGAGATGAGCATCATCACTGGTTCTTACTTTGGCTGATTAACTGGCTCTGCTGGCTGCTGGCTAGCATACTAATGGTGTGCTGGTTCCTAGCCAGCTTGAGCTTCAAGCTGTGCAGGGTCTTTGAGGATTGAATTTCATTTTACAAGACCTATTTAAAGAAGTATTGATTATCCCTACCGTTTCTCTATTTAACAGCCCAGTGTGGTATGTTCTCAAACTGGGCAAATATGAATGACACCTCTTTTTTTTTGAAAGAGAGAGAGAGAGAGAGAGAGAGAGAGAGAGAGAGAGAGAGAAGAGAAAGAATTTTTAATATTTATTTTTTAGTTTTCGGCGGACACAACATCTTTTGTTTGTATGTGGTGCTGAGGATTGAACCCGGGCCGCACACATGCCAGGCGAGCGCGCTACCGCTTGAGCCACATCCCCAGTCCCGAATGGCACCTCTTGATGCATTACCCACAACTCATCTATTAAGGCCCTGACAACAAATATCACTGAAATTATTGGTTCTATCCAATCAGAACCTTATGATATTTTGAAGCCATAGCCTGGGCTAATGTTTCCATTCAGTGCCTACTTCAACAGCATCTCAACTGCAGTTCGCCTTCACTATCAAAGGGAAACAATACAAAGTTATCTGGCTACCATGGGGCTCCTAATCAGCCTGTCATCATGCAGGATCTTTGCAAGTGCCATATTTCCTGTGGATGGTGTAACAAATTACTACAAACTTAGCTGTTTAAGCAACACACATTTACTCTCATCTTATAGTTCTGGGGTTCAGAATTCCAAGTGGGCCTCACAGAGCTAAAATCAAGGTGTTAGCAGTGCTGTATTCTTCCAGGGGGCTCTAATAAGTTTACTTGTCCTAATAGCTTCTCAAAAGCATTCCATGGTTCATATTCCCCTTCCATCTATAGGCCAGCAATAGGATCACTCCAATCTATGTTTGTATTATAACAACTTCTCTGATTCTCCTACTTCTTTATTCATAAGGACCTGTGGGTCTATATTGGGTCCACCTGGGTAGATAGTACAGGATAGTATCTCTGTCTCAAGATCTGTAGCTTAATAACATCTGCAAAGTTCCTATTATTATATAAGCTGAAGTAAGCATAGGTTTCAGAGATTAGGATATGGACGTTTTTGGAGGAACATTTATTCTCGAAAATTTCCTCCAGAACACAGGTGTGATGTCATGTTGCTGATATCCTTTTCCAAAGACATCATTTGACACTCTATTCATGACATAAAACATCCATAGAAGGGCAATAAAGGCTATAGGCCATTTTCCCACACATAGTACAAAGTCTAACTGCCTAAGTTAAATTTCTAAAACCGTCTGGTCATCTGAGGGCTTCTCTCCCTCTGACAGTCAAGAATGAGCTGCTGAATTTATATCAAAATTCTGGTTACTTCCTGGAGTTTTATCCTGAAATGAGATGTACGGTGGGGGAATTCAAAGTGATTATAACTGATTTTTAAAATTTCTGGCTTCTGTTTACACAGATGTATTTATTATGCAAAATTTTACCAAACTGTGTATTTATGGTTTGTATTTTATATGTATAGTGAACTTCAATAAAATATTTTGTGTATTAAAAAAAAGAATAAGCTGCTGACATTCTCAGCACCCACAGTCTTTTTTTTAAAAAGCACAATCTTTTGGTGCTTTGGGGGAATTGGAAACAAGAAATTCCTCATTTTCAAATTCCAGATGAGGCTATTTGTTCTCTTATTTCCTAACAGACTCACTTCAAATGAGTTCCCAACAACAAAATAACTAAATAAATAATTGCATAGATAAACAAATGGGTTTGAATAGAAATCTCTTAAAGATAAGAATTGCAAACAATTGATGTAGACACTCAGGCACCAAGAAGGTGGAGCTAACTTCCCACTCCTTAAATGTGCCCTCTGCAGAGTAACTTCCTCCAAAAGAATATATACAATGTGGACCCTATGAGAAAAGTAACTTCATAGTGAATAACCTGACAAATACCCCTCAAACAGGTGATCAAAGTTAACATTGACATGATAACTTACAATGAGGGCAAGAAGTGTTGGAACAGCACTTCATCTCTGTAGTCTGTTTCCCTCAAACCAATAAACTCAGCCTAAATATCAGGAAAAACACTATGTATGACCCAGCAGAGACAACCTAAAAATATCTCACAGGTCTTTTTAAAATTTTTTTTTAATATTTATTTTTTAGTTGTAGCTGGACACAGTACTTTTATTTTATTTATTTTTATATGGTGCTGAGGATCAAACCCAGGGCTTTGCACGTGGTAGGTGAGCACTCCACCACTGAGCCACAACCCCAGTCCTCCCCCCCCCCCGAAGGTCTTTCTTAACACTGTCAAGGCGATTGGAACAAGGGAAGTCAGAAGATGTCACTGCCAAGAAGAGACTAACGAGATGTGATGGCTAAATGTTGTGTGGGATCCTGGATGGGGTCCTCAACTGGAAAAGGTAGAAGTAAAGGAAACCAAAGAAAACATTGTCTTTAGTTCATGAAAGCATATCAGGATTCATTAATTATCACAAATGATGTCAAATATTTATAACACATCTGATAGATCTCATGCAAAATGTTAACAACAGAGGAAACTAGCTTGAGGTTACATGGAGAATCTATGTGCTTTCTTTGCAATTTCTGTATAAACAAAAATGAGAATAAAACTTTAAACCATGACTCTATTTTCTTTCAATCACCTGCTTGTTTAATTATTCATAATGTTAATCACTAGTAATTGGCACTTTTAACTAGTCCTGATTTTTCAACAAGAATATTTTTAATATATTTTTTAGTGTGGATGAACCTTTATTTTATTTATTTGTATGCGGTGCTGAGAATCAAACCCAGTGCCTCATGCATGCTTTACCACTGAGCCGCAACCTGAGCCCATCAACAAGAATATTTTTAACACAAAATGTAAGTAATGAAAACATACAATTCAAGGTAAGGGCCCCTTTTACATATTTTATGTTGAAGGAATAACACATACGTGTAAACATATGTGTGTGTGTGTGTGTGTGTGTGTATTCTTATTTTGTAGTTATGAAGCCAAATTTAGAAATAGGTAGTTAGTGTGGATAGATAAATCCGGCCAAGTTGAGAAAAACAGACCAAACTGGTTGAAGACTCAGCTGTGGAACATTGAAATGCTAATGTTTCCAAAAGCCTGGCCCATACTGCCCTTCCCAAAGAATTGTTAATAAAGCAAACCCTGAGCAGACAGGGAACTGCTACTTAATTCACCCTGGGCCCCACTTCCTTCCTGGATCACTCCTCTCTGGCCCCTTTAAGCCCACCTGTTTACCACCTTTTGGCTTTCCCACCAGCATCTCCCAGTCACATATGTGGGATGAAGGGAAATTAACAAGATAAGGGGGAAGAAAACGTTACATGTATAAAAGCGTTGGGTCTTCCTTATCCCACGGATTCCACCTCTGGGTCCCCTTCTTCCTCCAGGGAGAAGTCTGTTCTACTACACTTTAAATAAAGCTTGTTACTTTCTACCCCACACTTGCCTGGGCATGCTTCTCTGGTGTTGTACTTCAGCATTTGGGGAAGCAGGACTCGTCAAGGTAACTGGTGATATCAGCGACGTACTGGGTTTGCTTGTGTAAAAGCTGGTAACTTAAAAAAAGACACATTTTGGAGACCAATTTCAACTGAATGTTTGCAGAAGTGACTTTGTAAAGATATATTCCAAGGGCAAATTTACTTGTTGTGACTAAATCACTTTTCCCAAAGAATCCTTGTCTTTATTTTGTTTCTATGCACACCTCTCAGCGTCAAGAGATAAAATTAAATATTTACCACTGGAGAACAATATTCAAAGGAAAAAAATGTAAACAAAACTTGTGACCACAATTGTTCAGTGTTCATCACAATGTTTTCTAAAACAGAAGAATTAAATACGGTATTCAAAGTCAATGTCCTTGGCCTGCTCTTATCAGAGCGTACACCGAGCATGGAGCAGCCGAGTTCCGGCTCCGGGAATTGCTCTGGCCCAGGGCTAAGGAGCCCACGGAAACTGCTTCTCGGTCCGGGTCCTGCTGAGGGCCGGTTAGGACTCACCCGTTGCTTTGGTCACCCGGCAAAGGGAACAAAATGCTGCCATTCGCATAGGATACCAACATGGCAGAGATCTGATGTCATCAGAAAGTGGTGGAGGAGAGAACTTCATCAATACCAGCAGTGACAGAAACAGTTGGTCTCCTGGTAGGGGGGGTGAGGCACAGACACCCAAGTCTCTCTCGATTTGTCGTCGAGCCAGAGGGGAGGAGCCGGGCCGCCACCTGCGCCCGGAGCAGGCCCAGCGGCTCGCTGGCGTGGTGATCGCGTGACCCCAATTGGAGAGGGGGCAGAGCAGAGCCACCACCCGTGCCCGCAAGGTGGGCAGACCCGCGACCCAGTGGTACATGGGCGTGGTAGGAGGGGCAGGGCAGAGCCGCCGCCCACGCCTGCAAGGTAAGCAGACCTGCGACAGACTGGTGGGTCAGGCCCAGTGGCCTGCCAGCGTGGTACACACGTGGGTCAGGCCCAGCGACCTGCCGGTGTGGTAGTCACGACACCCCAATTGGAGTAGGGGCAGAGCAGAGCCGCCACCCGCGCCCGCAAGGTGGGCAGACTTTTCAACTACACAAGAGCAATAT
>NW_026000338.1:3347359-3381964 GCF_001458135.2 Marmota marmota marmota
CAGAGCTAGCCGATCTGGCGAGTCCAAATCACCTGGGATGGCGAGCGCCGCCAGGAGCGCGCCGATGCGAGTCGCCGCAGCCTGCAGCCTGCTGCTGTTGCCGCTGCCGCTCGGTCGTGGGCTAACGTGCGGGGCGCGGGCGGGAGGGCGGCGTGTGGTGGGGGGCGGGGGGTGTTGGCGTCTGCGGTCCGGGCAGCTGGGAAGGCTTCTGTCTCTTTGGTTCCCCCTGTGGCAGCTGCGGGGCTTTGGGCCCGCGGGTGGTGAGAGGGGGTGGGAGCCAGAGCAGGAGCAGGAGCACAGCCTGAGGCTAGAGGCGGGGTGGCTAAGGAGGTGGGATGGGGGTGTTCAGTGTTCAGCCTCTTGGGGCCTCTGCATATTCATGAAGAGGATGCCAGGGAAAGGGCTCCACTGTGGACCAAAGGAATTCGGGTCCCATGGTGGGGGCGCGGGGTGGGGGGCGGGGCTGTTTTTGTGCCCTTCTCCTTGTAATGGAACATTTCAATGTTTAAATCAAGTACCTTGCAAGAGTGGGTGGGGGTGGCCTTGAAGATAAACAAAGCCAAGGAAACGAGTTTTCAGGGGTCCCTCCCCACCACAAAGCACAGAGGGCCCCAAAGTCACCACCACCAATGAAAACATTCCCTTTCCGAGGCTCCCAAGCTACCCATGCAGCCGACTAGTCTGTTTTCTGAACCCTCCTTCCTTTTTCCAGTTCTTTCCCTCCTCTGCCACAAATATTTATGGATGGCCCCTGCCAGTCCTTAGGGATGCAGAGGTCTGGGAAACAGGGGGACATAGCCTGGTTTTTAGCTTTTTCTTGGAGCAAACAATCTGGACTGGAAACCCTATCCCAGCAGAATTATGGACTTAGGTTTCTGAACACCCCAGCTCGGGCCCACCTGCCTGGAAGTGGGAGGATCAAGAGCACCCTGTTTCTAGGGCCATCCTCAATCCTCACATGAGAAAGGTCAAATCAAGGGCAGGGAGCAGGCCCTGGTCCAGAGCCAGGCACTTGTTTAGTCTTGGCTGTGCTCTCAAGGTGCTGAGGTTTCCAACCTGGACCAAGAAAGGCACATCCACATTCAAAGAAAAATTTAAACAAATCCTGAAATCTCTCTCTAGAATGAGGTTCCTAGTCCTAGTCTACCAGCTATACCTACAGCACTGGTGGCTAGGAGACAGGCAATGATGTGATAACTGAGCAATGGGCGTTGATGTGTTGAGGTATGGGGCAGGAAGAAAAGAAGTGATTCCTATGTGTATATGCATGAGTGTGTGGGGGTGAGTGTGTGTGTGTGTGTGTGTGTGTGTGTGTGAGAGAGAGAGAGAGAGAGAGAGAGAGAGAGAGAGAGAGCGGGGCAGGGGGCTGGGGACAGAGAGAGATAGGAGCAATGAGGCTACGCAGGGCTTAATGTTGAGGGAACAGATCAGCGAGCAGCTAGCAGCCCTCAGAGTAGATTGTAATGGAAACTAGATTCCCAAATTGTACAGAAAGGAGAAACAGCCACTAATTCTTCCTAGTAGGAATCAAGGGAGGCTGCCTCAAAGATGAAACACCCTGAGGTAGGCCCTAAAAGATGAGTAGCAGTCCATCAGGTCTAGACAGGAGGGGAGGCACTGGAAGCAGAGGGATCACTTGTGTGTTCAAGGCCCTGTGGCAAGATAGCGCTCACATGGTATCTTCTGATCATGCCTGATAATCTGATGTGGATAGAGCTCATGGTCTCCAAAGGTGCAGAGTAGGGTTGGGCATGGTGGCACATGCCTGTTATCCCAGCAGCTTGGGAGGTAGAGGCAGGAGCATCCCAGGTTCAAAGTCAGTCTCAGCAGCCCAGAGAGGTTCTAAGCAACTCAGTGAGACCCTGTCTATAAATAAAACACAAAAAAGGGCTGGGTATGTAGCTCAGTGGTTGAGTGCCCCTGGATTCACTCTACAGTACCCCCCACCCAAAAAAAAAAGGTGCAGAGTAGGAGATAGGGCCTGAAGGCAGAGAGGTGAGCTAAGGTGCCTGAAACCTGCACTCCAGATCACAGGCTCCACTCTTGTGCATGTTCAAGCAGGGAAGATTTACAATCAGAACTTCAGAGAGAGAACAAATTGATCATCCACATTCACGTAAGTACCCATGTGTGAGCACACACCTGTGCTTGTTTATGGCGTACACACAGATCAATCCAAGATGGGGGTGGCAAAAAAAAAGTAGACAGTCACATGGGACCAGTTGCAAAAGAGTCAGAACAAACCTGTCTCATCCCTCTTTCATTCGAGATATGGGGGTCTCACACTTACCATGAGCCAGTGGGTACAGATATTTAGATAACAACCAAGGGACCAAACATAGTGCCTTCATCCAGGACATCTTCACAACACTGGAGCTCATGCTGCCCCTATGGATAACAAAAATGCCAGCAGCAGCATATATGTGCCAGGTGATTGGACTGTAGTGGCCATGGAGTATCATGGGCTCAGCACATACCTCCCTACCCCCTGTCCATCCACTGTGATTGGGTAAATGAACCTGGCTTTCTCTGGTGGTGGTGGTAGCTGGACCTGAGCAGTCACGCATGGAAGAACAACCACTGTGAACCCTGAACCTGAGAAAGCCACCAAGTTACCATGGCGGGGGGGTGGGGGTGGCGAGACAGTAAGAACTTATCCTCGCTGCCTGGCAAGCATCCCAGGTTGGCTGAGCAGCAGACACACGCACACAGACTTACACCTTGCTGGCTTGCAGAGCCCAGCTCTCTGGCCCTAGGCAGGGCGAGAGACAGCAAAGGCAAGGGGCAGAGAACTAGGAGTATCCTGCAGTACAGTCCATAGCTGACCACAGTGACCACTGCCACAAAACTGCTAGGAGCCATCTCCTGGGGGTCCAGGTTGCTTGCAGGCAGAGGTTGATGAGCTGTGCCTCACCATTTTAGGTGGTTGTCCAAGAGGAACTCGAGGATGCAGAGGCTCAGGGGGAAGCCATGATTGCTGCTGAGTGGGGATGAGGTGATGAGATTATGTGATGTGACTGTGTGTGTGGCTGGAGCCCTGTGCCAGAGGAGATGGAGGGAGGGAATGAAGAAAGGTGCAGTGATGGGCAGGAGCCACTGGAGAGGTTTGGTTCTTAGGGTGCTCTGGGGAGCCAGGGAGAGTGTCATGGTTGAATTTACATTCAGTAATTTCCCTCTGGCTGCTCTGTATGGAAAACGTTGCAAGTGGGCAGGGCACAAAGGAAAGCAAAGGAACCAGTTATGAGGCTCCTGCGATCGTCCAATGGAGAGCCGGCAATGCCTTGTCCCAGACCACAAGCATAATGTGGAGAGCAGTGGGTGAATTCCTGTGGAATTTTGCAAACAGAAGAGGCGGCACTTGCTGGTGGGTTAAGGGCAGTTGGTGAACCAACTTCAGAAATGAATGTTTCCTGTGGGGATGTTTCCTTGCACATGCTCATCAGGGAGGTGCCAAGCGTGGTCTTTGGAGGTAAGGGGACCAGGTGGGGTAGGTTTTGAGAGGGGTGAGAGACAGTTGGGAGTGTGTATGGAGCTCCTGTTTGCACGTGTCAAATTACTGAAGTCTGGGGAAACCAAATTATGGAGGCAATAGGATGCAGATAGTGTTTAAAGCCATGATTCTGAGTAGGGATCACCTAGCAGAGGACAAGCCACTAGAAGCAGGTGCTGGGCTGTTCCTCGAGCCACTCGAACAGTGAGAAGTGGGCTCGAGGAGGACAAGCCCACAAAAGGGATTGAGAAGGACTGCTCCTTGCTGCGTGTAGGGGAGTTGGTTTAACGTGAGATGAGGACAACTTTGTGGGCTGGGGTTCGGACTTCTCTTTTTCATCATCTCCCAGTGAGGCTTTGAAATGAGAGCTGTGGATATGGAGACCTTCAAAGAGTGGTCTGCTGTTCCGTGTGGCCCACCTCCTTCTTCCTATCAGGAGGGAGATAGCCAAAGGAGTGGGAGTATGGTTCGGAGAGGAGGGAAAATATAGAAAGAGTGGAGGAAGGAAGGGGTGGGTTGGCACCAGTTGGGAGATGGACAGATGGACTCTATGCAAAAGTGCATCAAAACTCCAAAGTCAGGGGTCCGCTTTGTGAAGCCTCCTCCCATGTATTTCTCATTGCCAGGGCTGCACGAGGATACATAGCAGAATGGAGAACGGAAGCCTAAGTGTATTTAGGGATAGGCATATTGTCTCTGTTCATTCGCACCAGACTCCTCCAAACAAAAATAATTGTGAGATTCAGCCCAACAAAAACTCAGCTCAGGCTTTTATCTAGGGAGTGCCCCTGTTATTTAACAAAGATGAACACTTGCTATGAAATGATCTCAAATACCACCCATTTAGCAAACGGATAAGGTTCTGAAGAGTCCAGGGAGACAGATGTGAGCGCAGAGGGATGAAATGGGAATTGGTCCTATGGAAATCAGAGCTCCACAACATAAGGACATACCTGCAAGCATGTTTCATCACAGAGCAACTCCTACCGGGCAAAGTAGAACATGAAGCAAGCATCTATCGGCTGGAGAAAGACTGATGCATTGTGGCAGAGCCATTTTGTGCATGGGTGATCACACAAACACCAACGAGCGTGACTTATAACGTGGGATGATTCAGTGGGGTTTCCAAAACCGTGTGCTATTTCTAGGTGGGGGAAGGCGAGTTGCAGAGGAGGCAATGGTATAACGCCCTGACATTGGGGGTGGGCTAGGGGAGGAATGAGGCCAAGAGATGATGTCCTACTTGTTGGACTGTCTATGTGATGTCTCTTCCTGCATATCTCATAGGCATTTCATCCTAATACAGCAACGTGGTGCCCCTCACACCCTCCCCACTGTCTGCAACCATGCAACTTCTGCAGCATTCCTCTCTGAGGAACGCTGAGTAACACCACCACCCATCTGGGTATTACCCTGAAATAAAAATGGAGAGCCAACCCTGTCACCTACCTCTCTGCACATACCTCTGGCCACCCCACCACCCCTCAGCAATTCCTACTGCCTCTGTCTCCCAAGGGCCCTCACCATGGGAAGCTCTTCAGCTCCTCTGGAGTCATGTTTTATGTCAGGTGCATTCCCACGGTAGCCTCCTGACTGGTTATCCCTTTCCACCAAAGTTACTTCTCTGTCCAGTAGCCAGGCTGATGTTTCTGGGTGTCAACCTACTTTATACACAAACAGAGATATGAAAAATTGTGGTATATATGTGTAATAAGAATTGTAATGCAAAAAAGTACATGTTTGAAGACATGAATTGGCGTGAACATGTTATATACAAAGATATGAAAAATTGTGCTCTGTATGTGTAATAAGAATTGTGCTTCTCCTTTGCTAGCAAAGCAATAAGCCTTCATTTTCCTTTTCTTCTAAACTGTGTCCTTATTAACTGTGTCCGCTGTTGAAGCCAGATTTAAGGAAAGGTAGTTAGTGTGGTTAAGGAAATCAGGTCTAATATCAAGGAAGATAAAGAAAATGGGGGACATTATCTAGAATGGAGTCCAGGAAACCAGAGCAGCACTTGGAGAAATTGAAATGTTAATGTCCCCAATGCCCAGAACCCATCCTAAGGAACTGTTAATGAAACAGCTCCCAGCAAACAGGGAGGTGCTAATCAAAAAGCACTCCAGGCCCTCCCTGCCTAGATTACTCGTTCAGCCCACCTATCTCCCACCTTTTGGCCTTCCCACTTGCATTCTATCACTGCAGGATAAAGGGGGAAACAAAGGACAGGAATGTGGGAAGACTTAAAAGAAGACTTAGCTATAAAAAAAGGGAAGACCTTGCCCTTCCAGGGATTCCACCTGCCTTTCTGGTCCCTTTCTTCCTCTGGGGAGAAGTCTTTTCTGCTGTCCTTTTTTTTTTTTTTTTTTAAGAGAGAGCGAGAGAGTGAGGGGGGAGAGAGAGAGAGACAGAGAGAGAAGTTTAATATTTATTTTTTAGTTATCGGCGGACACAACATCTTTATTTGTATGTGGTGCTGAGGATCGAACCCGGGCCGCACGCATGCCAGGCGAGCGCGCTACCACTTGAGCCACATCCCCAGCCCTCTGCTGTCCTTAAAAAAAAAAAAAAAAATTCATTTTTTAGTTTTATTGTGTTTTAAACACAATATCTTTATTTTACTTTTATGTGGTGCTGAGAATTGAACCAATGCCTCACACATGCTAGGCAAGCTTGCTACCACTTGAGCCACATCCCCAGACCCTCTGCTGTCCTTTAATAACCCTTTCCACTCCACACTTGCCTCTGCGTGCTTCTCTGGTGTTATACTTCAGCATTCGGGGAAGCAAGGACTCATCACAGCTAAACAACAGTAACGCTGTCATGTATTTAAAAAAATAAAGTCAATTTTTAAAAAAAGGTGAATTGCGTCTTCTGCCTTCCCTCCTTAAACACCCAGTATGGCTCCCCAGTTCACTTCGACTAAAGTGCTTGTGACAGTGGTCCACTTCACCTTTGAAATACAGCCCTCACTGTGATTTTAAAAGGGACATGTTTTTCCTTTGCTCTTCTACCTCTTGCCCTCCAAAAACTGGGCATGGGGAACAAATTCTGTTTTCCTATCTTGAGCCTAGTTATCTGTCCTGGAGCACTTGCCCACCCCAGGGAGGAGATGGCATGGGAAGATTTAGGAAGTGGCTATCTCCCAGATTAACAAGTGAATTTCAACACACCAGAGGGCTCACCTGGGACCCCTGTCAGGACACTCCTGGAAGGCAGCCTTTGAAGAGCTTCTTTAAAAGCCTTCGGTTCTCCATGATGGTCTGAATCACAGCCTCTGGGGCTGGAGTTCCCTGTGCTTCTCCTTTGCTAGCAAAGCAATAAACCTTCATTTTCCTTTTCCTCAAAACTGTGTTCTTATTAAATTGGTATCAGGGACAAAGATTGAGCTTTTGGGAATATGCAGACTCCTCGGTGTGGCTTAAGTATAATGGGCTGCTTGATGTGACCCCTGGCCAAATTCCCTGTTCTTGCCTCTCTCTGCCCTGGACAACATGGGGCTTTGTTGTTAGGACTCTTTGACTCCTCTGGGCTCTGAGCTGGATTCTTCCTGTGGGCTTCCACCTACCTGAAACCTTCCTCCCTCCTTTTAAAATCGTAAAGGAGTTTCTGAAAATACAGGAAATTGCAGCAGGTCACAGAAGAGATGCACAACATAGGTCAGAATGGGAAAGTAAAAGAAAAAAAAATATTCTGCTCTAACTGTCAGCCAGAATGGGAAAATAAAAGACAAAAAAAATTCCCCTCTGTTGTCACCAGGTGTTTAGATTGTTTAGGGTAATGAATCAGTACAAAATACAGCTACCACCCCTTTGCTACCCTCTGCATTCCATCCCTCTGTGTCCTTCCACAATGTGGCCTACCTAGGAGACAAGGGAGAGCTAGGTTTCTCTCTCACACTTCTATTCCTCTGTCTGTCCCCTTTCCCCTTTCCCCCCTTTCCTGGGATTGAGGATCCCTTTGACTCTTTACTCTCTGTCTCCAGGAAGCAGGCAGAGTCCACCAAAGGGATGCTAATTGGTGTTATTTGGCCTCTGGATGGTCATGAGGAAAGAAGAGTGTTCCCTGGCAGTTCTTACCTATTCCTGAAGTTCTGGGCCTGGCTGTGGTGAGAACCAAAGTAGATGGGCCATGGAATCAAACTGGCTTGTAGACCGACTTCCAGAGCCAAACTTGTAGCCTCTCTGAGCCCTAGTATGCTCATGGAGTTTGAATTTCAGAAACTCTGATTGAGGATACTAAGAGTTTCCTTTCTAAACTAGGAGTTTTGCCCCAACCCTGCTCTGGAAGCAAGAACAAAGGGTGCTCTTGACTGATGGTTTCGACTTGACAGTCCAGAGGTTGTTCTCTCTGGAACCAATTCACCTTCAGACACATGCTTAAAGGTTTAACTGACAGCCTTCTTTGTCATAATCCCAGGCAGTTTACAGGAGGAGTGACCTTATCCTCATAACTATATACCTAAAGATGCATCAAAGGCCATGACAGACTAGTGTTGCTTTCCTTGGTCAAATTGCTTTACCTTCTTTTATTTTTTCTTACCTTTGGAGTCCTCATATGAACAAAGGGGCATTTGTAAGGGTGAAAAATGATAATGTATGGTAAATGCTTTCCACCAGTGTGTGGCATGCGTTCAATGCCCAATACAATAGACTCCTTATTAACCCCCTTTCCCTCTGTCCTGAGGGTATGCTTGTCGTTCTGCTGGTTTTTGAAGGCCAGAGACTTTTCTTTTTGGCTCCTCAGGAAAGCAGGAAATTTCTCTCTAACCAGAGCAAAGTATCAGCATAGAGAGAGTCTGAGTTTCCAGGCTCCACCCTGGGCAATGTCTGGGTTTGATTCCAGGCAACTGCCTGATTCTCTGAGCTTACACACTGGTTGAGGTTTGCCACAGTCCTCCCAACCCTAGGACCTTCAATCTTGTGAGGTTCGAGAATGTTGCAAATGAATACACGACAGCATGGCCTTGTCTGTGCTCAAGAAAACCACGCAGAAGACTGGAGAATAAGGTCCCAATGAAATGGGGTATTGAGCCAGGAGTGAGTTTTCTGCTATCCCTTCGAGCAACCTTTTGGGTGCCACCTTGGACATAATTTACCCTAAGGTGACACACTCCTTCAACTGTTTTGCTATAGTGCCACCATTCTGAGTGCATTTGGATGGTCTCATGATGCCTCTGGAACAGTATCTTCAATGCCCAGGACTCTGATGCGACTCATTCATGGACTCTGAAGCGACTCATTCCTGGACTCTGGAGTGTGAGAGGCTGCTGTCTCATGAGTCCCATGAGCTGTTGCACAATTTAGGTTCTCACTTGTTTAACAGATGCAAAATGAATTCTCCTTCACTATGGCAAAATCTTGCTAATGTCATCGTGATGAAACTTGGGACCTCCTCCCATACACGCCATCTTCTAAACACTTTTCTCAAAAAATGTTTGTTCTTAATGAGCAGAAGCCATGCATGTGGTAGACTTGTCCCTGAAAGCTTGGTCCTTGTCCTCGATGCCAATCCAAGAATAGACAAGGTCTTCACAAAAAGGAAAATGTTTCATTGCTTTGTTACTAAAGGAGAAACACAGGGGACTCCTGTCCCAGAGCCTGTGATTCTGCCCATCATTGGGAAAAGGGGTTTTTAAAGGGGTGATTCAGAGAAAATGAGATCAGGAAGGAGAGATGAGGAAGGAGAAGATGAGGGAAAAGATCATGGAGGAGAAGGTTAGGGAAAAGAAGATCAGGCAAAAGAAGGTCGGTGAAAAAGAAAAAAAAAAACCCATAAGTTTCAGAGCAACAAGGGATGTAGTCAAAGCATCAAGAGAACCCCTGTTATAGACTGAGAAGTGGTGTTCAGAAAGCACAAAGTGGCTTATGGAGAGCAGCACAGAACCAGGGGCCCATCACTTCCTACTCCCGGGGTGGTTCACAGGGTTCAGAGAGGGTTTGAATAATTTCTGTTTTTATTCTTCTGGCAGTTACCACCTTATATCTAAATAAAGAGCTCACCCTTCCATTTCAATACTTCATCAGCTTCAGACATCAACAAGCGATCGACCCCATTCTACTAAAGAGGAAGGTGCTAACTCACTTATTGTGTTGTTAATCTGCCTTCTCCCTCTTTCTCTCAATTTTTATACCTGCTTCCGATTTTTGAGTCCCTCCTTTGGTGATTCTAAATAACTTTCAGTGAAACATTTTACTCTCAGCTCCTTCCATACACCATGATAGGTTTTCCCTGGTTTCCTACATTAAGAGGGTATTTCCTTCCTACCACCCCTTTCCTTCCTTCAACCTCTCCTCCTGCTTTCTGCATCCTCCACATGCAAACAGATTGACACATACTTATGTCCACTTCTGGAAACCTCATTGAATCCCTTGAGGCTTGAAACTACACAAGTCTTCTATCTTTTAGCGAATCTCTAATAACATTGATCAGAGGACTTGTTTCCTCCCTGAGTGTGGCCTGCATCGCTAGACAGAGATGAACCCCCATCTCCCCAAGGACATATCCTCTCTTTTTCTTGGTTGCATGAGCTTCTGAAAATTCTGCCACATGTTGGCAGGGTCTGGGATGCGATTCGAAGTAAGGCACTCATGTTCCACAGTTAGTCCTGCTGGCCACTGTGTTATTCTGCCCTGAGTATCCCATCTTTGGTTCCTGGAGTCCATAAACATTACCAAGTTAACCCATGCTATTGACACAAATGCAACAAAGCACAGAGGCATGAATAAAGATCGACAGTCCCCTTACTATTTATTACAAGCCCCACCAACCCCAGACACCTGAGGTTACAGAGAACACATTTATCTGCTATTTGGTGATGCTTTTCTTTCTCAAGCTCATAGAAATAAATTGCAATGTGTTGACATTTTTCTGTGCAGGCACTTCTTTTCCTTTGGTCCAAAATGGGATTGTACACTCCATGCTCTTCTGCAACTTCCTACATTCACAGAACAGGTTAACACAAGCAGAACCCATTAATTTGTCGCACTGAAGGCTACAGAATCACCCACACTAGGGTTGAACCGGACTTTATGTAACAGTTCTCTGATGGCTTCCCACGGTTTGTTTTTGCCCACCAGCCTCTTTCAATCACGCATCTTTTCTCAGGCTCCTCTTAAGATGTCTGCTTCTTTTCGTTCTTTGGCAGTTGCCTTGTAGTCGGTTTTTGGTGGGCTTCATCCTTCATCTTGTTTCCTGCTTGGGCTTCGTAGAACTGCCTGGAGATCTGAGTTTATAGTTTTGCCTCATATTTGGAACATTTTCTACTACGATCTCTTCAAATATCTATGCATCCCCCCTCCCCTCTTTTCTTCAGTGAGCCCAACTGCATGTCTGCTTGGTGACTTGATATATCCCCAAAGGTCAGTGAGTTTCTCCACATTTTTTTTTTCTGTGTGTGTGTGTGTGTGTGTGTGTGTGTACTGGAGAGTGAACCCAGGGGCACTCGACCACTGAGCCACTTCCCCAGTCCTATTTTGCATTTTACTTTCGAGACAGGTTCTCACTGAGTTGCTGTGCTAGCTTTGAACATGCGATCCTCCTGTCTCAGATACCTGAGCTGGGATTACATGAGTGCACCACCGCGCCCGGCAAGTTTTTCCACATTTTTGGTTGAGTTTTTGAGGCTTCACTGAGGTGTAAGTGATGTACAAAAAGATGCTCCTATTTAAAGCACACCACTAGGTATTTTGACATATGCTCTGTGGCACAATCACCACAGTCAAGATAGGGAACATTTTCACATGCCCTCGTCAACCCCTCCCTGCAACTCACCCTGACACTCTCCTCCCCATACCAGCAAACACGGATACCTTTCTGGAACTGTAGGTTACTTTGCATTTTCTGGAAATGTGCACAGTGATTGTGAAATACACACATGTGCACACACATTTTGCAATATGGATTTAAGGGGCTGACTGCTTTAAATTAAAATAATTACTTTGAGATTCACTGTGCCTCAGTAGTTCATCTATATTTGTTGCTGTGTTGTGTTCTCTTGTCAACATACTTTATATACAAACAGAGATATGGAAAACTGTGGTATATATGAGTAATAAGAATTGTAATGCAAAAAAAGTACACATATAAAGGCATGAATTGGCATAAACATACTGTATATACAAAGATATGAAAAACTGTGCTCTATATGTGTAATAAGAATTGTAATGCATTCCGCTGTCGTATATTTAAAAAAATAAAATCAATAAAACTAAAAAGAAAAAATACTTGCTTTGAGATTCACCATGCCTCAGTAGTTCATCTATATTTGTTGCTGTGTTGTGTTCTCTTGTACAGGTATGAAAGAGTTTGTGTATCTCCTCACTTTCTGATTCGACACGTGGGATGTTAATAATTTCGATCCACTGCAAGCGAAGCTATGTCGAACATGCAAGAACAACTTTTGTGTGGATGTCTGCTTTCACTTGGTGCTCCGGTAGGTATTGGGGCTGGAACGGATGAATCTCATGGTAGGTGTGTATTGAACACTTAATAGGCGGGAAAAACCATTTCCCAAGGTGGTCAGGAAGCCAAGAACTGAGATCAGATCTCCTGGAGACTCGCAACTTCACCTCACCTGACCCTGGTCATCTGCAATAATCAGGTGAAGTATGTCTCCTTTTATTGCCAAGATTTCAGTGGGCGGCCAGAGGGACTGGGGCACCTAACCCTCTAGCCTGTCCATTGCCTAGCATGTTGGGAACTGCATGTGGGCAAACTAATCAGTGAAGAAAATAGCCTGAGGAAATAACTATCTGTTGCTCTTGAGATATGCCAAACTGAAAAGAACCTGGTGACTAGGCAATTACAATGAGATGTGCATCATTTGGCCACACACCTCCACCTGTGCACAGCTCCTAAACAAATTGCCTCTGAGTCGGACTCCCACCAGTAGGGCCCTCCAGCTGCCTTCTGAAGAGCTAGCTCCTCAGAATGAACTTTGCTCTATCAGCACCCTGCCTCTCAGGTGGTTGGTTTTCGCCATGTGACAGGCAGAGCGGTCCTGAGCCCCATAATGATTACATCATTTCATACGTCCATCTGTGGTAGGGGCCTGCTCCAGTGCCTTCCTGTCCTAGCCCTCAGTGTGTATGAAGGTCTTTTTAATTGCAGCCCATCTAATGCATGAGTCAGGGCATCAACACTGGTTTTTAATTGCATTTCCCTAAGCACCAGGGGTGTGGACCGAGTTTCTTATGCCATTTCTCATCTATGTGCTTTCTCTGGGGAGGCAGCTATTCTAACATTTTGTCTATTCTCAACTGGGTCATTTGCATCTTTCTTATTGAGACTGTATGCATCGTTCTATGTGTATTCTGGATGGTGAACCTTTATCAGGATTATATTGTATCTATGAAAACTTTCCATAACACAAACTACTAACAGATTTCCACATATTTTCTCATAGAAATTTTTAAACTCACATGTGGGTCTATGATCCACTGTGACTCGGTTTTGGCCTGTAGTAAGACCCATTGAGCAATGCTCATTTGGGCGAAGATATGACTATCCAATAGCTGCAGCATCACTTGGTGAAAAGTCTACTCTTTCTGCTATTCATTGCCTTTCTATTGATATCAACTATTCATTGTCTTTACAAGGATGGTTCTAGGCCTATGTTATCTATTTTAACATCAATAAAAGTAGATCTGCATTTCTGGGGTCCTTGCGTCCATCTTCATGTGGACATCACACTTATCTGGATGACGCTTGCCTTACTGTAAGCCTTGAAATGAGGTAGTCTTCATTCTCCAACTGTCTTTTCAAGGTTATAGTCACTGTTCTGGATCTTTTGCAATTCCATAGGACTTTAAGAATATTCCTGGGCTGGGGATGTGGCTCAAGCAGTTGCGCGCTCACCTGGCATGTCTGTGGCCCGGGTTCGATCCTCAGCACCACATACAAACAAAGATGTTGTGTCCGCCAAAAACTAAAAAATAAATATTAAAAAATATTCTCTCTCTAAAAAAAAAAAAAAAAAACCGAATATTCTTGTCAATTTCCCCAGAAACCCATGCTGGAGGTTAGATCAGAATCCCACTGATTTTCTCATGCAGTTTGGGAGATTCGATGTGCTAACTGTATTGAACCTTCTGTGCAAAGAGCATGGATTCTTTCGCAGTTTATTTCAGACTTGCATTTCTCAGTGGCAGCTTTCAGCATATCCACCACCTTCATATTATTCTCCATATTTCATATTTTCCATTGCTATTGCAAAATCATGTCAATGCCCCACTGTGTGTTACTAGCCTACATGGAAGTCCAATTCAGTTGTGTGCAGTCATTTTGTATCTGGGAACCTAAACTGACTACTTAGTTCCGGTCTGTCTTTTGTGTGTTCCCTGAGACTTTTGATGTTTACCAGATCATGTCATCTGCAGAGTGACAGAGCTTTCCTCCTTCCTTTTCAATCAGCATGTCTTTAATTTCTTTTGGTGGTCTCATTGCATTGAATCCAACATCCATAGAAGTGGCAAGGGTGGACATGCATGCCTTGTTCCTGATCTCAGGGGGAAGTCATTTGGAGTGTCACCATCAAAGATGATGTTAGCTGTCAGACATTCCATGGTGCCCATTATCTGGTCAAGTGCCCTTCTACACCTTTTACCATCCAAGGGTGTCGAATTTTAGGAATATTTTCTCAGATGACCATATGGATTCAATTCACCCACATGGGGAAGGATGTCCTCTGACTTTCTAAAGTTAAGCAAACCTTGCATTCCTGGGTCAAATCCCATTTGTTCATGATGTCATATGGTTGCATTCAATTTGCTAAAGTATGTTTAGAAATCTCTGTATTTTCTCTTTCTTATAATGTCTTCTTCCATGCTCAGATCTACAGTGATGCTGTTGTGATATGTGCTTGAAAATTTAAGTTAAAATACTTGGAAGAGTTTATCTGGATTGGGCATTCTTTCTTCCTTGAGGATTATTTGCTAGCTAGTGGGCCTTGTGGATCAGTAGTTATTTTTTTTAGAAGTGATTTTACTTATGAATCCAGTTTCTCTGTGGTATGACAGAATAGAGTCTGATGTCTTGGATTTGAGACTTCTCATCTTTGTGTGTAAAGCATGCTTCTTGTAGACAAGTTATAGTTTGTTGGGCCTTTTATGAAATCCACTCTGACTAGAGAAGCCTTTTATTGTTGTATTTAGGACATTCAAATCCACAGTGGTCAGTGAGGCAGCTAGGCTCCTATCTACCACATTCACAACTGTTCTCTGTGCGTGACATTTTGTTGTTTTACGTTCCTTCTCTCTGTTGTTGCTGTGTCTTGTCTTACTGTGCATTTTGTATGAGTCCATTTCGTCTCCTCCTTTAGCATATAGATTATGTTCTTGCTTAAAAATTTAAGCAGTTACCCTGCAACTTGTAGCTTACCTTTACGACTCATCAGAGTCTCTTCAAATTACTGCTGGTGCTTCATGTGTACTACAATTCCTCCCTTCTGTCCCTTCTGGCAATGTGGTCGGTCACTCATTCCCTTTAGCCATGTGCTACCATCACTCAATATTATTATCTGGAATGAGACATTCTCTTTTAGATATCATTTAAGAATAAGAACAAAACCAATTGTACTACGTCATCATGGGTTTCTTCTTGGACAAACGTTCTTTCCGAGATGCTAGTTTTTGTCCTGTGTCCTTATCCTTTCCTCTGTAGCGCTCATTGCAATGTTCTCTGCAAGGGAGTTCTGCCTGGTAGTAAGTGCCACCCAGTTTTTGCTTCTCTGGGAGAGTCCTTGCTTTCATTGATGAAGAATAATTTTGCTGGATACAGATTGACAAGTGGATGGATTTTTCTTTTTAATTACACCACTTTATTTCACTTTCCCCTTGTTTGTGTGGTTTCTGACCAGAAGTTCATTATCATTCTTACCATAGCCACTAGATGCTTTAGGCAATTTTCTCCCTCTGGTTACTTTCCAGATTTTCTCAGTTGTCTTTAGTTTTTCAGCAGCCTGAAGGTGACCTTTGACTT
This sequence comes from Marmota marmota marmota, assembly GCF_001458135.2. Classification (NCBI taxonomy): domain Eukaryota; kingdom Metazoa; phylum Chordata; class Mammalia; order Rodentia; family Sciuridae; genus Marmota; species Marmota marmota. The sequence goes on from NW_026000338.1 coordinate 3,362,829, forward strand.
TTGGGGACTTCTCCTGCTGACCTTCCTGCTCTCAAGGTTGGGTGTCTGTCTTCAATCTGGGAAAATTCACAGCCCATATTATAACAAACATTTCTTGGGCTCCCCTTTCCTCTCCTGGTGTTCTAATGATGTTTCTCTGCCAATTTTCACCTCTTTGTACAGCATCATGTCCATTCTTTTGCCTCTTTGTATGTCCATTTGCAGTGTTTCTGTGGACATATCTTCAGGCTCTCTAACTATTTCACTGGCTGTGTCCAGGTCCTGAAGTGTCCATCGGAGCTGGCAGTCACCTCAGTTACAGGGTTTTTAGGTTTTGAGGCTAAAAAACCTAAAAACAACATTGAAAAATGGAAAGTTTGTGTATTCAAGTTGATGTGGTTATTTCAATTTAAATGTATTCTTTCTACCAAAGCCAGAATGTATTACAAGTTTACTCTTTGGCTTTCATGGAATGAAAATCATCAACAACATTTTTACTTTTGTTGAGGAAGTCACAATTTAATTGGTCATGTTTTATCTGCCATGAAACTCAAAATCATGTCTGTTTCATGTACCTTGACATACTACGTTAGGTAGGTGAACTAACGTGACAGTATGAAGCTTTGATATAATGCCATGAAATGAATCTAAGAAGGACACCTCTCTATTGTCTAGATCTTGACCATTACAAAAAGGTCAACATATATTAAGGGTCAGTCAAAACTCGCAAGTGAGAAGAAATTGGACAAGACCCCTGTGTTCCCGGAGTCTCTAACAATGGGAGGTCTTGAGGCATTATTCAAAACTTTTCTGTACTAATTGGTCTCTTCATGGTTTCCCTCTTTTTGAGTCTGTTAATTTGTTATGTTATCTAGGAAATCACCCATTTTTATAGGTGTCCAGTTTGATGCAAAATGTCTCCCAATTGATTTTTATGCCTTCTCCTTTCTAGATTTCTACAGAATTTGGGATCATTTCCAATTTTGCTTTTTCATAAGAGTATTTAAAAAAATACTTCTAATCTGACCTTGTTTTTGATCCAAGTATGTCTTGATGAATAATGACTCATGATGATTTCAATGTTTTTATTTAATTAATGACTACTTAGACGTCTTTGACGGCTGGCATATATCTCAGTGATAGAGTGGTTAGATACATGTGTTAGCCCCTGTGTTCCTTCCCCAGCAACACACACACACACACACACACACACACAAAGACCTCTTTCAAACTTGGGTGACATTGTTCTAAGCAAAATTTGTGAATCAGGTCAAAATAGGATGATGACATTCTTTTAATGCCAGGTGTTGATATTGCATCTTGTCTAAAACTACTGATGATAAGTACTGTCAATGGTCAGCAGTCAGATGTGAAGGGCCCCAATGGACATCTTGGTCAATTACATAAACCACACCAGGAGGCTAACAGGTGGAAATATTAATGGCACCATCAAGGCGCATTTTCAATGGAAAAGACCATGAGGCTCACCTGTGGGAACATTTTCAGGCCAGCTCCTATGTCCCAGATGCGAGACAGTGGGATCTTGGTGGGAAAGAGGTGGGAATTATAGGAAGGATTAAAATCAGGCCAGGGGCTAGGGTTGTAGGTCAGCAGTTGAGCACTTGCCTCACACTTGCGAGACCCTGGGTTCCATTCTCAGCACCATATAAAAATACATCAGTAAAATAAAGGTATTGTGTCCAACTATAACTAAAAAATAAATATTTTTTAAAAAAACCTCAGGCCAAAGGACACAACCAATAGCCTTGATACTTTTTCAATGCCTGTGTAACAAAGATTTTGCTCCATGTTCTACCCAGAGCCATATAGGGCCCTAAGCTAGCACACCAAAATGGGATTCCCTACTATTGTCACAATGGTCCACTTCACCTTTTCATACAACCCTGGCTGCACTGGGGCTTATTTCCAAAGGGACATTCTCTTCTCTCTCTTCTTGCTCTTCCCCTGCCTAATAGGATTAGAGAGACAGCATTATCTTTTCTTCCCCATCTTAGGCCTAGTTATCTGTCCTTGAGCACACACCCACCACAGGAAGGAGATGTCCCTGGAAGATGTAGGAAGTGACTATCTCTCAAATTAATAGGTGAATCACAATTCCCCTACAGGAAACACCTGCACTGTAGCCTTTGAATAGTTCTTTAAAAGCTCTCTGTTCTCCCTGATGGACAGAATTACAGTCTCTGGGACAGGAGTCCCCTGTGCTTCTTTGGTAGCAAAGCAATAAACCTCCTTTCCCCCTTGATCACAAAAACCATGTCTTCCTTATTAAATTGGCACTGGGGACAAGGACCCAGCTTTCAGTAACACTACCTGGGCCCCTCCCACATGGCAGGAGCCCTATCTCTTCTCAGTTAGATAAATACTACTTGGTTTACTTTTCCCTTCTGTTATTGTTCATGGATTTTATTGTTCGGGTTTGGGAGACAAGAACCTAGAAGGAAATTGCTGGGTGGGGAATTCAGTCTCATCTCAAAACTCTGGTTACAATAGATTTCCTCAGGGCTTTTGTCCATACTCAGAGTTTGAGTTCCTGTAGTTGGAGTTCCTATTCCAAATTATTATTTTTCTTTGGATTCTCCCATCCCAAACATTTAAACATGTAAATATCCATTCTTAGTTCAAGGAGAAAACAAAACAAAACAAAAAGGGTGGCTTTAACACGTGGGACATAATTTTCTGGCCCCTGATTTCTCTGTAACCTGCTTGGTCAGGTGCTATGGGGCAAGACAGAAGTGGCACCCGGGTCCTATTCTGTGCTTGCTGTGTGCATTGGATTAGAAAGTACAAGTTGAGCATCCTTGATCCCAAAACCTGAAATTGAAAATGCTTCAAAATACAAAAATGTTTTATCACCAGTGGTACCCCCCAATGAAAAATTCCATACCCAACCTCACATGGTGGTTCAGAGTCAAAATGTATGTACTCTGAAAATATTGTGTGGAATTACATTCAGGTTAGGTGTAGAAGGCAAATACGCAACACAGATATATTTGAGGGGACTGAGGATTGGACCCAGCGTGCTTTACCACTCAGCTACATCACCTTCATATATAAAGAAAAGGTACCTTTTCTTCTAAAAGAAGAAGACACCTACCTTTTCATATATATATATATATATATATATACTNNNTATATATATATATATATATATATATATATATATATATATATATATATATATACACAATTTTGAGACATGGTGTCGCTAACCTGCCAAGGATCTTGCTAAGTTTCTGAGGCTAGCCTCGAACTTGTCATCCTCCTGTCTCAGCCTCCCCTGTCACTGGAATTATAGGCATACTGCTGGACCCAGAGTAAATGAATTTTCTGTTTATACTTGGACCTCATCTGTTTCATTATGTATCTGCAAATATAAAACCAAAGACATTCATAATCCCAAACATTTCTTGATCCAAGCATTTGGATAAGGGATACTCAACCTGCAGTACAGTGGCCATGTAGCAGTGCTCCTCTTCACCTTTTGAATATAGCCCTCACAGCTAATTTTAAAAGGGACAAGTATTTCTTTTCCTTTTCTTCCTCTCCCCCTCCCTAACCTGGGGGCTGGAACAAGATTTTCTTTTCCCATGCTAGGCCTAATTATTTGTCTTTAAGGACACACACAAGGCAGGAAAGATATGTCCTTGGAAGATGAAGGAAATGACCAACTCCCAAATTAACAAGTGCATTTCAAGACACCATCATGGCACACCTGGGCTGGCCCCCCATTCCCTGAGGGCACACCCAGAAGGCAGCCTTTGAAGAGCTTCTTTGAAAGCCTCTTGTTTTCCCTATGAGCAGAATCACAGCCTCAAGGACAGGAGTCCCTTGTGCTTCTCCTTGCTAGCCAAGCAATAACTCTTCTTTTTCCTTTTTCTGAAAAATGTGTTCTCTTTATTAAGTTGGCATTGGGGATAAAGACCCAGCTTTCAGTAACAGCCACATTTTTAAATTAATTTTAGTTATGATAGGACACCAGGAAGTGCCTTGAGCTAGTCACAAAAGCATGGAACCCAACCAGCTCAAATTCAGTCTGCAGCAATTCCTTCCAGCCCCTACCCCCATCCTCCCCCCTATCCCTCCACTGATTCTTTTTCAATCCATTTACAGTTTACTTTTTTTAAGGTAGTGTCTAGGGATATGCCCGATATCAAGGCACACCGTGCCACACACATGCATGCCCATACGAATGTTAAGCCGGATTCATTCCACTGTTCTTCCCTTTCCCATCCCTTCTTTCTCAATCCACTGTGTCTACTCTATTCACCTTTCCTGGGTTGTGATGAAATCCCCACCCCCTCTTTGTTTGCCTTTCTCTTTTTGTTTCTTTTTTGTTTTAATCTCCTGACCCCTTATTTTGGATTAGTTTCCGCATATCAAAGTGTTGCGCCTACCTTTTCTTCTAGCAGTTGCATGCAATAGGACATTCTTCCTTTGGCTTTTTGGGACTGGCTTATTCCACTTACCAGGATAGTCTGCAGTTTTGTCCATTTACTGGCAAATGCCATAAAGTCATTCTTCCTTATGGCTGAGTAATATTTCACTGTGTATATGCACCACATTTTCTTTCTCCGTTTATCTGTTGAAGCCCTCCATTTTGGTTCCACAGTTGTCTAATGTGAATTGTGCTGATATAAACATGGATGTGGATGTATCACTGTAATATGCTGACTTTGAATCTTTTGGATGTATGCTGAGGAGTGGGATAGATGGGTCATGTGATGTTTCCATTCCTAGTTGTGTGAGGAATCTCCAAACTGCTTTCCACAGTGGTTGCACAATTTGCAGCCCCACCAGCAATGCTTGATACATACTCCCTGACTTTCATTAATATTTGTATCCTTGATAATTTCTGTTCTGACTGGAGTAAGATGAAATCTCAATGTACTTTTCATTTGCATTGCCCCAATTGCTAGAGAGGTTGGATAATTTTTCATGTATTTGTTTACCACTTGTATTTCTTCTTTGTCAAGTGTCCATTCAGTTCTTTTGTCCATTTATTGATAGGACTGTTTGTTTTTATTGGTGTTAAGTCTTTTCAGTTCTTTGTATATCCTAGGTATTAATACCCTATCTGAGGAACTGGTAGCAAAGATTTTCTCCCATTCTGTTGGTCCTCTCTTCACATCCTTCATTATTTCCTTTGCTCTGCAGGGTTTTAATTTGGTGCCATCCCACTTATTGATTTTATTGCATTTCTTTGTACTTTAGGAGCCTTGTTAAGGAAGTGGGTTCTAGTGCCCACATCTTGGAGTGTTGCGCCTACCTTTTCTTCTAGTAGTTGCAATGTTTCTGGTCTAATTCCTAGGTCTTTGATCCACTTTGAGTTGATTTTTGGGCAGGATGAGAGATAGGGGTTAAATTTCATTCTTTTCCTTTTAGATTTCCAGATTTCTGAGAACCATTTGTTTACAACGTTATCATTTCTCAAAGGTATGTTTTCGGCTCTTTCATCTAGTATCAGATAATTGTATTTATGTGGGTTTGTCTCTGTGTCTTTTCTTCTTTTCCATTTGTCTTCATGCCTGTTTCAGTGCCAGTGCTGTGCTGTTGTGGTTACTACAGCTCAGTAGTATAATATGAGGTCTGGTATTGTGATGCCTCCTGCTTCACTTGTCTTGCTAAGAAATGCTTTGTGTGTTCTGGGTCTCTTAATTTTCCAGATGAATTGCATAACTGCTTTTTCTAATTCTGTGAAAAATGCCATTGGAATTTTGGTGGGAATTGCTTTGAATCTATGACGTGCTTTTGGTTTAATAGACATTTTGGCGATATTAATTCTGCCTATCCAAGAACACGGGGAGTCTTTCCATCTTCTAAGATCTTCTTCAATTTCGTTCTGCAGCGTTTTATAGTTTCCATTATAGAAGTCCTTCTTCACCTCTTTTGTTAGATTGATTCCCAAGTATTGTATTTTTTTGAGATTATTGTAAATGTGAAAACTTTGCTCATTTCCTTTTCAGCAGATTCTTCAATGGAATACAGGAATACAATTAATTTATTTGTGTTGATCTTGCATCCTGCTATATGGCCAGATTTCTTTATGAGCTCTAGATGTCTTCTGGTGCAGTTTTCTGTGTCTCTTAGATTTAGGATCATGTTGTCAGCAAATGGAGATACTTTGATCTCTTTGTTTCCAATTTGTATCTGTTTAATTTCTTTCTCTCGCCCAATTTCTTTGGCCGGAGGTTCAAGAATTATGTGGAATGGGAGTGGGGAATGTGGATGTCCTTATCTCATTCCTGTTTTTAGAGTCAATGCTTTCAGTTTTTCTCCATTCCATATAATGTTGGTCTGGGGTTTGTCCTACATAGCCTTCACAAAGTTGAGTTAAATTCCTTCTATAACGTTTACTCTCCTTATTTTTATAGAAGTATTTTCTCCCAGAATGCCAGACTGGTAGCACTCTCCAGCAGATAACATTTGCCACCAAGATTCAACAGGTGACTCAACTGGTTCCTGATAAACAAAAAGTGACCAATGAGAAAATAGACTGAAATTGTTCAAAAGAGAGAAGAATATGTTTTTGTTTGTGAAATAAGAGAGGAAATTGACAAAGATTCTCTAGTTGGCCAAACTTCCGTAAGTCTCCTGGACCATCTTCTGGGCCCATTGAAAAACCAGCCTCTACCTCAGAGCAAAGCCTGTCCAAGGAAGGGACATCACCTTTGTCCTTGGAAAAACCCACAGAGCACTCCTAGGCACATACCCACCCTGCTAAGTTGTTTATCTACAAATAACAGGAGAGATCTGCTGCACCAGGTGTCCCTGACTCAGTCAGGCTAGGTGGGGATCCATAGCAGCCCCCTAGCAGCCACCAATCAGCATGAGACAGGGAAATACCTGGGATGCCAGATGACCCTCCCAGTAGTTTATGGTGGTTGATAACATGTTGGGAAACCATGTAGTTCAGCACGTACACCCCTCTTGGCTTAAACCAATCAGTTCAAATGAATACCCCTTTTGTACTGACCAATCACCCCTACCCAACTTGTTCCCGCCAGTGAATGTGCTAATCATGTTTTAGAGTTGTTATTTGATTTTCCCGCGGTGTGTGATGATTTGCTAAGAGATGCTATGATGTATGTGAAGTCCCTGCCTTCTCCAAAGAATGTATAAAACTGCTGCAAACCCTGGGCTCGGGGCCTCTCAGCGTCACCAGTTGCTGTGTGTGCGCGCGGAGGACCGAGCTAGCTCGCAATAAACACCTCTTTGCTGTTTACATCGATCTCGGTCTCTGGTGGTCTTTTGGGGGTCCCGAATTCGAGCATAACACCACCACCCCACCTCCTTGTAAATCTTTTGTTGGCAAAGAGCTTAGAGGATCAGTATGGCAAGAACCCCTTCCCAGGAGGATATCTGGTGACTCTCCCTTTCTGATCAGCCTTCTCTTCTTCTACCATCCACTATGTCCACTATGGGACAAGTGATGACTCACCACACTGCACTGCTTTCAACAAGAATCCTAGGAGGTTGTGTAGCCAGAATCCGCTCACTCCTGATGTTTCTTAGTCATTTTTCATCCTCTGACACCTCTCATTAAGGACCATGCTCCTTGGCTCTAAATTCCCATTCACCCATGCTCTATTTGGCATTGAACCACAGCTCTTTCCCCCACTCCAAGACTCCAGGACAGTGGGCTCTATAACCTATTTTGATGGTCATGAATAAAGGTTCCCTTTTCATGCTTTCATAACAGGGAGCATGAGGTTGGGTTCTTTGTCTGACAAATAAAAAATGAAATTCACAGACACAAGGGTGTGCATCACACGCACCATGGCAGATCAGAGGTCTGTGATGGCAGTTGACAGAAAACTAGATGATGTGCACATAGGACAGGGATTCTGCTAGGACAATAAACAATATGGCAAAGCGTTTCCTGTAAACAATGAGCACAAAAGCAATTAGTGTATCAATCAGCCTCTGAAATCCATGAAGACAATAAGTTGTTGGAGCTTAAGGTGTGGTCTGACATGTCATTGATTGATGAGTGGAGGCCATTTAAGGCTTTAAAAACCTTAGCAGAGCTGCTAGAAATATACACAACCTTTCATTCACATAATGTCTTAGGTATCCCCTCAAGCTGTGGAAAGCCATCACATTTTTGTAAATTAGCTTTCTCATTGCCATTACCATGGTGTTGCTAGAAGGATCCCTTTAGCTATATGACTCAGCACTCTCCTGGTAAAGTAAGTTAGGGTTTTATGTGCCCCATGACATTTTTAGACCAATCTGAGGGATAAATAACAGACTAGATACACAATCCTACCTGTGAAAAACAAATTGAGATTCCTTCTGGAGGAGATTAGGACTCAACCCGAATAAAAGCAACCTTGTGACTCTGGCAGGATCTTTGGTAGTAGTTAACAGGTATTCCTGTGTAGGAACCCTTTCTTGCCTTCACCTTTTTTTTCTTTTATTTTTTTCCCTCGGGATTGAACCCAGGATCTTGTGCATATGAGGCAAGTACTCTACCAACTGAGCTATTTCCTCAGCTCTCAAGCGCCCTTTCTTTATAGCCTCCTGGTTTTACTTACTCCTGAGAAAACTGACTGAAGAATACATCTCAAGTTACATTAAAGAACCATTGTTAAATGGCTGTGTATGGCTATGTCTTGATTATACTCTTTTCCCAGGCATTTAAGATCAAGTTGGACAAAATTGACCTCGTTCCTATCTGCTGTTAAGTGTCAGCTGAGATTCCTCGGGGATCAATTTTGGAAACTTGCGAGAAGCCTGTAGGTGCCTTTATCATTCCTCTGCCAGTCATGCCATCTGCCAGGATGCTCAGGGTCTTGCTCAGCACATGTAGCTTCCCTTGGAAGCACCAGGGACATTTCCCTCTCTTCGTTGCAGAATGTGGACTGGTCGGCTTCCTGTCTTCTGGGGCCCACACTATCCCTCTGATCAGGAGGTTGAGGGACTCATGGGAGTTGAAGGACCCATCATTCTCTGAGTTGTGGCTGACATTATAGGACAAAGACCAACATGTTGGCCCATTTTTCCTTGGCCCTTTTACTTACTTGTTTTGGGTCACCAAGTTTTTGTTTTAAACATCTAGCAGGCCGGTTTTAACAGTTGTGACATAGGAGTACTGGATTTGAAAATTAATATCTCTAATGTTATACTCACCCCTTCCATTTACTTTCGGTCAGTATTAGTACTGGAAGTCAGCCTCCTATCCTCTCTGTCCTATAGGCGATGGCTTATTGTCTGAAATTAAGTCAGGTTGTTCTATTAGAAGCACTACTTCTGTAACACACTAACAGGCAACAGAAAGTTTGACAAGGGAAACACCAAATGAGATTAAAACGAGCAAAAACATATTTAGTTAGTACAATAGCTTTGAACCAAGAAATACAATTTATATAATCCCTGAACTTTATTAGTTAAGTATTATATCTCCTGTTTATTTTGAGATCACAGTCAACAAGTCTAACTTTAGGTAGGAAACAAAAGAGTTATTGTTGTTTATTATACAGGCTGTCAGATTTAACCCTTTAGAAATTAAAAAAAGAGGTTGACACAGATCTTTACAGTATGACTTAGGCATGAGGTGGGCCTGTGCAGTTGGGGATATTAGGAATAGAATCTGTTAGTCATGTGGATGCTGAAAGCACAGGTTCAGATGGTCATTCATCTTTCATGGGGGCAGATCCACTCCCACCATTACCACTGTCTATTCTCCCTGTTTAGGACTCTTCAATGGAAAAGATCTCTTTCCTTGGTAATGTATTTGAGAGTTAACCCTTGAATAGCTGGATTCTAAATAAAAACAGTAGAAAGGAAAACAGAGGTCATGAAACACTCCTTAGACAAAACAAGACTCAATGATGCAGGAACAAAGAAATCCATCAGAAAACCTTGAGTTTGGAATAAGACAAAGACTGAAAAACTGACACACTGTATTTATTCTAGAAAAGGAGCACGTAGAACAACTTTATCAGAACAAAGTGTACTTTTGGATCAGAATGGAGTCAGCGCAGTATTTAAGGAATGTGGAATCCCATGAAGTACCCAGGAAAAAATGTTCAAGAAAAAGAAACTTTGTACATATGGGATCTTTGCATTTTTATTTCCTGTGCCCATCAGAAGAGAAGAGAAAACTATTTAGGGAGGAATTTATTGAGAGAGTAACACACCAGAGTACAAGAAAAGAGATTGTAGTCCTTTTTGTCCTATAGCAGCTTGGATTTACAATGACACTTTTTTGGTCCCTCTCATCCTGAATCGGTTTGAGCACTTGTTTATGAGTTTATGATCCAGATGGAAATCAGACGGGTAGCTAAAGAGCAGGGAAAGTTGATGTTTTGAGCACTGGAGCCAAAACCTCATACATAGGTCATTTTGAACAGTTTTTCCCTTTGTAAAATAGTCTACTTGTAAGATGGTGTTATAGTTTGTGCCTACCCCAGTCGTTATTTGTCCATCCCCCAGCAGGCCAGGCTTGGGTACAGACAAACATCAAGTGTTTCCTTTTCCACGTCTGCAGATTGAATTGGTCCCAATTTTCTAGAAAACAACCCAAGGGCATATAAGCTGTAGAGGGAGTATTTCCCATCTCTAAAGACAAAAAGGAGAACCGGCATTCCTATCATCTCCCTTGTCTCAACTTTGCCAGGGTTTACCCTGGTGTTCCTTCCTCTTTCATGGGCAGCCATGAGAAATTTGCCAGCCTCCTAATTTATCCATCTTTATCAGTGTGACTTGTAATACTGTGAAACCATGAACCCTTGGATGCCTTTCTTGTCTCTTGCAATAAATCCAGATAGGTCTGTCTTACTGAGCCTACCATTATTTGTTAAAAAAAAACAAAAAACAAAAAAACTTCTGGGGAGAGAACTGGGTCACATTCAGAATGCAGGATACTAGCTTCTTGATAACTATTTGATTCATGGGAAGGCATTTGCTAGCTAGCTGTACCTTTAAAACTTGTCATAAACATTTCCTTTGTAGTTTTAGGAACTCATGCACTAAAGACCATGGTTTCATATTATGCTCCTCAATCTAAATGAAAAAGCAAGCCTGTTAGTGCTCTGGGTGACATTTGCAATCGAGAAATTAAATCACTTTGCTCCCTGAAGTAGGAGATAGTAGCAGGATAGTTTAAAGTGAGACAGAATTTCTGGTCTTTTTCTTGCAGGCTGAGGTGAAATACCAAGAAAAAAAAAAAGTGTCTTGGGAGGGTCATGAGAAGTTAGTCTAATTTTAAAGCTAGGTGAGCTCTATCTTGGAACTCCTCTTTTTAAGAGGTGGACACCAGTGACAAACTTGGAGTTTGGCTATCAGAATGCATTCACAAGCTTGGAGATGGGCCAGGTACGTAATCCCAGCCTGTAATCCCAGAAGTTTGGGAGGCCAAGACAGGAGGATCACAAGTTCAAAACCAGCCTCAGCAACAATGAGGCACTAAGCAACTCAGTGAGACCCTGTCTCTAAATAAAATACAACATAGGGCTGGGGATGTGGCTCAGTGGTTGAGTGCCCCTGAGTTCATTTCCCGGTACCAGAAAAAAAAAAAAAAGCTTGGAGGTTCCTAGAGACTTATTTATGTACTTGAGAGAAGGAAGGTATAAGTATTGAGGGTGGATTGGACATAGAGAGTAGTTGGGAGTAGCATGCACGTGTGGCATACATGCAGAGAGGGAGAGAGAGGCTGCTTGGCTCAGGCTGTGTGGATTAATGGGTCACCTCTTTCCCAAAGACCTCAGATCACAATAAGACGTCATCTTGGGGTCCAAGATTTGTTAGGTGAGGGTGTCCTCCACCAATGAGACCAGTCAGTCAGAAACAGAAACGCAGATAGTGGTCAAAATTTGGTATACCTGAGAGCTCTCCAGGTCAGACTCTAGACATGAGACCTTCATGCAGTAGCATCATTCCAGTCAGCTGCCTTTACTTGTCTCAAGTGTTCCTGTTTATCATGCCCCAGCTTTCTCCCACAGAAAGGAAACCAAAGCTACTCAGGGGCAACATTGCCAAAACCTAGGCAAAGGGGGATCAACCTGCATGTCCAGCAAGCCTGTAAGCTGAGTCTTAGAGGCCAGTAGTCATGATATTTGCTCTTCAGTGGCTGAGAGATATGCAATTTTTTTTTTGTTTGAGAGAGAGAGAATTAAACATTTGAATGGAACTGAAGGTGACCAGAAAAGACATTGGTCCATTTTACTCACCCATCTGTAGATTCCAGATGAACCCCCAACAATGTAGAATGAGGTTGGGGCACTTGAAAGAATGAAATCCGGGCTGGGGATGTGGCTCAAGCGGTAGCACGCTCACTTGACATGCGTGGGGTGCTGGGTTTGATCCTCAGCATCACATAAAAATAAAATAAAGATATATTTTTAAAAAAGAATGAAATCCATGGACACAAAGGTGAGGGCAAAGTAACAGAATTTATGAAAGTAGTGGAAGAGAATAAAGCAGAGCTCACAAAGAAGAGGGCTCACAAAGGAGGGATGCCAGAGGGTGGCTATTGTCTCTAAGTTTACACAGATCTACAGGGTAAAGGGAGCTAGCCCCCTACTCAATGCTGGTAAGGCACTCAGTGTCCACGGGCTCTTCATGCATTCTGGTCTAATCAAGTTATCCTGCATTTTTGGTGGGGTCTGGGTACCAGGCAGTAGATGTCTTACTCTCAGTATTTCATTTTTTTCTCTGCTTGCACAGGAGTTCTCCTGACCATGATGTGGACTGGCTTGTGTCTCTAGGTTCTCAGTTCTTGCTGCAGAGAGACCTGCCCTCAAAGAGCCTAAGTTTCCTGCCTGTTCATTTTAACTGTTTCTCTGGCCTCACTTTAATAACCATCATTGAATAATTTTTTTTTCTCTAACACTACAAGCTAAAGGGCAATAAAGATATTCAGAAATGCCCCTGATGTTGGTACAGGCAAAATAGGACCCTCCCTCATAATTTTCAGAGGGAGCATGGCCCTGTACATACCTTGATTATGGAAATCTACACTCCAGACCTGTGAGATTATTTATCTATCTTTTAAGCCACACGGTTTACAATATTTTATTACAGCAGTCCTAGGAAATGAAAATATTGGCTATAGCTATTTAAAAAATATTTGTTTCTCCCAATCAACTTTGCTTATGACAGCCAGACAACCATGAGAAGACTATTCTGAATTGAAGATGAGAGCAAACATGGATAAATATGGACTTGGATCAGGGGAAGTGAGTGTGGCATTTGGAGTGTTCAGTTCTAAGACCACCAAGATAGTGGGAGTTTAGATAGGTCAGAGATAGTTGTGAGGCTCAGAAGTAAGCTGACTGACTTTGAGGACCTCAGGGGTCCACTTCTGAGCCTGGGCTCTTCATTATTTGCCTCAGGGACTTCACAGTCTTACAGGCCTGTTCTTGCCTCAGTAATGAGCATCATATCCAAAACCAAAGTCTACCCTGCATGTCTGTGGTTTTTTCCTTCTCCTCTGCATCTCCTTCTGCTCAAGTGTTACTCTTGAGGGAAACCTCAGCACACTTTAGTCCTGTTTCTGCTGGGCTGGGAAAGGAAGGTCTGATTCCAACTCACCCCATGAGCACAGGAAGGGGAGGGCAAGTTTAAACGGGGAGGAACTCTCCTCTCCAGGCCTACAGGATGGTTTCTGGGCCCTGGCTCAGGCCGACTGGGTCCTTAAAAATGGGGTCTGGATTTTATTAATAAATAAGACATCACTCTGTTTCTTTCATGCTGTTTTTTAGAAGAGAAAGGTATTTCTTTTAGTTTTGTTTTTCTGTAGGTTGGTGAGGATCTGGGATCCTCCTGGAGGAGTGAGTTGCATTCTTTTCCTGTTTGACACCCTCCGGCCAACACACACACACACACACACACACACACACACACACACCTACAAACACAAATACACATACACACACGTGTGCAAGTGTTTGGCCCTGTGGCTATGAATGCCTCAAGTATACTGCTTACCAATCCCAGAGAAAGAGCTTCAAGGACTGATCAGAGAGGGTTTGGACAGTTTATTACTCGTGTGCTCCTTGGTGGAGGCAGGTTGGGATCCAAAGTAAGACCACCCCACATCTACAAGCAGGAGGATACACACACACACAGAGAGAGAGAGAGATGAATTTGTTTTGATGTTTTGAGTACATTCTTTTAGTGTACAACCAAGGTCACTTTGTTTCATTTTGTTTCAATTCACTTTGTTTCAATTCTCACCTAAACACTGGACATAAAGGAAATGCCCAGTCTCCCCCTCAGCATTTCCTTTCTCATGGCATTCTTCTGAGGCATTACCTTATTGCAAACTTTCCTAGGCACTGAAGAGTGTTGCAACCAGGAGCAGTTTATAGGCATACATATGCCCCTTACAACCCTACCCCAACCAACACAGATATACACACCAAGACACATACATGCACACACCCACTCATACATATATCTAAGTATGCTCACTCAACATGCAGGTACACACACACACACACACACACACACAACATCTGTGTCTGGGTCTCACCTCTAAGGCAATAGGGGTTGGAGGAAACCAGGAGAGGATCCAGGAGAAGCCCAGGTAGGAACCAGGCAATGAATGGGAGGGAGAAGAAGCCTCACTTCCCAGAATAGGGCACTCAACTCTGTGGCAAGTCCTAGATTTATCTGTCTGAGGCCAGGAATGATTCTCTAATGTCTTAACCAAAGGGACTCCAGAGTTTTGACTTCCTAGGGACGGAATTCCTGTGGAGTCTTGAGCTGAGGATTGGAGTTTGCTGTGGCCTCCTGGAACCTTCTGCTTTCAATGACTAAGGGGGAAACATGGTACAGGATTTGAGCTTGGACATGAACAGAACTAGAATTCTTCTAGAAGGAAGCCAGGAAATTGAGGTGATCAGTATGGCAAAATGAGGGGGTCACTTAGGGCTTCTCCCAGAAGTAAACATTTACTGAACTTGAAGGACTGTTCCCCTACTTTTCTACTTCATCCCTTGTCACAGGTGGAGCATTTGCTGGATCAGTTATTTCTGGTCTCTGTACTGCAGAGGAATATGAGGGGTTAATAAGTAGACTTTCTCTGATATCCACACAGAGCTGGGAAGTGCAGGTCTGTCTCTATGTTTGTCCATTGCCTGTTGATTTTGGTTTCATCATTAAGGACTTACCCTTCCTGAAAAGGTAAATTCCAAGCCCTACCCAAATCCATTTCAGCCCACGCTATGCACGTGTGCATTCTGTGTGACGCCTCTCTCACACTCCATACAAGCCCAGGGCTTCTCCTCTATGTGTCCCCTCCACCTAGTATGGGGTTTGACCTATGACTACTTCCTTGCTCACATTCCTTTCACACATGCACCCTCTCCCCTGTGTAAAAACAAACAAACAAAGAACATGCAAACTTTCTCAACATCTATTTCCTCTGCATCTCTCTCCTCTGCTTTGCTATTGTGGGAAATGGTCAGTGTGAGGTACAAACATTGGCCCTGTCTGTATCATCAGGTCTTCTCACTATGTGCTTCTCCAAAGCTGCCTGTTTCCTCTGCCATGGGGAAGGTCCTCTGCTATCTGGCTGTCCTTAGGGTACTGGCTGGTCCTTGAGTTCCTTTTCTGCTGGCCACTACATGGTGCCTGGCCACTCCTAAACCCCTGGGTCTCCTGGTGGCATCCTGGCCCATGAGTGTACCCTGCTTCACCCCTTGTTGGCCTGTTTTGTTCCAACAGGCCAGGTGCAGGCAAGAGCAACTAGGAGGGTCTCCTTAGACCATCCATGCAGGTTTCCCACCTGATAGACTTCCATTTCATGCTCCCTGAGCAGGGGATTTTGAGGAGAAGGAAAAGGGTCAGTGGGTGACCTGTCCTCCAGGGTCTGCCCTCTTGGTGTCCCTGTGAATCCCTCTACACTGTGGGAAGGGGCATCCCCTTCATCATGTGGCTGCAGTTTGAGAAGCTGAAGACCTTTTCTCTATCAATGGGCATCCTTATCACTTTGATTGTTGTCTGAAAATATATTTGGGGGTATAAAAGTGGGTACCTGGTCCTTGAGAAAGACCACCTCTTCCCACAAGGCCTTGTAACAATTTTCAAGACCCTGAGCAGGGGAGTATATAGGCTGAGGAGGACAAAGGGTTGGACAGTGTCCCTGAATTGTGTCTTCTCCATTACATGCACCCAGCCCCTGGTATACATAAACAGTGCAGCTGCCAGTGTTTATCCAGACTCTGAAGTGATGGTGTGGCACCCTGGTTATCTCTGTGGAAAGCACACCAATGACAGAGGGTATGGTGCGTGCAGTGCCTTCAATGGAGGCTCATGATCCCAAGGAATGATCAGTTGCCTTTGGAAAGGAGTCCCTTATGTCCCCCAAAGGGGCATTGATCGCCTTGCCCAACTTATGTGGGTGAATTGGTTTCAGGTAGGAGGTACCCATTTTCTGGTAGTTGTTAAAAGACACTGGGCAGCTTGCTGTGAGGGACTGCTTTTATCCTAGGCATTCATCATCCATCATCTTTACCTTGTCTAAGGCTTCCATGACCAGGGCACCATAGAGTTGAGGAGCAGTGAATGGTCTGGAGGGGCTCAGGATCCTGTGCTGAAGCCAGGCTCACGGAGCTGAGGGAGAAGCATTGTTTGGGGGAATAGATTCTGCTTCAAGATTAAGCTCAAATTTAAAGTCAAATTCAGTCAAATTCAGGGCTAGGGTTGTAGCTCAATGCTAGAGTGCTTCTGTAGCACATGTGATGAACTAGGTTCTATCCTCAGTAACACATAAAAATAAATAAATTAAATAAAGGTGCTGTGCCCACCAACAAGGTGTGTGTGTGTGTGTGTGTGTGTGTGTGTGTATAAATTCTGTCAAAGTCATAGTTGACTTCATGGTCAAATCCAAAACCATGTTCAAGGTCAAGTGCAAGTTCACATTCTGTTACCTAGAATCCTAGGTTTCTCAGCTCTCAGGAGCCTCCATAATGAGGGCTGCCTGGGCAGAGAGCTGAATTACTCTGCCCAGAATTCCAGAGATTGTCAGGTAAGTGTGTATCCTGATACTCCAAGGAAGCTTCTAGGTTAGGATTTTGTAAGAAGTGTGTCTGACTCCACCACCCAGAGTCAGGATATCAGCTCCCAGGAACCTCTGCAGTGAGGGCTGAAGCATTCTTCACTTTCTCATGTTCTTTGCAAGATTTATTCTATAAAAGTATCCCTTTCCTGAGGCTTTGATGACTCATATAGTGACTCAGTTTGGTTCTGGGAAAATCATGGTACAGAGGATGGAGAAACATTGAGACACCCCCAGAGTCTCAATGCTTACTGAGATAGGGCCTTCCAGGAAACTGAGTCAGTGTGAAGACCCCCCATTCAAACCCCAATTCATGTGATCAAGTGAGAAAGATTTCAAATATGTCACTCAGAGTAGCAGGAGTAAATTTACTGAAGGGATAAGAAAAGGGAAGAGTAACCCTCTCAAGGGAGAGAGTGAGTCCTCTAGGGAGAGGGACAATGTGCCTCTCCTGCACTCCAGTTGTACTGGAGATCCCAGAGAATCCCACCCAGATCAACCTCTTGACTTTTGACTGACAGCAGGGTGACATGATGCTTTCAAATGCCTATCACCATGACAAATCTGTCACCTTGGCCATGCTGACAGTTTCTAATTAGATTCTAATTATTCTTGAGGGTTTTATGGTTAAGAGGATTTATCCTCATCTTCTGGTATCTGGTCTGTTAAAGGGTCACAAAATTCTCTCCCTTCAAGAAACTTTGGTTCCTCTTACCAAAGTTGTGTCATGCCTGCCTTTCCTTGCAGATAACTGGAAGTTTGCTGCAGAATGTGATATATCCTGTCCACTTTGGCCAGGCAGGGCTGCAAGCAAATTGCTTTTTGGCAAAGAACGCATAGGTGGGATCAGAAAAGTGGCCTCATTTTACAGAATTATTCTCTTAACCTCATGTTCCCACCATTCACATCTGTCTGTTCCCTAACAGTTTCTGGGAAAGGTGTGAGGGGCATCAAAGAGTCAACCCTCAGTCCCAGGAACAAGGGCCCATGCACAACCCTAGTAGATTTTGTTCAGGTTTTAATGGTTTGACTGCTTACAACATTGAAGTGTTAGGAAAAAAAAAAAAAACATTGAAAATCTAAAAAGAAGGTCTAGTAAAGGTCTCAGGGATTTAAGTATATTCTTTCTTTCTTCCCAAGCCTGAAATTATTAAAAATTTGTTCTCTGGCTTTTACGGAAAGAAAAACGTCATTAACGTTTTTGTGTTGAGAAAATCACAGTTCAGTTAGCACGTATTTGTAAGAGCACAGAAAAGGGGCCAGTTGCATGCCCATTCACATTCCACATTCAGTGAAATGTCTTGACTGTCAGGCTTTGATATGTCTACCATGAAACGAATCAAGGATGTTTCTTCTAGATCTTGACCATTTAAAATAAAAAAACAAAATTTGTTACAAGTTAGCTAACACACACATGGGAATCCCTATGCCCCCAGGGTCTTTTTGAATGCAAGGTGGGTTCTGATAAACCTGTTCCAGCCACTGGCCCTGACAACCAAAGAGAAAAGTTAGTGGTGAGAAGCAGGAAAGTCACTAGAATCAATATTTCCGTATTGAGAAGGAAAATGAGAGCAAGCCTCTCAGCCCTGTCTTCAGGAACCTGGCATGACCTATGGGTTTAGAGGAAGAACTGGGTCAAAAAGTGAAAGGCATACATAATTAAGCAACCTTGGTCAAACTGTGGCCTAGTTGATCATTATTTAAATTCTGGTTCTCTGAGGTGCCCCCTGGGAGAAGTCCTTATCATATGAATGGATAATCTCCATTTTGCTGCTCAGGTTGTTTATCTACCAGACTCCTGATCCCAGAAGGGAGAAAACAGGCCCCAGAAGATGATTGTTCCTGCTTAGGGAGGGGGCATCCTCTGGTGTAATGAGCCTGCAAGGCTCCATTGTTCCTAGAAGAATGGAGACTTTTAAAAGTGCCACTCCAGGGGCCTGAAACAGAATGTTGCAAATGTCCCTGCAAATCTTGCCTCAGTCTTGACAGGGAGGAAGTAGGTTTAGGTAAATTTAGGGCTAATAAACCTTGCATTATCAGTTTGTAGATCAACACTATTTACAGCATCAGCATGTCTGCCTGCAGGCTGGGCAAATCACAAGGAACTAAAGGGAATAAAGAGACAGAT
>NW_026000339.1:0-2886 GCF_001458135.2 Marmota marmota marmota
CCACTGAGCCACAACCCCAGCCCCATAACAGACTTTTGACCTACAGAACTGGAAGATAATAAATCTGTATTGTTTTAACATAATATTGTGGTAACTTGTTAAGTCAGTGAGAGGAAACACACCTGATTATCAAATGCTTGCTTCAGGCCTAATGAGTGATTCTTATTTAAGTAAATAAGTAAATATATTTAGGCAAAGTCCATAGCACCTTTGAGGTGCATCTCTTGAAGACCCAGCCCCATGCCACTGGCCTCCATTCCTTTAGCCCTTACCTCTAAAGAAACCAGTGTCTGACAATCAAAAACACATGTGGTTTTATGTTGCAGGGCAAATTCTAAATAGAACACTTTGCCTGTGCCATTTTTATGAGGTATCTGCTTGACACACATCTTTAAAAAAAAAACCCACTCAGAGTTATTTCTGTAACTGAAGGTGGGCAAGAATGGGAATAGTAAAATGAGATTATTACTTATGAAATGAGCAATGAAAGGTAAGCCTATTCTTATCATCTAATGCATCTATTTGCAAATAAGTATGGGGATATTAACTTCCATTTCAGACCACCCCAGGCTCACAATGGGTAGGTCTGAGCCTCAGTGTCATTCTTCAATGGCCTTAAAGTTGTTTTATGAAATCTGCTTCCTGGCTATTTGTTTGCCTGGTGCCATAATTCAAAAAGAACCAGGATTCTCTTTTTGATGTGTTTTTCTTGTGGTAAATACTCTTGAATCCACAGTAAAACAGAATCCTCCTTAAATAGAGAGTGGGGGTGGAGAAGGGGGACTATGTGGAGGTCAGTATATTTCAAAAGATTAGGATTCTCCTTCCAGCTAGCTGGGAGTGAAGGTTCAAACTCTGTAACAGTGTCCAACTGACAAAGGCCTTACTCACTGATTCCTATTGCCCAAATTTGTTATCCCCAGTTTAGGGATAACAAAGGCTAGCCTAAAAATAGAGAGCAATGATTCCCAATGCCAGGATGGTGGGCTATTTAAGCTCTATTTTTAGCAAGTCTCAGTTACCTGTGAAGCAGCATATGGCTCCTCTAATTCTCCAAAGTGTGAGAGCATTCAAACACTGCACCGCCTGTGATACATGGCATGGTGGTCCACAAATGATTGTACACACGCTGACCAAAGCAGACAGCCAACACCTCAGTCTACCCAAAGGGCTTCCAAAGAGACCTGCCATCACGCTACAATCTCTTAGTCATTAACAACAGTTTGAATATTAAGTCAGATGAAGGAGGAGTCTCCACTACTAGTTTATGATATGGAAGACTTTACATTTTTGACAAGAGGGCATTTTCTAAGCAATTACTCCCTAGGGAGAAGAAAAGAATCCTGAAGCGAATACCAGGGACTAGTTCGGAATAAAGTAAAAGTACAGCAAGAGGAAACAAGAAGAAAAACATCTATCGTTGTGGGGTATACAGAGGGCCAGCCAGCGACACTTCCCTAAAATGCAGGATGAAAGCCCTGCAGAATTAAGCACTCTGGCTCCTTTATCGCAAATCTACTCTGCACCACCCAGGGCACACAAATGTGCTTCATTACGCACCCAAGAGGAAGTGTGACAAGCCTGAAGGCTGACCACAACTAAGAAAGATAAAGTTGAAGATTTCTTCTGCGGTGGAGCCATGGCAGGGAAACTTGGGAGGAGACAGCAAACCAAGCTAGCCTGTCAGCTGCCCCAACTTTGGAGGGTGCTTTACAAGAGGCTAGTCGCTGATTGGTCCTTTCTTGGCAAGTTCAATGCAAAAGAAATTTCTGTTAATGACTAATCAAGGGCCACAGGAAGATTTTCACACATACAGTACATAAGTGATCTGGGCACAAATGCCATTGTGCTGCCAAAATTCTCCTGTGGATGGTGTCACTAATTATTTTACTTATTTCTTTAGGTCTTTCAAACAAGAAATACTTAGCCAGATGATGTGGCACCGCCTATAATCTCAGAGGCTCGGGAGGCTGAGGTAGGAGGATTGCAAGTTCAAAGCCAATAACTTACCAAGACTAAGCAACTTAGCGAAACCCTGTTTCTAAATAAATATAAAATGGGCTGGGGATGTGGCTCAGGGGGTAAGCAACCCTGGGTTCAATCCCTGGTACCAAAAAAAAAAAAAGAAAGAAATACTTAGAACTGGGTGCAGTTACACACGCCTATAACTCCAGTGACTCAGGAGGCTAAAGTAGGAAAATCACAAGTTTGATGACAACATGGGCAACTAAGCGAGACCCTGTCTCAAAATAAAAATTAAAATAGGCTGGGGATGAGCACAATGGTAGAGTGTCCCTGGGTTCAATCTCCCATACCATAAAAAAGAAGAAGAAATACAAACTCGTAAATATCCGTTACAACATGACAAGGTTAACAGCAGGGAAGACTCTGGGCAGCACTGACTTGCTCAGTTGTTCCTGATGACATACCATGAGTATAGGAGCAGAAGTGAATAAAGGGTACCTTTAAATACGATTTCTGACCTAGTTTGGAGAAAAGAGGCTCTGGCTTCAGAGTCACTTAACAAATATTTTTCTTTTTTCTGCCCCTCCTAAATGAGATGCCATGCCAGGTGTGTGGATGAAAAGGCTATGGTTTTTTCCTGGGCACTGGGAGAACTAGTGTTCAGAGAGCATGATTTGGGGGGTCCCTGAACCCCCTTGTGGAGCTTCATGAATCAATGCATAACTTCTCCTCAAACAATGACCCTCCTCTCCTGTGCATCTGAGTTCTGGGTGGGGAGGGAAGAAGGAAAGGGAATTGGGAGTGATGGGTCTGGCTACAACAAATCAGATATTCTTCCATTTTCCAGCAGTCCAAGTAAAGCAAAGGTAAATAAGATGTATCATGATCCCCCCGCAAAAAAAAAAAAAAAAAAAAAAAAAA
>NW_026000340.1:0-2705 GCF_001458135.2 Marmota marmota marmota
ACCCAAAAGGACTTAGAACCATTCAGACCCAGATGATAAAAGTGTACACCCAGCAAATTGGGGGAAACAAAGCAAACAGGCAAAGGTGTCTGAAATGCTCACCCCCAAGCAGATCAGCCTCAAACAGTCCCCATTGATTCTTTTCAAGGGCTCTTCAACCTTCGCAGCAATGACATCCCCTATAACCCCTTCTTCTATTCCTACACACTGCTCACGAACTCCTCCATCAGGTAAGGCTTTTCCTTGGCTTGCTGTCATGAACTTCCTCCAACTTCTGTCCTCATTGCCCCACCACTGACCCCACCCCAATATATAGCCTTCAGACTGCCCATGATCTTGGCACCTGCTCCAGCAAGACCCTTTGGGAAATCTCATGTTGGCTTTTCCTGACCACTTGACCTCTATTCCCAATGAACCCCAAATCTTGGCTTCCTGTGCTGGCTTCCTCTTACTATTAGGAACAAAGAAACTGTATATGTCTCTGATTCTTTGCTTTGTCCTTAGCAGACACTCCTAGTATTCCCTCCCCACTCAGGTTATTTGTAAACAAGAGTCGCTTTAGCCCTGAGACTCTCCAGTACCTGAATTCCAGCTGCATAGGCCCCATGTGCGTGCAACTTGAGGACTACAGCCAAGTCCGTGACAGCGTCCAGGCCTATGCCTTGGAAGATGTGAGGATCTGGATTGGGACCAGCTATACCATGTATGGGCTCTATGAAGTAATACCCAAGGTGGGTTTGGCAGGCTCCAGCTCATGACAGAGACCTAACCCCCACTCCAGGCCTGGTAAGCGTCAACTAAAAGTGGGGTCAAAGCCCCTTAGACATTGAGTCAGCTGATCAGTCGAGTGTACTGTGTGTCCCTTGTAGACCTCACTGGGAAGAGACAAAAGAAGAGGAAGCTGGGATGTCTGTCCACAGAGACAAAACATTCATACCATGAAGAAGCTAGAGAGAATACAGCCTGGTCTAGCAGTCCTTAGAGTCAGCAAACCTGACAGTGAACCCCAGGTGTGCTCCTAACTGGCTCTACAATGACCTTGGACAAGTAATTAAGCCAATCTGGTTTCAGTTTCCTCACCTGTAAAATGAGTCCTGATCTCAACAGGAGTTGCCCTGGATATTTAAAGGAGACATTATATGTAAAGCCCACTGTTTGACACACAGTAGGCACTCAATAAATGGTAGCCACTATGATATGTACAGGAAACTTACACTGTCAGAACAGCCCATTTCCTGAACCATTCTAGAGTGCAGGTGGAAATAAACTGCTAAGGCAGTGTTAATCAAGGAAGCCTTCTGGAGGGAGGGTCAAACTGGACAAGGAAGATTAGGAAAGATCTGTGTAGTCAGAGAGCTCCTGAAGGAGAGGGCATCACCATGCCAGGGAGCAGTACATCTGACCTCAGCTGGGACTTCCTGCCAGTCCTTTGCAAACACTACTGTGCCTTGGAGGGTGCTTCCAGATCTCTTCTCCCTCCCTGTCCCCAACAGGAGAAACTCTTGGCAGACACCTACTCCCCAGTGATGGTGACCAAAGCAGTGAAGAATAGCAAGGAGCAGGCACTCCTCAAGGCCAGCCATGTAAGTCCATGTGCAGGAAGGTGGGCTTTGAGGGAGCTACCAGTCTGATGGGTTGGAGAGGAAAGCCTTCAAAGGAACCTAAAGAATACCCTCAATGAAACAAAGGAGCAGACACCAAACTCCTGAGCACCCACCTGCCCTTTGCCCCCTCACTCCCAGGATAGTGCCATGGTTTAAAGCATGGGCACGTGGGGGCAGGAGGCAGCTGGAAGGTACAGTGTTTGAGTTCAAACTCCAGCTCCACCCACTTCCTAGCTGGGTAACCTTGGGCAAGTCATTTAACTTCTCTAGGCCTGTTACCTTATCAGAAAAAGGAGGATCAAATAATAATCTTATAGCACACAATTATAGTGGATATTTAATGAAGAATATGTGGCGGGGGGGCGCACATGTGTGCAGTTCTTTGAGCACTCCCTAAATATTAACTATGTATTGTAATGATTTCTTCATCCTGGCAAGACAGCAGCACACTTTTCTGGAATATTCTTGTTAAAATTAGGTTAAGCTACCTCATTTAAATTTTTTTTTCCCTAAGGGAAAACTTTAAATGTATGCTATGGGAGAGAAGGTAGCATAATGATTCCGTGTGTCCCCATCACCTGACTTCAACAATCATCAACTCCAAGCCAGTCTCATTTTGTCTATAACCCCACATTCATGACCTCCACTCCCATCCTCTGCTGCTAGATTATTTTAAAACAAATCCCAGATATCAAATCATTTCTGCTGTCAACACTTCAGTAAGCATCTGTAAAGATAAGAATGCTTTTGAAAACATGAGCACATTACGATCAGATATAAACATTAAGTAGAATCCTTTGATATCAAATAGCAGGTCAGATCCATGTTTTCAAAGCTCCAGAACCCAAAGTGGCTGATCTTTGTCCCAGAGCCTGTGGCTGCCACTCTGACCATACCTCAGCCTGCTTCTCTGCTTCCCAATCTCCAGGTGCGGGACGCTGTGGCTGTGATCCGGTACTTGGTCTGGCTGGAGAAGAACGTACCCAAAGGCACGGTGGATGAGTTCTCAGGGGCAGAGCTCGTGGACAAGTTCCGAGGGTGAAAGACTATCTTCCAGTGTGGGGGTGGGGGCAGGGAGGGATAATTAGTCTACTTACTTAG
>NW_026000341.1:0-2686 GCF_001458135.2 Marmota marmota marmota
CAATCCCTGGTAACATAAAAAAAAAAAAAAAAAATCACAAATGCAAAAAAAGAAAGGCTTTTTCTAACTGCTACCATGCATGCATGCATCACTACATGAAGTAGTATCCTTTCCCTAAAACAATAGGACCATCTACACAGTGGATTCATCTAGACAACACTAGTGAACAGGGTTGTTATGAATACTGACTGCATCATTATTGTAGCTTTTTCTTGCATGCTTTATCCAAACTTAAAATGCTCTTTAACTAATATCCTCATGTCTATCACCAAATGACCATCTTGTTCGCTGTGTTTGGCTTCTCTACTTGTTCATTCAACAAGTATTTATTGACTACTGACTGGGTTTCATGTAGAATTTGGGATGGGGGAGGGGAGGAATAATTAAAAAATAAAGATAAGTAAATGCTCTACAATTTGATGTACACACAGAAGCATGAATTATTCATTCATTTGACAATTATTTGTTGAGTGAATACTGTATTTCAGATACTGTTCTAAGTCCCAGGGATATAGCAATAGACAAAACAGACAAAACTGCTTGCCTTCATGAAGCTTAGGGTCTGATATTACTATAGATATGATTAACATTAGGAGAAAAATCCATTAGAGACAATGTAAAAGAACATACACTCTTTAGAAGAAAGGCAGAAGAATGGCAGAAGTCTGAGTTGCTTTTATTACTGCAATACAGCAAATAGATTACAACTCAATTATTTTGAGAACAGATTATAGCCTATTTATGTAATTTTTAAAGTCTAAATAAATTTAGAGGAAATGAATCAGGCTTGAAGTATGGTGTTACTGCTACCCTCAAAATAGCCTATCTATTGGCCTTGAATTTTAAAATATGTCTCACTCCAAAATACATCAAATACAACATACAGCTGCCATCTGTCCTATAGTCATAGTAGGCGTCCCTTTCATTCACAAGTGGAGCCAGCAAAGGGGGGAGGGACTTGAGAGGGAGAGAGGATAAATTCCACTTGTGCTATTAAAAAAAATAGAACAGTGAACCCAGTGGTTGAAAAGTGAAGAGAAAAAGAAGAAAACAGTAATCTTGCTATAGAAACCAGAGAATTACGTTCTTGCTCTCCCCCTACTTTTTTTTTCTTTGCTTTCACACTGTACAAACTCTAGCACCCTGAACAACTCACTCTCCTGCTATTTCCAGCACTTTAAAGAAACTTTTCAACATTTCTGCTTGACACATTTTTTCAACAGGGAGGTGAAGACAATAAGTAAACAGGTAGTGAAGGGCTATTTAGAGAGCTGGTCAGTCACAGTAATAATAAAGGGAAAACCCCCACCTGAACAGAACATCCATCCTATGTGCGGCAGCCGCAGACGGCACATGACCTCTGACAAACAGTTTTCAGAGTAATTTTAATGCTACTCTGGATTTAACTTGACTAACTGGTAGCAATTGAGCACATCTTTTTTTCTTTCTTTTTTTTTTGTGGCAGCAGTTATCTAAAATGCTACAATAACAGCATCAAAAGTAGAATGGTGGAAGATTGGTTTTCCATTGTGCTGCTGAACTGGCATAATGCCCACTTTAAAAGCAATTCGCTGCTCATCACTGAAATCTGGCAGACACGACACTAAATGCCTTGAGGGAAAAAAAGGGAATTGAGAAGGGGGAACCCACTCCAACCACCACCAAAGGGGGAAAGAAGGAGCGCCACAGATGAGGAATCTGGGTGAGAAGAGAAAATTGCCAAATAAAAAGTTTAGCATTGCATGCAGACTCCCAACAGGCTGTACTTAATTTGCTAGAAGAAGATTTTGTCTACAGGTCTGCATTAGTAACAGCAGAACAAAACAAAAGCAAAATATATATTTATGTCTGTCTATTGTTCTGATGAAGCAAAAACCCAATGAGTTCCATCAATCATTTGTCAAACATGTCTTCCCCGTTTTATTTACCACCAAATATAATGAGTAAATATGTGATAATAAAACTCTTCTTTTTATATGGACATATACAATTTTTCCTCCTGCTAAATACAGGTAATGATTTAGGAAGCTTTCAAAATGTCTTTTTACTGTCAATAAAACTAATTCTATTCCCATTTTCATGTGAAAAAAAAGGCTTTACAAATGAAAATTCAAATTAAAATTCTGATTATAGTGTAGTGTGACAACACCTGTATTTATAATTTTACTGTCAGCTAGCTTGTACTGTTTAACAATAGCTCGAAGTAGAAAAGTAATTGGAATTTGTCTGTAACATGCCAGATGACGGCATTGGGAGCTTTGCTACGCTACAGCAAATTTGGTTTGATGGCAAAATAACCTCAAAGAGATTTCTACAAATCAAAGTTTACTGGGGTTGGAGGGGGGAAAGTCTTGCAGGTATTGGACCCCTTCTTGGATTTGAGGAATCTAAGCATTTGCATCTGATGAGTAAAGACTGTTCTGATCCTGACTCGTGCTTCTATCATCTACCCTGCAGCCTCTCACACAACACAGATGTAATTTAGTTTCTAGAGTTACTCTAGAAAAACAAAGATCTAGGTAAATAAACAACAACAATGCCCTGTTGTTTCTAAACAAACCAATGAGTAAATTAGCTATAAACTTAGCAGAATTGGGTGGGATGAGAGATGCATCAAGGGAAGGGAAACATCTTTGGGGCCTGAAGAGTACAGACATGGGGTGGGGTGGGGTGGGGTGGGGTGAGA
>NW_026000342.1:0-2678 GCF_001458135.2 Marmota marmota marmota
ATCTCTAGTCCTTTTAAAATTTTTCTTTAAATCTTTTTTTAATTTTTATTTTTTAGTTGTAGTTGGACACAATATCTTTATTTTATTTATTTATTTTATGTGGTGCTGAGGATCAATTCCAGCATCTTGCACATGCTAGTCAAGTGCTCCACCACTGAGCCACAACCCTAGCCTCCCCTTGACCATTTTTTAAAATTACTTTTTCAGGGTTAGGGCTATAGCTTAGTGGTAGAGCACTTGCCTAGCATGTGTGAGGCAGTGGGTTCGATTCTCAGCACCACATAAAAAATAAATAAAGGCATGCTGTCTACCTACAACTATAAAAAAATATATTTTTCATTTTGAGAGACATCAAGTTGCTAGAGCTTTGCTGCAGCTGACCTGAAACATTGGATCCTCCTTCCTCAGCCTCCCAAGTTGCGGGGATTACAGGCATGTGGCACCAAAATTTACACATTTAAAAAATCAGGGTATTAAATTCTTTTTATAAAACTTCAACAACTAGAAAATCTGTCCCTACATAAACGACATGGTAGGTTCTGCTTTTATGTGTATAAATATGTCAAAATTATAAACTGGTCAGGGCAAGATAACCTTAGTGCTCATTTTCAAGTAAATAGCACGATGCCACGTGCAGAATCAGTGCAGGAGCGATATGTGGTTCTTGATGTACTGCTAAAGCTCTCAGACTTTAATCTATCCAACTTCCCAATCTCTCAACTTGGAACAAATTTTACTTTACTTCTTTTAACAAATATGTTTAAAATGAGCCTGAGAAACAGAAAAGGACACTTTAACTCTTCATCTCTTATTCACTCATGTCTTAAGAACCTAATTTTCCAAAGGCAAAGAAAAATTCTGTCTGTATAGTTTTCCACTCTGTTACCATTAAAAATTACTTAATTCTCTCAATGAAAAGGTTCTATTTCAAGTTTGTTCCATCAGACCAGAAAATGGGATAATAAACTATGTTGGAAAAGCTTCATGATATGCTGCTGAAATAATAGCTATTGCTGATTCTGTACTATGGTACATATTAGGAAAACAACAATAGATAGTGAAATCATTTGAGGATGGAAAAAATGCAATGAATAAAAGCCATGTGATTTATGGTCATGTTACAATAGCTCTATCTCTTACAGCAGAAAAAGTAAGAGACACTCCTGATGATTATTAATAGAAAGGATATCTATAGATATAACTGAATTATTTACCGAGTACCTGCTATGTGCCTACCACAAGTATATATCCAGGGACATAGGATGTTCAGTTTGAGTACTGCAGAACACCTTGAGCATGAAAGATTTTATACACTGTAATAACATAACTAATGTTCATACAAGCTACTCAAAGCACTTAATGACAAGTTCAGATCTTATAAACTAAGTTACTTTTCAAAGATTAAATCAAAACCAAAAAAGGGGCTGGGGTTGTAGCTCAGTGGTAGGGTGCTTGCCTTACATGCGTGAGGCACTGGATTTGATCCTCAGGACCACTTAAAAATAAAGATATTGCATTCATCTACAGCTAAAAAAATATTTAAAAAACACCAAAACAAAAAGGGTAAGATATCTAAGCTCACAAGGCTTTACTTCTTAATTTTTATGCATATTAGCCTTTCTGTAGGAAAATATCCTTATAAAAAACTAACTTTTGATTATTTACACTCGTGTACATGTTGTATGTGTAACTCATTAGACCATAAGCCCAATGAATATAGTGACTGCTCATTTTTGCTCACTATTGTGTACCCAATGCCTAATATAAATCAATATTTAGTAAGTATATATTTAATAAGTATTTAATGAATGAAAGAACATGGGAACATAAGTTTCATATTTAATAAACATTTATTGTTAGTGTAATAAACATTTAGATGAACTTACCAGTTATACTTTATTAAATGGTCAATGTTCCCTTATATTCCTTTATTCTTATAGTCTTTGACTATCTTTCATTCATCAGCTTAAAAACTGTTCCACTAAAGTGTGTCTTCCTCTGTTTATATCTATTAAATGCTGTTCATTTAGAAGGCAATAACTGGTCTTTTTAGTCTTTAGCTAGATTACTGTGCATTCACAGTGCAGCAGTTTGGCAACATTTTTCTACCTAAAACTCATAGAATTAGACAATAAATAGATAATAGTCTTCCATGATAGAGTCACAGAGTTGCTTTGATCTCACAAGCCTTTCCCCTTAGGAAAACACTGATGCTTTGCATCCTGAAGCATCCCAGTGGCTTTTTGTTTGTAGTGTTATTATTACTATTTTATTGTAGCTTAAAACATACAGGGGTCCATATTACCAGCCTATTTTTGTGCTTTTCTCACTTTCTTACAACGGGAGAACTGGATGAATCATAAAACATCAAGGGCTGCAACAGAAAAAAAGAAGCATAAGTAACAGTCTTGCTAAATGAACATGGGCCTAAAGGAAATCAGACATTAGTTCACAAATAAAAAATCCTTTCAAAAGTCCCATGGCCACTTCCTGTTCTCTGTGGGATTGCAGGTTAGTAAGTATCCAAGGGGGAAAGGAGGCTTGTTGAAAATCAGGCCTCTGAAGCCATGAGAATTATCTAGTGGGAAGAGGCTGACTTTGATGAAGATAGGTGGGAGTGGTGCACATCTGGCGGGGCTGTCAGAATTTTTGTCAACTTACAACTTACCAGGCTGATG
>NW_026000343.1:0-2651 GCF_001458135.2 Marmota marmota marmota
ATAAGAGACAGTATATATATTGTGTGTGTGTGTGTATAACATTGTATGTAACTATATGTATATGTAACAGGTGTATTCAATCAAACATATAAAGTTTATTTTTGTACATGATGATGAATTTTTAAGAAAATATTTTGTCTCCTCTAGGGATTAATTGCTGAAGAGGGAAAACATTCTTTTGCAAAAGAAGATGATCCTGAGAAATTTCGAGAAGCCCTTTTGAAGTTTGAAAAATCTTTTGGTTTACCAGAACAGGAGAAATTAGTGACCTATTATTCATGTAGTTATTGGAAAGGACGGGTTCCTTGTCAGGGTTGGCTCTATCTTAGTACCAATTTTCTGAGCTTCTATTCTTTTTTGTTGGGATCAGAAAGTAAGTGGTTTCTGTTGATTATCACGGTTTTGAATTTGCTGGCTGACCTATTAACTCTGTGGTGGTGTTAGGTTATATAAAAAGTAATGAGATTGACATTAAAGGTAATTAAACTGTACATCAAAAAGTTCTCTTCATCTAGAGAAAGAATCCTTATAGGACTGGTTGCTTAATATAGGAAGCTTTTAGAAGTGTTTATAGAAAGCTTCACATATTGTGAGAAGTGAATGAATATTAAATCATGATGGCAATCTGGGATCATTATAACTACTTTCTTTCCCTTGTTATAAATTACCTGCTTGCTTCATTCCATGTTTTAATCCTTGTTTTAAACATACAATATGAATCTAGTATCCATTGTACTTAATGACCCACCCCTCACTTTGTAGCCCCAATAAAAATCAAACAGTACTGTGTATAGTATATGTACAGCTTTTACATCAGGGATTATATAATTAAGTAATTATATAAAGAAGCATTGAAATATCAAATCAGAAGCATTTTAATTCTTTAAAATTATGTTACTAGAATCACCAATTATTGCATATTCATGGTGATGTTTCAAGTTTTTAACTAATCTTGAACTCAAATATTTTAGCTGTTCATAGCATTTTTCAAGTGGTTATTATTTGAAAAGGCCTGATTTATGAGCATAAGTTAATATTGAGAATTTAATCATGCCTACTTACAATTCTTATTTTCAGTAAAACTCATTATCTCCTGGGATGCAGTCTCAAAACTTGAAAAGACTTCAAATGTTATACTGACAGAGAGTATTCATGTATGTTCTCAAGGGGAGAATCACTACTTTTCAATGTTTTTGCACATTAACCAAACCTATCTTCTTATGGAACAACTGGCAAACTATGCCATAAAGAGACTTTTCGATAAGGAAACATTTGATAATGACCCAATCCTTGATGATCCTCTACAAATTACCAAAAGGTACTCAAGGCTTAATATTCGTTTCTTTAAGTATTGTTTGTAAGAATAATAGCATTGATTAGCATTAAAAGTTGACTGTTATATTATAATTTTGATTTGGAGTTGATCATAGATATGTTTTTGTATGAGTTTATTCATATGCATTTTCACAAATTATTTCATTCTCTGTGAAATTTAATCCAAATAAGGAATAGAAGTTAGTTTTTGAAATTTAGACAGGATTTTTCTGGACTGTTTCAGAAATGTAGAAATTTGTGTGTATGTGATTAGTCCAACTCCAAATTTCTCTGTGAGGAGTTTAGATGATTTCAGGTCTGAAATTGGTTGTTAAACTTATTGTTTATTTTTTTAAATAACTATGTTTATATTATAGACAGCATAATATTTTCGTAGTACTGGAATTGAACACAGGACATGCTAGGCAAGCCTTCTACCACTACATCTTCAGCCCTTTTAAATTTTTTCTTTTGAGAGTCTCACTAACTTATCCAACCTGACGTCCAACTTGTGATCCTCCTGCCTCAACTTTCCAAGTTGAGAGTGCAAATGTGTGCCACCACAGCTAGCCCAATAGCATGATTTTTTTTTTTTAATGAAGAGGCAAATTAATGTAGCTAGTGGTGTATGGGCTTTAGTATAAAAATAGAGCAATTCTTAGATAAGTCATACACTTAGGATCTCAGTTTTTTCATCTTGTCTTTTCTATCTTAGAGGGCACTTATGTGGAATGAATTAAACATTTGTGAAAACACTTTGTAAAATAAAAAACAATAGGTAAATAATAATCATTATCACTGCCAAAATCAGAAGTATCTGACATATAGCTATTTGCCAGTAGATTCAGTTTTCTGATACTGAATAGAGCCCTTTCATTCCTGCTCAATACTCAAACAGATGACTGGAAGAATCTTGCCAAAGCGTAGGAGGAAGGGAGAGGTTCAAGAAATAGCTTGTGCAACCAGTTTCTAGAAAGGAAGATGAAGGTAGTCTGTATGGGAAAGAATAAGAGTAACCTGAGCCAAAGTTATATGTATACATCAGAATATCCCTAATCAAGTACAGTTGTTTCTTTTGAATATTTCTAAACCATTACTAAAATCTAGATGCATAAGGATTTCTTTTTTCTTTTTTTTTTAATTTTTTATTGTTGGTTATTCAAAACATTACATAGTTCTTGATATATCATATTTCACCCTTTGATTCAAGTGGGTTATGAGTTCCCATTTTTACCCCATATACAGATTGCAGAATCACATCAGTTACACATCCATTGATTTACATATTGCCATACTAGTGTCTGTTGTGTTCTGCTGCCTTTCCTATCCTCTACTAT
>NW_026000344.1:0-2602 GCF_001458135.2 Marmota marmota marmota
TTTCACTTCCTCCCTCTGGCGCACTTCCATGGGGTCCGTTTCGGGGGCTGGCCTGATCTCCAAAAATCCAGATGTGTTTGGGGGTCATTCAAGGCACACTCCCAGGGTTCCCTTCGCTGTAGCATCTCCTGGCTTTAGGGATCTAGGGATGGGAGGAGGAGGGCGTGCTCCAGTCCTAGTTGGGTGGTAGTCCTCGAGGGCTGAGCGGGGAAGACGCAGAATTGGGGTGGGGGTGAGGGTGGGGCCTGGAGATTCACCTCTTAAGGCCATCTCTTGGGCGGGTAGGACAATGGTTAGAACCTCGTACTGAGTCCAAACTTGCTGTCCCTCCCTACCCTCTGCCAGTTAGCTTCCCTCTAATCTGCCCTCCACACAGACTTGGGATGCCCTATTATCCTCAGCGATCATCTAGCAAACGGTGCACTACTGTTCACCAGGGGCACCAGGAGAGGAGATATCTAATGCAGTCCCATCCCCAGTTTAGAAAACACAAAGGGCATGCCCTGTTGAAGGTGATCTTCAACCTCACACCCTTTGGACAGGCAGGAAGGACTGGATTCTCAGTTCTTCCCTAGCCTTCCTCTCAGTCTCCACCCCTACCTCAGCATTAGCCAAACCAGTGACACAGGCAACTTCCACTGTCCCCACTTGGGCCTCTCCTGGCCTATAGCTGAGAGGGGTATGGGTCACAGTTGCTCTCAGTGAGCCATTTTGATCCCAGTATACCATTTGGCCACTCCTTTTCTGGTTGTGCAGTGGGCCCTTTGTGTGGACACACTCTTCCCATAACCTTACACTCCCAGCCAGGGACTTTTCTCTCCCTGCTCACTAGGGGTTTCCAAGTTCTCCTTGATGCCTTCCACTTTGCACTCTGCATCTTCCTTGATTTGCTGAGAAGAAGTGTTTGTGTGTGTGTGTGTGGGGGGGTGAAGAACAGGTTGAATATTTTGGAAGTAGGAAAAGTGATGGTAAAAACTCATTGGCCAGGGCTGGGGTTGTGGCTCAGTGGTAGAGCGCTTGCCTAGCATACATGAGGCACTGGGTTTGATCCCTAGCACCATGTAAAAATAAACAAATAAAATAAAGGTATTGTGTCCATCTACAACTAAAAGAATATTTTTAAAAACTCATTGGTTGTACAATGATTGTATAACGAGACTGTGTCACGGGGCATAGTTTCTGTGCCAGACACCCCCAGGCAGAATTAATTGGTCTTTCCTCTGTGCTCCCATAGCACAGAATTTATTATCATATTGTATTGTAATTATTTGTTTCTCTCCCCCATAGAAGGTGAGCTGCTGGAGGGCAGAAACTATGCCTTATTTTCCTCTGCAATTTCCTGCACAGATACAAGGGGCTGTTGAACAAATGAAGTAGAAATGGAAAAAACTGGGGCTGAGGCAGTAGTTCACTGGCAGAGCACTTTCCTAGCATGTTTGAGGCAGAGTTCAATCCTTAGCACCACACAAAAATGAAACAAATAAAATAAAGACATGCTGTCCATTTACAACTACAAAAAAAAATGAAATGGAAGGAACCTCCAGGATCTAGTTCCATTCTCATATTCTGTGAAGGAACTTAAACATGCACCCATGGTTGCACTCACAATCATATAAATGCACAGAGCAAATACACAAATACCATCATACCACAGTCCCAATGTCAGCATAAGACCACTTGTTGGAAAGTGAGCAGAAGTTACATGATGCCAAGTAGCAGGCCTTTTGAAAGCTGAATCTCCAAACCTAAACATTTGAAGTGTCTACAGCCAACAGCACAACTGGTCTGGCTGACCCCCACCCCCAATACTGCCTTGACTTTTTAAATAGCCAGAGCCCTATGTATAGAAACACTGAACATCTGAGCAGAAAGAGCCCTCTAAGATGCTGTTATAAATCTCTTCCTTTTACAGATGAGAAGGTCCCTGGTCCAAAGTCAGACAGGATCAGAAATGGCTGTCCTGTGTTCTCCATACCTGAAGCATGCACATATGTGACACATTTGTGTACAGACATCTGCCTGGACCTGTACAGATGGTTTCTGACATGCACAGACAAGGTGCATCCTGAACATGTGCCACCACTACATATGGCACACCTTCCCTCAGTATCCACCGAAGCAAGTGAGGATGGTCCATTCACAAGTAGGAGGAGGCAGGACTCCTGCGGATCAGAGAAGGGAGGGCAGGGGTCAGCCAGGCTAGGCAGCCCCTTGCCAGAATGCAAAGGGGATAAAGAATCCTACAGGTTTGCAGCTGTCATTTAAAAAGCTCAGCTCCCCTCTGCTCAGCTCTCCTCTGTCTGCAGAGGGCGAGGAGAGGAGACATTCCCTGCTCATTCTAGCGAGCGCATGCATGCTGCAAGCGTGGTATGCGAGCAAGCGGTGTGCTTCCAGCTGCTGCCTTACACTTTGAGGGCTGACAGGCTACCCCCACCCCCAAACAGAACTCATTACCCGTGGCCGGCCTCTTCACATGGGCACGATTAAGGCAACCAGTACGGTGGCAAGCCTTTTCTCAAAAGAAAGAGATTATGATTTTCTCTCCACCTTGCCAGCCAGCCCTTTTCTTGGGAATCTCCTCTTTCAGACCAAACTCCAACTG